>NC_136409.1:125562500-126145000 GCF_051521515.1 Lactuca serriola | reverse complement strand
TTAGAAATGCATGCTTGTATGTAGGCTAGGGATCATTTTAGGAATTGACAGTTAGAATTGTCTGATGCCAAAGTTGCCTTATAGCTTAAGAAATTTGCTTGTTATTTGATGCATAGAATCAATATTGATATTAGTTAGTTATATGGTAAATACATTAGGTTGCATTCTCCAAGAATTATGTATTTTTAGATTGCATGATTTGGCGCTATTTTGCAACTCTCGTTTGAGTCCAACCGTTGTAGTTTCGGATCATTCATTCGACAAACAGTTTAGAGGCATTTAATCATATTCATCAAATACTTAGTTAGTATTGGTAGAAGTTCTTCCTCGGCAAGTAGAAGAAAACTTAAAAGGATAGTTTAGGAAGTTTAATACATGCTTGACAAGGCATATATTCATAAGGTAGGGCATTGGTAAAGATGCCAAGTTCTAGTGGAGTTTAGGAAAAAAATTATGTATGTGCTCATGGGACACATACATATATGTTTAATGATCTTTGTATGTATTTTCAAAAGTGACTTGGAAACTGTGAGACGATTTTTGGGACAAGTATAAGTAGGTGTGAAAGGTAGTAGAGGCCAATACTACCCGAAGCATAGGACTCGCACTTTGATCAGGAAGAGTCACAAAGTTACTAAGGCACTGGTAGTTAGGTAGATAGTGTGGAAAACACAATAAATTCGTTTTGCATTATTTCCTATAACCACCATCATTTCGGTGATGTATAAGAAAATACATGTTATTCCGACCTTAGTGGTCATAACCAACCGAGTCCAAAAATGATAAATTGTGAAATAAGCTTGGTGTAGTATCCGAATTGAGTTGTAAGATTGAAGAAGAAGATGACCAAGGCAGTAAACAAATAGATTGGAGCTGTTATTAAGGCTAAATATCCATTAGCTAGAAATGTTACCCATAATAAGGTGGTTTACGACACTAGAACATAAAGCAAGGTACCTTCTATGTTAGGTGTTTGACTCATAGAGACAAGAGTTGTAATATCCTAAAAATCAGAGTAAAATTTTCATTTTTCTAAAACAACGCCAAGACAGTAATTGTTTACAAAAACATTGTTTCAAAAGTATAATTCATAAATCAGAGTATCCCATAATCTAATAACATAAAATCCAAAGGATGTGCACGATCATGCCTTCACCTTGCCACGATCATCTGAAGTGCCTGGAACAATAAACTAAAACTGTAAGCATTAAGCTTAGTGAGCTCCCCTAAAATACTACCACATATACATATAACAACATGCGTACTGGGTTCACAACTAACATAATGGATTACCCCCGAGCCCACAACATGAGTCTGGCTTGCCTTCTGGCCCACAACTCATGTTTGACTTGCTCCCAACCCCACAACAAAATTTTGGCTTTCCTTACTGGCCCAAAACTTATGGTTGGATTGCTCCTGAGCCCACACATGTCTTGCTTGCTCCTAGGTTTGTTGGCTTTCACACAGAGTAGTATTGCCTCAACCCAACCATACCATGTCGACATATAAAAAATCAAGGATCAAGCAGGCACTTAATACATGAAAGCATCAAACACACAACTTACTACCGCCTACTAGTCCTCTCATAACACACTATCTCTCTACCAACTAACCTCTATGAAGTATGTTACCATAAGTAACCAGAGGTGAGATAGACATCCGAACAGATGATCCTACTCTAGAGCCACAACCAAACACGGAACAAGCCAAAAACTCTAGATCAAGAGTTCTCAGGCTATCCTATGTGACTACATACAGTCCCTAGGGCACTCCACTAGATGATAACCAACAAGTACATGTAAACATACATATCCAATAGATCAATCTATATAACAAAATCTGATATACCAGAATACATAATCCAGTAGGCCGGCGTTGGTACCTTCGACCCACAAGTACAATGAGGAAAAATCACCTCTCTGACTGAACAAGTAGATGAATTGGTCTCTGCTCTAAATATCAGCTCTAACCGTCACATATTCATCAAACAGTGACCTATCTCAAATACAACTCAAAATACCCAAACTACCCATAGGTTAAACTTGGACAAAGGCAAAAAGTGAAACTTGGTCAACACAACTGATTACGACCAACGTACTCAGCTTGTACGCTTGGCGTACCCAAGTTTGATCAATAACGCGATGGTTGATCACGAATGCCAGGCCAACGTTAGAGACTAAGTATTTTTCCTTCTTATTAAGAACTTAATCCTTAAGCTCTTTTGCCTATATTATAGATCTAGCCTTAAAATAACATCCTTAACTATAAAGTTTCCAACTTTGTGGTCTTGGACAGCCATTAAATGTCCAAACATAAAGCTCTAACTAATTAACCCATTTAGACCTTGTAACTTATGCATGAAAGAAAACTAACAACCAAGATAAAAATAACTACCAACCAAGATCACATTTTTATGATTCTAGATGTCTAAAATGTCTAAAAAGACAGCTTATATGGATTAGTGTAATCCATACTCATAAGACCAAGCTTATGGGAGCAAAAGAACACGATTTCATGGCTAAAAAGATCTAATCAATGTGTCATCAAGTTGAAAGATTTTTACCTTCAAAAGGTGTCAAATGATGTTGTTATTCTGGATCCAAAGTGTTCTACTCCTCCAGGATGATCTTCTCTTCTTTCTCCCTCCTTCAGGATTACGAAAAGAGACTCTAAGGCTCAAAATGCTCTCAAATGGATTAGGGTTTGCAAAGGTCGAAGTTGAGGCTGGAAGCTGATGAAAGAAGGGAGGCTTGGGAATTAAGGAAGTTTAAATAGGGTCCAAACCCTAAATATTATGGTTTTGTATTATGGCACCAATGCCCAGCATTCTTGGGGAATGCTCAACATTCGCGAGCTTTACCCAATAATCACGAAAATACTATTATAGACCAATTTGCAACCAATTCTCATATTAAGGGTGGAAATGTAATTAATTCTTATGCTAGGGGGTTAAAAGGTAAATACTTATATATCCGAATGTTACAATTCTCCCCCACTTGAACTAGACTTCATCCTCAAAGTCTGTTGCTGCAAACAACTCAGGGTAATGCTCTTGCATCTCCGTCTCGGGTTCCCACGTCTATTTGGAACCCTTCTGATGTTGCCAATGAACCTTGACCAAAGAAACCACTTTGTTGTTCAAGGCCTTCATCTTCCGATCCAAAATGTCCACGGGTCTCGCAACATAATTCAAGCGATCATCAACTTGATTATCATCGAAAGGAACTACCGCTTGAATTATTAGCCACACACTGCCAAAGCTATGAAACATGGAAGGTGTTGTGGATCTGATTGATCTCCTCATGCAAATTCAACCGAAAAGCTACCTTGCTATCCCTGGCAACCGCTCAAAATGGTCTAATATGCAGATAAATTGAAGTTACACAATCGCAACGACTCTATTTCTCTCTCTAACTAATGACCCAACTACCTATGAGAGCCAAACAACTGCTGAATCCTCTAACTACACTCACAACTAACTCCATCAATATACTTCCAGGAACTGCGAACCCCTCATTTCTAAACTTCAGAAACCATACTCCAAGACTGGCGATCATCTGTTCGTCGTACCTACCCCTAGTCTCTAACTAGGAACCCCATCAAAACATATAAAGAGAATACTCAACATATAAATGCGCTGACGAGATCTGAACGGAAGTTAATCAGTTGCATACTAGACTAACCCGAACACAAATTTGGCTCAACAGCTCTGCCATCCGCTGACCACACTCGAGTCTACCCTCAATTTGCATATCCCATAACCATGCTCGGGCTTATCCCCAATCTGATAACCATTAACTACAGTTGGGAAATAAACAAACATGAACACTAGCCCTATAGCCTATGTCTGGAATACCCCTACAAGGTCCTCATCATAAGTCCGGATTGCCTCCAAACTCACAACATGAGTCTGGAATGCCCTTCCCGGCCCTCAGCCCTTGTCTGGAATGCTCCCAGTATCTTGGCCTCCCAAAGGACTACCGATACCAAATATGCCAATAAGAATAACAATCTTGAGACCTAAAAGTCTAAATCAAATGACTACTGAGTCCCGCCCATATGAAACGTACGACCACTAGTTAACGATACATCGTGACAGTTTCTAACCACTAAAACGATAAATTCACGGTACGACGTCGATCTTGTCGTCATTCCATCACGAGCCTGAAAATTCAAGAATATCACCACAGGGGCCTAAAATACCCAACCATCAATCCACCGTCTTCTACGAACACAATCAACATCCCTCTCAATGCTAACCAAACATAACATGGGTCATACTCATTCACCGCACACAATTCCTTTCATAGTAAAGGTTGCTACCAATGTGAAATCATATGAAAACATGGTCGTAAACAACCAGAATGAGATAGGTGGATGTACTCTTGTTCCAATTTAAAGTCTAATAATCAATTAAGAACCATGCCAATAACTCGATCGAAGTACTCTCATGCTATCATACTCAACCTACATAAATCCCTCATGACACTATCTAATGAACTTATCACCATACACACCCTCAAGAGAATCTCATAACCACCCCTAGATCTACTACATTTCTGCTTCCTCATAACCTTACCCAAAGGTGAAGTACTAGTAGATGTAATGAAATGACGACCCTCACACATGAACATCAATATGCTCATGAATGAAAGAAAATAGATCGCGTCAATACGTAACATGCTCGATAAAACTTTTAAAGTTAACCAAAACTATTGTTAAAACGATGGATAACTTTCAAACTCTACCTGAACTTGATGATAGGCTGATGAATCCATTGAACTTCAACTGATACAACTCAAAACATCTGAACAATCTTCTCTTTGAAGATGAATGAATTATCGAATTAATCGAAAATGCATTGAAATCTAATCTAACGAACCAATACACTACTGAACCAAAACCCATGCGGAGCTGAACATATCCATCTTTGAAACTAATTTACCAATCAACAACTATCCAATCTAGACTATAAATAACAATCCATACAACGAGCTGAGAAATCTATCAACAACCGATACTTAACCTAAGCGATCCTAGCACCTCATCATCTATTCATTGGAATCCCAAAAGGAACCAATGGCTACAACATGCTCTCCTCTAATAGCTTCTTGCCACAAACACGTCTCTTGCATTCCTGAACACATACCTTTGATGTCAACTTGCTCTGCACCCCTATCTTCACCATTACTGAACCACAGTCTCGCATAACCAAACCACAAATACATATGAACCATTCTTGTGACACCAAAAAATCAAAAAGATCAATGATCCTCCAAGCCGAAAACCCATTTCTCCCTTACTTAGGGTTTGAACTACCACTAATTGATATTGCAAAATGAAAAAATAATCAAACTGGCTAACCTATACCAATAGTATCCCTAGCTCATTGGAATGTATTTTTGGATAAGGTGTCCAAGTCCATAACTATATTTGGTATCTACTTGACCCGATTTAGCATGGTCCATTTGGGTTGCATGACATCATAACAATTGGATAGACAAAATGAGAAAAAGGACAGTTATGATTTGTTAATATATTATAAGCTCTAATATATGAATATGAAATCATATTATTTAATTAGTATTGTCAAGAATTAATTTGGAATTAATTATGTGATAAAAAGAGACTAATTAAATATATGGGGATTGATTTGGTATATCATCCATTCTTATATAGTTGGCTTATGATCCATGATTCATTAGATTTGGCTAAAACCCATAGGGTGCTCCATGGAGGTTAAAACCCATGGATCATGGAGGAAATGAAAAGTCGCGCACATTACGGTTTACATGGTGTAACCCTATATGTGGCACACTAATATAAAGAGCCCCAAGGCAAGCAAAATCGGCACTAAGACATCAGGGTGAGGGCTAGCCAAATTTTGTGCACAAGTGTTCTTCTCTCAAGTTATTCAAAGAGTTGTGGTGTTGTGTGAAGAATTTGAGGCATCACATTTGGGGTGATAGGCTAACAAGGTATTAAGGAATCCAAGCTACAAGAAAGGTATGTCATTCTACTAGTTTTAGTATTACAGATACCCCATAATATGATAGTTAGGATGAAAGTCTTGGAAAATGAAAGTTTGCATGTATAATAGAGAAAACATAGATCCAAGGTTTATAGGGTTGCATGCACACCATAGGAGTGTTAGAATGATGAAAACCCATCAGTGGTATCAGAGCCTAGGCTTGTTTTCAATTATACTTGATGCAAATTGCTAAAAAAAATCGATTTTTCTGCTCACTGTTTAGTGAACTCGCCGAGTCCATGAGGGGACTCGACGATTCCATGCGAAAATTCACCCTACACGACGAGTAGGTTCATGCACTTGACGAATAGGAAGCCCAGAGTGCATAATTTTGAGTTTTATTGTTGGAATTGGACAATGATCATTACCCTAAACTGTTTTGAGATTGTTAAACCTGTTTTTGATGTGGTAATGATTGTGCTTATCCAATTTCAATGATAATTGTCACAATTTCAAGTTTTACATTAAGTTCATATGATTCTTGAAAATTCTTGATATGAATTATGCATGCTTATGAGTTTATTAGATCATATAAATTATTTGACATGGTTGTTAATTTAATTGTTGATCTAAATGCATTTTAATGGACTCCATAACTTGTCCTCAAGTTATGGAATTCTAAATGTCTTTTCATTAAAATCATTAAAACTCATAAGTTATAGAAATGAAGTGTTTTGAGTAGTTTCAAAACTTTCCATCAAGTTTTGGAATTTGTAAAGTCACTTTAGAAAACTTTAATTCCAATCCCTAGAATTTTAAAAGTTTAAAATTCAACCCTTATACTTTATAATATTATAAGTTAATAATATATATATATATATATATATATATATATATATATATATATATGTATATATGTATATGTATGTATGTATGTATAAGATCAAGTAAGTCTTACCGTTAGTAGGCCTAATTCACGAAGTCGGTCTATAAGGGGGTATAAAGTTTTTGCCTATAAAATGGCAGCTTAATGGGTGTCCACTCTCACCCACCGCTTCCTTGACTGGTGGAGGGTCGTCAGTGGAATGGGTAGGACAAAGACTATAATTCTCTTTAAAAGTATAATGATAAACATAAAGTAACTAAACATTTTATAAATTCCCAATCTTAGCTACTTCAGGAAAATTTGAAACTGATGCTAACCCATTAAATTACACTTTGCACCTTGCTAAAGTTGTTAGTGGAGTGTGTGTGGGTAACCGGCACACTAACTTGGACTTAACAAGGGTGGGAAAGGGTGGCTTAAGTTTTTTCATAGATCGGTGGAGCGTGTATGGTTAATCGGCACATCGATTAGGTGATAAAATCAAGAGTACCATGTTAATTTGCATGGTTATTTACACCTTGTTTGTGATCCTCGGTATCCCAGTCACAAATTTGAAGGGAATAATCGAGATTTAAACATGCCATTGAACTGTTCAATGAATCTCAAAAGATCTAGGAGTTTCAATCCAATTAAAACTTAATAATCTATTTCAATTTTTATGGTGGAAATTGGTAAATCGTCATTTACCTACCTTGAAATATTTTATGGTTTCAATTACGGCATCCCACTTCCAAGTTATAAAATATTGTGTTGGATTCTAGCCTTAATATTTCATTTGGGTGTCTTATTAAGGATTCTATATTTAATCTAAACTTATCTTTCTTCCTTTTTAGATGTCTTCCAGCAAAGCTGCTTCTGGCTCAAACCCTACTGGCTCCTTCTCTCTCATGAACCTTTATGGGAGAGTCATCTTTGATGGTTCTAACTTCAATGATTGGATTAGGAACATCAGGATGGTCACTTGTTATGAGGACAAGTAATATGTCCTAGACAAGGAGCTAAAGGAAATCAATGAGTCTACTACTCCAAAGGAGATTGCTGAGTATACTAGCCATGAGAAGGATGCCACTAAGGTGTCTTGTATCATGTTGGCTACCATGACAGCAGAATTCTAGAAATCCTATTAAGATTTCTACCCATATGAGATGCACCAGGACCGATGGAAAGATACCATTAGAGTGCTCGTCAAGAGAGGTATGAAATCATCTCTTCCATGAAAACAACCAGGATGAAGGATGGTGAACCCATCACGGGCCACTTGCAGAAGATGCAAAGGTTTGTGGACTAATTGCTTAAGTTGAATGTGAACTTCCCTGAGGAGCTGGCTATTGATATGATACTGCACTCCTTACCTCGATGTTATGATCCATTCCCTATGAGCTAGCATATGAACAAGGAGGTGGTCACACTTAGAAACTTCAAGGACTTTTGAGGACAGCCGAAACTAGTCTCAAAGGTAAATTGGTTATATCTACTCCTACCACAGCCCCTGTTTTGGCATTCGGGCAAGGGAAAAGGGAAAAAGAGGAAGACCCCTTTGAAGGGTACCGAGTGAAAGTCTCTTGATGATTCCTCTTCTATTGGAACCAAAGGTGGTTCTGCCACTCCCTCTTCCAACTCGAAGGATGCACAATGCTTCTACTGTCAGGAAAAAGGGCACTGGAAGCGAAGCTGCCCCAAGTACTTGAAGGATGTTAAGGATGGGAAAGTTAAACCCACCCATGCAGGTATTTACACTATATTATCTAATAACTCACCACATACTAATTCTTGGGTCCTTGATACAGGGTTTGGAATTCACATTTGTTCTGATTTGTAGGGCCTAAAAAGAAGTGAGGATGTGGAGCACGGGAAGATAAACTTGATCATGGGGAATAGGAAAGCTTCACATGTCACCAAGATTGGAGTTTATTCTTTATTTCTTAGTAGTGGGATAATATTAGATTTTAATAAATGTTGTTACTCTTCTGAAATAGCGAGAAATATTATTTCCTTTCTTGGTTTGTACAAACAAGGATTTACTTTTTCATTTGATAATGAATGTGGGGGTATTAATGCTTTTTTATAATGGTGTTCTTTATTTTAAAGCATTACCTTGTGATGGTGTATATGAAACTGTGTCGGTTATAGACAACTTAGGAAATATTGTATTACATATTGATTCTTCCACTAGTTTGGATAAGCAATCCTTGTGGCATTGGACATGTCAACAAGAAGCGCATAGGCCAACTCCAAAAGGCTGGAGTCTTGGAGTCATGTGACTTAAGGTCAGATGATAGTTGCGAATCTTGTTTACTTGGAAAAATGAATAAGTCACCCTTCACTGGTACTTGTGCTAGGGTGAAGGTTTGTTGGATCTCATACACATCGATGTGTGTGGGACCTTCAGAACCGCCACAAGGGATGATAACCGCTTCTATGTGACTTTCACTGATGATTACAGTAGATATGGTTATGTCTACTTAATTTGACGTAAGTCAGAAACCTTTGAAGATTCAAAGAGTTTAAACAAGAAGTGGAGAATTAGTTAGGCAGGACGATAAAGATGCTCCGATCTGATCGGGGTGGTAAGTATCTTAGTATCGAGTTCCTTTACTATATTAAGGAATGTGGAACTGTTTCACAATTGACACCTCCTAGGACACCACAATTGAATGGTGTGGCTGAGAGGAGCAATCGAACCTTGTTGGACATGGTTTGTTCCATGATGATTCGAGCTTCGTTACCAATCTCATTCTCGGGGTATGCCTTAGAGACTGCCGCCCATATCCTTAATCTAGTCCCTACCAAAAAGGCTGCCAAAACACCCCACGAGATGTGTACTGGGAAAGTTCCCACTTTAGACCACATTAAGATTTAGGGTTGCGAGGCTTCTGTGAGGCGCAAGACTCACGACAAGGTCGAACCTCGTAGTGAGCAGGGTATTTTCATCGGCTACCCACATAAATCCTTTGGTTACCTCTTCTACAGGCCCAGTGAAAATGTGGTCTTTGTGGCAAGGAGAGGAGTTTTTCGTGAGAGAGAATTCATAAGCCAAGGAAACAGTGGGAGGCAAATTGACCTTGAAGAGCTTCAAGATTCAAGCGGTGAAGGAACCTCAAACCCTAGCAATCAACCTGGGGAGGAAACTCCTGTTGAACTAACTGACGAGTCTGTACCTATTAGGCGTTTCACAATTGATACATTTATTAGTGATATTACACTGGTAAATATGGATGAACCTAGCAACCATAAGGAAGCCATGGCAGGCCCCGAGTCCGCTAAATGGAAAGAGGCTATGGACAACGAGACTCAGTCCACATATGACAATCAAGTTTGAAACTTGGTTGATATTGTACCGGGTCGTAAGACAGGCGGGTGAAAATGGATCTTCAAGAAGAAGACCGACATGGATGGGAATGTACAAACTTATAAGGCGCGACTGGTTGCGAAGGGTTTTAATCAAACTCCGGGAGTTGATTATGATGAAACCTTCTCACCAGTAGCGAAGATTAAGTACATTAGGGTTATGCTAGCCATTGCTGGATTTCATGATTATGAAATATGGCAAAATGGATGTCAAAACCTCTTTCCTTAATGGAAAATTGGCTGAGGATGTTTACATGAGTCAGCCAGAGGGTTTTGTCGATGCAAAGTACCCTAATAGAGTGTGTAAGCTTGAGAAATCCATTTACAGATTGAAACAAGCATCTCGCAGAGGGAATATTTGTTTCGATGAGAAAGTCAAAGAGTTTGGCTTCTCGAGGAGGGAGGATGAGTCATGTGTATATGTAAAGGCTAGTGGGAGTACAGTTAGCTTTTTGGTATTATATGTGGATGACATACTACTCATAGGAAATGACATCCCAACCTTACAGGAGGTTAAGTCCTGGCTTGGGAAGTGTTTCGCTATGAAGGACCTTAGAGAAGCTGCCTATATCCTAGGATAAGGATATTGAGAGACAAGAGTAAGAGACTAACTGGACTTAGTCAAAGTACCTACTTGGATAAGGTGCTGAAAAGATTCAGCATGCAGGACTCCAAGAAAGGTGACTTACTGATCCGGTGTAACGCCAAACTGAGTAAGACTCAGAGCCCGAGTACAGAGGTTGAGATAGCTGAGATGAGTCGAGTACCATATGTTTCCGTTGTAGGCTCGATCATGTATGCTATGACTTGTACTCACCCTGATGTGGCCTTTGCTTTGAGCACGGTCATCAGATATCAAGGGAATTAGGGAAAGGCTCACTGGACTGCGGTGAAGAACATTCTCAAGTACCTACAGAGGACTAGGGACTGGGTCCTTACCCTTGGTGGGAGTGATGACTTCAGAGTAGTGGGGTATAGTGAAGCTAGCTTGCAGACTAATATGGATAATTTCCGCTCTCAGTCGAGCTGGGTCTTTACCCTAAATGGAGGAGTAATTACATGGAAAAGTTCCAAGAAGGAGACAGTAGCTGATTCAACTTGTGAATCAGAGTATATAGCAGCAAGCGAGGCGGTGAAAGAGGCAATATGGCTGAAGAACTTCATTAGAGACCTTGGAGTTGTACCAGCTATAAAGGAGCCTATGGATATTTTTGATGGGTTTTGGTCCTAAGAACATCCTATGTGCTCATAGAAACCCTAATGCTTGGATCTAGGTTTCTCTATTGTACATGCAAGTTATCCAAGACTATAAACCCTAATTCTATCATACAAGTAATCATATTAACATGAGAATAGGTTTGTAATACTACCTTGATTGTTATGTAGCAATAACAATCCCAAATCTCCTTGTATTGACTTTGGAAGGCTTAGAGTCACAAGTGTCACTCCTCTAATGGTTCACAAACACCATAAGCAAGAGGATGAAGAGGAGAGAGGATGGAGGCTGCCCTAAAACGTGTGAAACCCTAGGATAAGTCTTAGCCACGTTTTTGGTCATAAGGGATCTCTTTATATAGGAGGTAATTAGGGTTATCTAACAAGGAAACCCTAATGTGGATGCTTAAGCCCTAAGCAACCCATGGAGCCCTTTCCTTAAGGCCTTGGACGATTTCATATGGGCTTCCCCTACAAAATTCGTCCACCTTATAATAAAAGGCAATCCATGGCCCAAATTACAATTATCTTATAATTACAATTCCAGTCCCTTAAGTTTAATTAATCTCTTTTAGTCACAAAACTAATTACCAATTAATTATTGACTAATATTAATTAAACAATATGATTTCTCCTTTAATATATTATTCCCATAATATATTAATAAATCATATTTAATCCTTTCTCTCCATAATTCACCCTATCAAGTTGCTTTGGTGAAGGCAACCCAAAAGGACCATGCACCATCGGGTCAAGTACATACCAAAATAGTTATGGACTTAGAAACTAATCCAACAGTCTCCCACTTGGATAAGTCTAATAACTATTATGCGTATGACTTCAGATCCTGATTTGCAATCGTAGCTTTCCAAAGCCACTGTCAACTCTGATCATATCAGATACGTGTGTCCTTAGATAAGGGATCATATATTCCTCCATTCTATATATCATATGAGATATGATTTCGAATCACTCTCTTTGTACTATATCTTGATTCCCGATTTATAACGACTGACTAATTCAACAAATCAAATTAGCCCTAGCCCGGCCGAGCATTTACGTTTGTCATCACTAAATCATCGAGGGTCCCAAAGATATCGCTTTTATCCTACCTTGGATAAAAGGAACGGATAAACTTTGATACAATGCTTGCTTGCACTTACTCACCGAATCATACACAACAATATGTTTTAATAACACCAAGTTACTAGTGCGTTTACATATTATCAATGTGCAACCGATTCGCAAGATACAACTCACACATCTTGGTTTTAAGAATATAAGATGTTATCGTCTCACCAATCACTCGTGACACAATTCATGGAGTGATCTAAATGAGCGTGGGTCTAATCCAATGCTCAAATCATATTCATAAGCACTCATGAACATTCCAGCAAACATTTGCTTATGTCTAATACTCTTTTAGACAATCCACACACCAATTCACGACAGTCTTCATTCATATCTACTTCCAACATATGAACGACTGTGGCCCGTTCGAATAATTCGATTATTCTTAATAAATTCAATTATTCTGGAAGTCAAAACATGCAAATGTGAAACACAAGAATAATACTAATCCCAGATGGCCTCAAACCTTTGAGTATAAATAAAACTCCTTTTATTTATCACCATATCGATTACTCATTATTTGTCGTTTCGGGTAATCAACTTCTTACTTGAATTATTACACTTGTCCCATGCTCCTAGCATGCACACAATGTTTACCTATGGTTCTTACTTTGTGAAATAGATCAAATTGAACACATTTCCAATCATACTCATTTCACAACTCCGAATCCTTTTCACAAGTGAAAGAATATCAAATTCTTGCCACTTATGGAATATGTTAGATTCTTACATTTTATGCAACGATCCTTTTGTAATGTCACTGCACTAAAGTCACGATGACTATTGCCAATGAAATTACAAAGTCCTCTATTGGAGAGTGTTACAATACAATTCCTTAGATATGATGTCTCTCATTCAAAGTACATTCCTTTGAACATCCTTTTGCATAAAAGTTTCTAATCTAGTCATAGATTTTCAATATTCAATTCCCAATACGGACACGTTTCCATATTTTCCATACGACAACACATTATTAGTAGAATCTTGTCTATTCATAATAATGTCGATATGGTCCATCAAATATGGAAACATTTCCATAATTCCCATATGACAACTCATTCTTAATAAAATCTTTTCTATTCATAATAATGTCGATATGGTCCATCCAATACCATGCTTCCAACTAATCACAAGCGACCAATGCTTGTCAAACTTTGGATTGTCCTTTGATAGTTGTTTAATTATTTTAGTCAAAACCAATTCTAGTCCCTTTTCCCTCTAAATGCGCTCGACATTTGGAAAATTTTAGAATGGTCAAACATTAAAGCATTTGCAATCGATCCTATACCCGAAGCGTATGGGACACGACGCATAATGTTTTATTTGCTATGTTCTCAAAATTCGAATTGTGAAGAGGAATGCCGTAATCATAATCGAAATTTAAAGAACACACTATGTACCCTTGACTAAATTTATTAACATTTCTCAACCTAATCCTTTAGATTTGAAATGAAGCATAATATTCTCTCCCTTAATTATAGCAAAACAACTTTACAACCCTTACGACTTTGCAAGGTATAACTCTTGTTTTCTATAATTAATATTGCCAACTTGCAATACTTTCTATGATAATCATACAATCATAACTTTTATGCTCCCACTATCATGATGATTACTATAAAACATAACACTTATGCTCCCACTAGCTTCGACATGTATTCATAAACATCTTAACTTTCAGAAAAACAATACCTATTGAATTTCTTAAGTCCATGTTTCTAATACTTAATGCTTTGATAGTCTTTTATCAAGGCTTCTTGAACTTATACACTTTTGCCTTAGATAGTTCATATGTGTGTCTAAACACTTAAGACTAATTGCCAAACCTCACAATTCAAATCATGGAAAGGGATACTATAACCATAATCGAATTCGAGAATGCAATTTTACAATCACTATCTTCTTAAAATATTTCTTAGTGAAAGCATTTCCTCACAATCATTTTCATGAAGGAGGGAATCTTATGACACTTAGACTTAAACGGTGTATTTGTTCCTATCCATGTGAATTTGTCAAAACCAAAGTTCACGACAAATTCAAACTCATATGGACCGAACTTTCTTAATCTTGATTTCTTGCCTTATGGTAGCACAGCTGCCCACCATGTCTTCCAAGTAGTTAAGCAGCTCACGTTTTCCTATCAATGTACCTTTCATTGAACAAGGTCCTTGCCTTTTATGCATTCAAATGAGAACTCATAAGACTCACATGCATAATTAACTCAACTGGAACAACACAGAAAGAAAATAATGTCAACACGATAGGTTGTAAACCTCAACTCGTGTGCTAGTGATGATCGATAAGGTTTATTTGATTTGTTCTTGAAACCATTCAAGACCATTAAGACTCCCACTGACTCCTTGACATATAAGATTCTCTTGTCAATAAACATTTCTTGACAAACAAATATTCAAGAGTTAGTGTAGCTTTTATCAAAACTCTTCATAAATTGGTCCTAGTTAGTCTTTGTCTTATCCAAGACATCACAACTTTCCACATTTGATGAATGTTACAAACCTTCTTAATACTTTTCACTCAATGTCACAATCTTAATTTTAAGACTTGTTATTGGAACGAAGTACGATTGACTTCTTGATTTAACCATTTCTTCAATCCTTGATTCCTCTTCTTAAACATACAATTGTACTAAGACTCACTTAGAGGATCAATTGAGATATGGTTCTTAATCATTAAGACCTATCATAAAGCATAAAAGCTACTCTCCCTTCTTCTTAGAATGGAAAAACTTTTATCTTTCTGCCTACTTGCTTCTTCTTATTCGTTTTGCTATTGATTTAAACTTTTTCAATCAATTCATAATTACACTTAATCTTGTAAGTATAATCATATTTACTAAACCTTTAGTGAATCATGACGAATATCATTGTTACTCTTATGGTGGACTTGATCAACACGCAACTTTGTTTGCTCGATCTCCTAGTCCTTTACTTGACACTTTCTCAATGAATTAGTCTAATTTCCAAATATGAAATTTCTCATTCATCGTGCAACCAAGTTGCATGATTCCAAGTTTCTGTCCAATTGAAACTTGGGCAATGAGAAACTCTCCCTATTTGGTAACTCTCGAATTTCCATAAATAACATAATAAGAACCAAATCCATTATTGCTAATAATAGAAACATTCAAACATCAATTTTTCATATACGCCATTGCAAGGATAAATAAATAATATAAAATCAAAATTTATTTTATTGCGGAAAAATTTTGTCCTTACAATGCAATTCATTGAAAAACTATGCTAATACATCTTTCTTAGCTATCTAATTCTAACTTTAAGTAGTAGCTCAAGAATCTTATCTTCGAGAAATGCGATCAAAATCCATTCCTTCACAGTTAGATTCTGCTCACTTCTTCCCTTAAGCTTCCTTTCTTTTCTTTGATCCTACAAAACATCAATTGCAATCTTATCACATTATGTATTAAGAATCTAGAATAGAAGCTTAAAAGAGTTAGTTAATGGATTTTAACTATATTAGAGCCATACGTTTCGACTCTCCCATCTCTTAGATCTCTTAGGTAAATGGGGCAGCTTCGTCTCCAATGCCCTTTCTCTTGGCAATAAAAGCAAATTGACTCTCGTGGAACATGACATGGAACTACTTCAGACATTGCCTTTCTCTTATTATCAAACTTTTCGATCATAGCATGTCTTTCGTTGCCATTGTCTATATCCATAGAGGTCTTGAAGGCAGATTCACCAATCAACTTTGCTTTTCTATTGTGCCAAACCATTGCTGATTCAGCAGCAATAAGCATATAGGTGAGATCTAAAAGGGTCACGTCGCGGTTCATCATATAGTACTCTCTTACGAACTCACTATATGAGTTTGGAAGTGACTGAAGAACCCAATAACAGCCATTTCCTCACAGACAATGGATCCCAACATTCTTAACCTATCAATGTGTGACTTCATCCCTAGGACGTGTGCACACACCGACTTTCCTTATTTATGTTTACTTGCCAAAAGGGCTTGAGTGATCTTAAACTTTTCAATCCTTTGAACTTGTGGGTTAGGGAGAATAATTGGAGGAGGAGGAGGAAGTGAAGTATGATCTCTTGTTCCTTGATCGAATCGTGGAATATCATCTTCCTGTGGAATGCTTGTTCCACGGGATTTGAGAAGACCATAGTTGTCAAACTTTGACATCTACAAAACGGGAGAAAATAAATTCAAGTTAGTTGATTGATTGAGTCCTTAGTAAATCACCCAAATGAGATACTAAGGCTAGGAACCAACACAATATGCTACAACTCGGGAGAGGGATGCCATAACCCAAATTGCAGAACATTTGAAGGTAAGTGAATGACGATTCACTAATTTCCACCATGAAAAACGAAAAAGAAATTTATGTTTTAAATCTATGAAAACTCCTAGATCCTATGAGATTCATTGAACATTTCAATGGCATGTTTAAATCTCGATATGCCCCTCTTTTTTGTGACTGGGATGCCGAGGATCACAAAGCGGGTGTGAATAACCATGCAAACTTACATGGTGCCCTCACATGTTACAGTCACCTATTCGATGTGCCGGTAAACCACACACGCTCCACCGAACTATGACAAACATTGAGTCACCCTTTGCTGCCTTTGCTTTGAACCATTTATTGTGCCTGTAAACCACACACGCTCCATTAACATCTTCGCAAGGGCACAAAGTGTAATTTCATGGAATTGCATCAATTCACTTTTGCCTAAGTAACTAATATTGGGAATTTTATGAAAACATTTAGTTACTTTAGTAATTCATTATACTTATAATGGAAGGTTTCGTCCTATCCTACCCGTTCGGCTAACGACCCTCCACTAGTCAAGAGTGCGGTGGGTAAGAGTGGATACCCATTCAATCGCCATTTTATAGGCAATTTCCTTAAACACCCCTTATAGACCAGCTTCGTGAATGAGGCCTACTAATGGTAAGACTGACTTTTACTCATACATATATATAATGTTAGACTTTTAATGTTATATATAGTATAGGGTGTATTTTACACTTTTAAAATATTAGGTGGTTAAATTTAACAATTATACTTTTAATTCAATTAAATTTTAAACCAAAAACTTTATGGATTTATTAAACCTCTTTTAATTATACACCTTAATTAATTAACAAAACCATAAGGGTGTGATTTGAACTTTTCAAACAATACTAGGGTTTTTAGAATTTAACATTCCTAATTAAACTTTTAATCAACTTTTAAATTCCAAGACTTGAGGGCAAGTTTTGAAACATTTCAAAACATTAGGGTTTAGAATTTAAATATACATCAAAATTAAACTATTAATTCAAAATTTAAATTCCAAAACTTGAGGGCAAGTTTTAAAACCTATTTCAAAACATTAGGGTTTCAACTATTTAAATTTCAAAACAACAAAACTTTTGGGTTCAAATTTAAACTATAAAACCTAAAGGGGAAAATATGAAACTTTTCATAACAACAAGGATCAAATAACAAATAATCTAAATTAACATTTAATCACATAATTATCCATATTTGATTTATTTAATGATTTCTTGCAAAACAATTTACCAATTTAATCAAAATAATTAATCAATTATCACATAAGGAAACAATTATCTTATTAATTGATAAATATCTTCAATTAGATCAAGAATATAGTCAAATATATCATAAAATCGGATTAATATTGATCTAATATGATAAGGCAAGTATCCTTAAGCAAAAATAGCAAGAAATCCCGGTTTTCCCTCCATCTGACCAGCCGACTCTCCGAGTCAGGCATGGACTCGTCGAGTCAGCATGGACTCGGCGAGTTCATCTACGGACTCGGCGAGTCCAGCCCCCAGAAACACAAAAATCGAATTTTTCAATCATATCAAGCATCAATACAATAGAAACCAGTCTAGGCTCTGATACCACTGATGGGTTTTGGTCCTAAGAACATCCTATGTGCTCATACAAACCATAATGCTTGGATCTAGGTTTCTCTATTGTACATGCAAGTTATCCAAGACTATAAACCCTAATTCTAGCATACAAGTAATCATATTAACATGAGAATAGGTTTATAATATTACCTTGATTGTTATGTAGCAATAATAATCCCAAATCTCCTTGTATTGACTTTGGAAGGCTTAGAGTCACAAGTGTCACTCCTCTAATGGTTCATAAACACCATAAGCAAGAGGATGAAGAGGAGAGAGGATGGAGGCTGCCCTAAAACATGTGAAACCCTAGGATAAGTCTTACCCACGTTTTTGGTCATAAGGTATCTCTTTATATAGGAGGCAATTAGGGTTATCTAACAAGGAAACCCTAATTTGGATGCTTCAGCCCTAAGCAACCCATGGAGCCCTTTCCTTAAGGCCTTGGACGATTTCATATGGGCTCCCCGCATAGAATTCGTCCACCTTATAATAAAAGGCAATCCATGGCCCAAATTGCAATTATCTTATAATTACAATTCCAGTCCCTTAAGTTTAATTAATCTCTTTTAGTCACAAAACTAATTACCAATTAATTATTGACTAATATTAATTAAACAATATGATTTCTCCTTTAACATATTATTCCCATAATATATTAATAAATCATATTTAATCCTTTCTCTCCATAATTCATCCTATCAAGTTGCTTTGGTGAAGGCAACCCAAAAGGACCATGCACCATCGGGTCAAGTACATACCAAAATAGTTATGGACTTAGACACTAATCCAACAATTTTCTGTGATAACGAGAGTGCAGTTGCCTTAGCTAAGGAACCAAGGGATCACGGCAGATCCAGTCATATCGACAGAAAACACCATTTCATTAGACATCGAATAGAAAAAGGACTCCTCGTGGAAAAGAGGGTATCATTAGATAAGAACCCAACAGATCCCCTCACGAAGGGACTGTGTAGGGTTAAGCATTTACAGCATGCAAGGCACATTAGGCTGAAGGATGATATTAGTTTTAGTAATTAGATAGTTTTCGAAACTTGTAATAGTTGAAATGTAATTGACATTTGATGTTTAAATAAAAGGTATCTTTATTTACTAGTATGGTATTGTCTTGTGTCAATCATTGACCATTGTTTCATTTTGCTTATTTTGACTTCCAAAATAATTACGTTATGGTTTATCATATTATTCAAACCATCCACAGTCGATCATATTTTGGAAGTAAGTATTGAAATAAGACTGTCATGAATTGGGTTTGTAGATTTGTCTGAATTGTACTAGACATAGCAATTGTTGCTGCAACATTCATGAGTACTCATAAGTTCTGAGTACTGGATTCAATCTATGCTCACTTGTATCACTTCATGGAATTTATCTCAAGTGATCGTGAGACGGTAATATCATATAAGTCTTCAAACCAAGAAATATGAGTTGTTGACTATGATTTGGTTGTACATTGATAGTACGAAACCGCATCAGTAACTTGATGTTGTAAAATGTGTTGTTGTGTATAATTTGATGATTAGTTAGTACAAGCATATGAGTCAAAGTTTATCTGTTCCGTTTAGTCCTTTGAGGATTAAAAGCGATATCTTGGGCCCCTCGATGATTTTGTTTTGAATTATGTGTTGGGACCGGTCAGAAATGAATTGAGGTGTTCAATTAAGTTCTATATCAAACAAATCCGAAATCGGAAAACAAACTGCTAGAAAATAAGTACGACGTTTTTCCATGTATTTGTCCGGCTGATATGTTGAACAGAGGATTATATGGTCACTTATCTGAAATGACGCATCATCTTAGTTATGTGAGACTTTGAAAGAGCTACGATTGTTGGTCAGATCCTGAAGTTGTACTTGTAGCTATAGTTATTAGACTTATCCAAGTGGGAGACTGTTGGATAAGGTGTCCAAGTCCATAACTATAATTGGTATGTACTTGACCTGATTTAGCATGGTCCATTTGGGTTGCATGGTATCATAACAATTGGATAGACAAAATGAGAAAAAGGACACTTACGATTTCTTAAGATATTATAAGCTCTAATATATTAATATGAAATCATATTATTTAATTAGTATTGATCAAGAATTAATTTGGAATTAATTTTGTGATCAAAAGAGACTAATTAAATATATGGGGATTGATTTGGTAAATCATCCATTCTTATATAGTGGGCTTATGATCCATGATTCATTAGATTGGGCTAAAACCCAGAGGATGCTCCATTGAGGTTAAAACCTATGGATCATGGAGGAAATGAAAAGTCATGTACATTAGGGTTTACATGGTGTAAACATATATGTGACACACTATATAAAGAGCCCCATGGCAAGCAAAATCGGCACTAAGACATAAGGTTAAGGGCTAGCCGAATTTTGTGCACAAGTGTTCTTCTCTCAAGTTATTCCAAGAGTTGTGGTGTCGTGTGAAGCATTTGAGGCATCAAATTTGGGGTGCCAGGCTCACAAGGTCTTAAGGAATCCAAGCGACAAGAAAGGTATGTCATTATACTCGTTTTTATATTACATATACCCCATAATATGATAGTTAGGATTAAAGCCTTGGAAAATGAAAGTTTGCATGTATCATAGAGAAAATGTAGATCCAAGGTTTCTTAGGTTGCATGCACACCATAGGAGTGTTAGAATGCTCAAAATCCATCATGTATAACACAATGCAAGTTGATCTTCCAGAGAAAGACCAAGCAAACTCATAGATATTCCAGTTCTCAGATGGAAACCTCAGAAACTTCCAATCATAACCGCCTCTAACATCTGGAATTCCATGCAGATGCACAAGAAGTAATTGACATGAAAATGCACAAGAAATAATTGACAGTCCATTCATGACACCAACTTCCTATTTAGAAACAAATTGGTTACTAGACTCCTCACCTGAAAATCCCCAACCATCAATTCATTACGACGATCATTCATAAATACAAGAGGCATCATTCTCATAATTAAGATACTCCAGAAACAACGGAAGTTTTCATTCCCAATTCACTTCCTTGATCACATGAAGCAATCAACTAGCACTTGTCTTGATTATATTCAAAGAAAACAAACTTGTGATCTCATCTCAAGGAAATCATACCACAAGGAACCTCCTGTGCATTCCCACACTGCCATACATGCTGCCAAAAACTGTAACTATCTAGCCCTATGCTAGGTATACACCCCAACTTTGAAGATCACATGTCTGCTCTGTCTTTCCTCCGAGCACAGCAAGCTGGAAGAACATAACCCCACTGCAGAAGTGACATTCAATCCATCTATCAACCACTCAGCTTCCAGCTGCAATCCTTGAGCCGATCATAATAATCGCTTCATTCTTGAGTCTCATGAATCAACTGACACTACCTCGAGCAAGGCCCTTGAGACCTCAAAACTGACTAACTCACCTAGGTATGCACCATTCAAACCAAAATTGACATGGCTACTAAGGCCCAAACAATCGCAAGACCCATTCTTATGCCTGAACAACCATAACCAAAAGACCGACAGATACTGAAACACTTTCACAAATCTTGGTATCAAACCATGCTATCTTCCCCAGTAGTCATCTTAGCAGTCCCCCTCACAGTATGCAAAGCTACAATACGCTCCTCGAACTTGGTAATTAACCTCCCAGTTATTTGATCCACAGTACTAGACAATTCTTCCTGTAACATCTGTGGAAACTTAATGGTAATCATCTCCCGCATTTGATCAACAATCAACCCTGACCTATCCTGGTCATTAGCTCCATATCCTGAACCAAATCCCCTCATGAGTTCTATACTAAATCGAACCAAAATGCATTAGAATGCCACAATACATAATGCTACAACCACATGGCGAGACTACCCCTCGGGGTTTGTGACATCCTTGCTTCGCGTATGGGTCATGTGCTTTCAGTAGCAGGGGCCCATACTACCTTCCACACCTACCCGTATTCATCTCAAGGAGCATCTCAACCGCCTTGCACAAACACAAAAAATAGGATACACATACATCATATCCTCCTTCTCTCTCTCTCTCTCTCTCTCTCTCTCTCTCTCTCGAGAGTGGCTAAACATTCCTCTTCTGGCCGGATGCTCAAACATATACTCATCCATAAAGCTTCCACAAACCCTGCAGCCACTCGTTCATGCTAATCATATATAACAATAGATCCTATATATAGTTAAATGCTTTATTCTACCCTAATCCCTTCAACATACAAGAAAAAGAAATAAGGCTAAGTCAAACATTCTCAGCCTATAAGATCTTAGTTATGCACAAACATGATGAGCACACTAAGAGACTACAGTAATGATGTCAATTTCATCTAACATACAAGAAGTCATCGCAGGTTATTAGGCATCACATATCAGGCAATTCTATCAAGCAGTTCCTGAAGATCCCTAGCCTATCACTAGCATGCTTGTATACCATAAATTGTCATATCAAATAATAGTGTGGTAACTTGGGTTATACGTTCTTGCTCCGGCTGATAGTACACATCGCATCCTTCCTTGGTTATTTTTTAAAACAATTTTAAAAACCATTTTTAAAACTTTTGTAGTTTCCTAGTTTGACTCGGGATTCACACGAATGTTCATCCAATTCTCTTAAACCAAGGATCTGATATCCTAAAAATCAGAGTAAAATTTTCATTTTTTTTTCAAAACAAACCCAAGACAATAGTTGTTTACAAAAACATTGTCCTAAAAGTATAGTTCATAAATCAGAGTATCCCAGGATTTACTAACATAAAATCCAAAGGATGTGCACGATCACGCTTTTGCCTTGCCAGGATCATCTGAAGTGTCGGAAACAATAAACTAAAACATTAAGCACGAAACTTAGTGAGCTACCCCAAAATGCTATCACACATACATATAACAACATGCGTACTGGGTCCACAACTGTGACAACCCGATATTTCAACTCTTTGTAATGACCTAAAAAGTCAAGTATTGTAACCACTTTTGAGTTAATAAAATTAACTTTGATAATAAATTGTCCAAAAAGTTCTATTTAAATTCCCTCTATGTTTAAATGTCATTAAACAATGATCGTACGTAAAAAGAACACCCAAATCCGACTTCGTATATTGAAGTTAAGATTTTTCCAAGTTCGGCTTAGCAACAGACAGCTAAAAACTCGAATCGGAGATGGAGCGACTTTTGGCCGGAATGACCTAAACGAGAATCGAAGGTCTCGACAATGGTATTTCAGCGGTGAAAAGTCTGGCAAAAACCGACGCCATATAAAGAAGTTATGAATTTTTAAATAAATTTCCTTAATCACGTCATTTTATAATTAAATAATAAAAATAGTTTCGGAATTTGCCAACGGAGTCTAAACGAAAGTTGTAGAGCGTAGTCTCACCTTCGCGTGGATATAAAGACCATCGAAAACGGAGTTCGTATGAAGAAGATATGAATTTTTGAAGTTTATTAAATAAATTATATATAAATTAAATCGAAAATCCGGTAATATCCGAAGGTGGAGTCAGCGTCCTCATCCGAGTTACGCGCTGTGTAACCTCGTACGCCCCGCATACCCGAGGGCCTTGGTCTCGGTCCGTCCACATCGCCCCTATGCGAAGCTACCGACCCACCCCATCCGACCCGTCCCATCCGATCCGTCACATCCGAAGCCGAAGCAGTCGAGGACTCGCTCATGCATGACGTACGCGTACGCATTGCGTACGAGCATACGCCCCGCGTACCGAGGCTTCTCAGACCCCCTATAAATAGAAATGCGAGGGTTCCGGAAAAATCACCCCATTTCTCTCCTTTCTCTCACGATCTTGCCTCGATTTCCATGCCCGTTCAAACCCAAAGCTCTGGTCTTTTTGCTCAAGTCCCGAGGGTCGATTTTACTCCCGAGATTCCCGAGAAAAATCCGTTTCTCAAGACGAAACTCTGCCCGGTTTTCCATCTCGCTATCTTCAAACTTTCAAGTGAGTTTCATACCCCCTTAATTAACCTTTTTAAGATATTCTAAATGTTTTTATATGCTTTCAAGGAGGGGAATACACGTAAAACACACGAGTATTATCGTGTGTTACATAAAGAATTATTTTATATGCTTTTATATATCCAAATCACATGTGATTTATAAACTTTATAGGAAACTTTCGTATATAAAATATGTTACAATAGAATTCTATCTTTTGAAATATAAATTGTTGTAATGCATGTATAAACTAAACTTTTTCTTAGATTTTATGTATACTTGTCTATCTTAGGCTCTACAAAAATCTATACTTTCATAACAAGTGATTCCTTTTCTAGGTATTTCTAAACAAACGAGACACACTTTTAGAAAACTATAATAGGTATAGTTTTACAAGGGTATTGCTACCTTTTACATACTAGAAACTTGATTTTCAAGAAGTCACTTTCATATACAAGAACAAACGAACATTTTAACACGTAAATCTATTTTTATACCACGGTTTTGTGAGACATAAACTTCACGTACGTTCGAGTACACATTTCAAGTCATGTATTATATACCAGAATCCCTTGGAGGGGAATCATGGTGTTTGTGTATAGATCTATACGGGCTTGACAACCCGCGCCCTGACTGTTAGCTACAGTCCACCGTTTGGGGTAACAAACGTCATAACATTCCAACGCCTGAAGAACGTTGTGTATAGGCATTCCGAGTCAATAATATGGTTATAAAACTCACATGGGGTATTAAAAATGCATTGATTTACAAGGTTTTCAAACACATTGGTTATTTCACACTTACATACATTTTAGAAACAAACATTTGTCTTGAGAGAAGGCTACTTTTATACTAGTAGGAAATATAGGATTTTCTAAACACAAACAAACAAGGACAAAACATTTCATTTCATACAAACATTGTCATTTAAATACTTATGAAACTCACCAGCTTAAATGCTGATCTACTCTTTCAAAATTACTTGTATGTCCCAGGAAATCAGTAATTTCAGGTATCATTATGCTTTTGATGAAGGGATGCTGCGGCGCCAGTTTAATCTCATATTTTGAAATCATATTGTAATTGGTTTTGAACATGTAACTTTTTGACAAATGTAAACTTTCAATTATATATATGATGGTTGTATTGCTTTCTTTACTATGTATTCTATTGTTAAGCTACCACATGAAGTCATCCGCCCCCGAACGTTTCCGCCGTTCAAGTTTGGGGGTGTGACAACAACTAATAGACTAGATTACCCCCGAACCGAAAAGATGAGTCTGGCTTGCCTTCCGACCTATAGCTCAAGCATGGCTTGCTCTCGAGCCCACAACATAAGTCTGGCTTGCCTTAATGGCCCACACATTATGTTTGGCTTTCTCCCGAAACCACAACATAAGTTTGGCTTGCCTTACCAGCCCACAACTTATGTTTGGTTTTCTCATGGGTTAGTTGGCTTCCGCATATAATATGATTGCCTCATCCCAACCATACCAGTCGACATATCAACAATCGAGGATCAAGCATGCACATAATACATGAAAACATCAATCACGCAGCTCACTACCACCTACTGGTTCTGTCACAACACACTGTTCCACTACCAACTAACCTCCATGAAATGCCTAACCATAAGTAACCACAGGTGAGATAGCCACCTGAATAGATGATCCTACTCTAGAGCCACAACCAAACAAGGAGCAATCAAGAAATCCAAGATCAAGTGTTCTTAGGCTATCATACATGACTACATATATTCCCTAGGGCACTCCACTAAATGATAACAAGCAAGTATAGGTAGACATACATATCTAATAGATCACTACTGCATAAAAACACCCGATATACCAGAATACATAATCCAATGGGCTGGAATTGGTGCCTTCGACCCACAAGTACAATGAGGAAAACTCACATCTGAGTCCGAACAAATCGTTGAATAGGCCTATACTCTAAATTTCAGCTCTAAATCGCAACTATTTATCAAATAGTGACCAATCTCAAATACAACTCAAAATACTCTTAGGTCAAACTTGGTCAAATCCTAGTCAAAGTCAAAAAGCCAAACCTGGTCAACACAATTGAGTATGCCCAACGTACTCAGCTTGTATGCTAGGCATACATGAGTTTGACTAAAAATACGATGGCTAGCCAAGAACGCTCAACGTTCCTGGGGAACACCCAACGTTCACGACTAAATCTTTTTCCTTCATATTAAGAGCTTAATGCTTAAGCGCTTTTGCCTATATTCCAGATCTAGCCTTAAAATAACGTCCTTAACCATAAATTTTCCAAATTTATGGTGTTGTATGGCCATTAAGTGCCGAAACACAAAAGCTCTGACTAATTAACCCATTAAGACCTTGTAACTCATGCATGGTAGAAAACTAACAATCAATATCACATTTTTATGCTTCTTGATGCTCCAAAATGTCTTAAATGACAACTTATATGGATTAGAGTAATCCATACTCATCATACCAAGCTTATGGGAGCAAAAGAACACAATTTCATGGCAAAACAAGATCTAATAAATGCTTCATCAAGTTCATAGCTTTTTCCCTTCAAAAGGTATCAATTGACGTTGTTATTCTGGATCCAAAGTGTTCCACTCCTCCAAGACGATCTTCTCTTCTTTCTCCCTCCTTCAAGATTACCAAAAAAGCTATAAGGTTCGAAGTGCTCTCAAATGGATTAGGGTTTGCAATGGTCAAAGTTGGGGCTAGAGGCTGATGAAAGAAGGGAGGCTTGGGACTTAAGGAAGTTTAAATAAGGTCGAAACCCTAAATATTAGGGTTTGGGATTCTGGCACGAACACCTAGCTTTCCTGGGGGAACACCTTACATTCACAAGCTTTGCCCAATAATTACGAGATACCATTATGGACCAATTTGCAATCAATTCTCATATTAAGGGTGAAAATTTAATTAAATCTCATGCTTGAGGGTTAAAAGGTAAATACCTAAATATTTGAATGCTACAAGAGTCTTGTTGATCATAAATCCTTTGCATCATGCAATTGAAGGTTACTAGGACATGACCATTGCTATGATTATAGGCCGACCTGTGACATCTCCATTTTCACGGCCAGAAAAGACCGATTTTTTTATGCTTTGTTTAAAAATCAGAGTAATATTTTAAATAAAAGTGTTGCGGAATTTGTCCCAAAACAATATATGATAAAGATTTATCAAAAGCATTTCCGTAGAAATGTATTTCATTAAAAAGACTCGGGATGTCATGTTCGATACAGATCATAAGCATAAACAATACAATAGAGGCCTTACTACATTATTCCGTATTTACAGGCCTAAAATCCATTAGTCTCTCATCCCAAGACATCACATCTATGCTCATGCACCACTACCTGTAATACAAGAAACTGAGTGGGTCAGGCTTGGGAGCCTGGTGAGCACATAGGGTTTTCAACCCACAATAAATAAGTTTATTAACTTTATCAAACCAAGCAAACCCGATTACCTATTCTCGTTATCCTCACTTTACGTCCCTAAGACATCTAACACAAGGGACCTAGTCTAAGGACTATCATCGGGATGGACACTACTACTAAGGGGATCTTCGATTCTCGTTTAGGTCGTGTCGGCCAAAAACCGCTACTCTTAATATCCAAATTTCGGGCTGTACACTGGTAATCCGAAACTTCGAAAAATCATAACTTCCTCATATGAAGTCAGATTTGGGCGTTCTTTTTATCGATGCACTTAGTTTAACACATTCTACGCCTTTCGTTTAGATCGTTAAGGCTAAATCTCGCTGTATCGTAAATTCACTATTTACTTTTCCCGGTGCCGTGCCGGTTCCGTCGCGAAACTTCGACGGTTCATAACTTCTTCATTATAACTCGGATTTCGGCGTTGTTTATATCTATGGAAACCTTGTGACATATCCTACAACTTGGTTAAGATTATTTATTCTAAATAATCTTTTGTCGAAAAGTCGTTTTCGACCCCTATTGCCTCTAAATTGACTAGCCCGGATCAACGGGCGTTACAATTATCTCCCCTTTAGGATGATTACATCCCGGAATCATCAACGAAACAGGGCTCGTATAATGTCTCCATACGTCATCTCTTAATCCTAGGTAATAATTATAACTTCTATCTTCCTTCAAGTCTATCTCTTAGACTCATTGACTGTAAGCAGTACTCGATCGTGCACCTGCTCTCTACCTCAAGTTAGACTCCAAATTATGACCTTCAAGTCACAATATCGATCCTTACTGGATACGAACTTGAGATGAGCTCTTTTATTACTACTATAGATCGATGTGTCATATTCTAATGTCCTATCATCGTATGTTGCAACGCTTAGACTCAGGTCTTTTAGAGTTAAATTCTAAAACAGACTATGCCTTCCTTCATGTTCTAATGTGATATAATCACACTTTAACATTAGGTATTTCTGGCTACCAACTTCTTTAACAACGAGCGCGATACTTCTATTGATCGCTTTGATTTCAATCGTTTGGTTTAAGTCGGACGCTACATCAAACTTGGTTATCTGAACCACGTAACCTACTCATCGTAATCGAACTCAATGGGATATGACCACTAGGGTCGGGATAACAACAATCTTCTTAGTCATTACCGAAACAATGGTAACGACATACTTGAATAGAACGAAATCAATTACTAGCTTCTTGGTAACCTTGTAACTTTCCCTGATCCAAGTGTGAGTCATGTGCTTCCGGTAGTATTGGCCTCTACTATCATTCACACCTACTCATACTCGTCCCAAGTATTGTCTCGCAGTTTCCCAAGTCACCATGCAGCAAATCACACAATCATTCAACACATTAGCTAATAAAACGAAGGTTTTATTTTATTACTTGAAACGATTACATGGGTCCCTAGATTATACCTCTAATAGGCTACATCATATGACACTATCTATATGGCTTCTTTATAAATCGATCTCTATATATCCATCCTTACTCCTGATTCCTTGCATCGTCAGCTGCTTCGTCAAGGATCATTTGAAATGCTCTTGCCTTTGGTTTTGGCGGCACATTTGGCTTTGTAGCCCCTTCTCTCTTTGGGAAATCTTGCTTGAAGTGCCCTTCCTCGTTACATTCGTAACACACCCTTTTGTTAAATTTACACTCGTTGGCATAATGCCCATGCTTCCCACACTTGAAACAAGTCACCTCATCACCGCATTTTCCATAGTGTTTCTTTTTGCACTTCTCGCACCATCTTTCTTCGCTCCCTCCTCCTCTAAACTTCCTTGTACTGGACTTGCTTCTCTCATCGGTCTTCGCAGAACCCTCAAACTTCCTCTTTTCGCCAACCTCGGTCTTGTTGGCGGCTCTTCCCTTGATCATCTCCTCAACCGACTTGGCAGCCCAGATAGCTGCCTCCAAAGTAGGTTCCTGACGCACTGGCACCGCGTACTCCCATGTAAGTCCTTTTTCATACTTGTCAACTTTTGTCAGCTCATCTGGAACAAGACGTAAGGCGAACTCCATCTTCTCTGTGAAGTTGTTGGTGTATTCATCAACAGACATGCTTCCTTTCTTCAAGGTAAGGAATTGGTTTTCTAGCTCGAGTAGATTTTGGGCTGAGCAGTACCTACGTTTGAATTGCACTAGAAATTCTGCCCATGTCAGTTGCAGGGGCTCATTGGGGCTTAGAGTCTTTCGCAAGGTATTCCACCATCGTACAACGCCTCCTCGAAACTGACGCACTGCAAATGTGGTCTGTTGTTTTCCCTTGCAACCGCACGTCATGAAAGATAATTCCATCTCCGAGATCCAATCCATGACCCCGATCGGATCCTCCTTTCCAGTGAAAGTCGATGGCTTGCAAGTCAGAAAATCCTTGTACTTGCATCCATTCCTCTCGACTTCGTCATCTTGGTTGTTTTGTCGAACTATTGGTGGGTTGACTTGACCAACAGTCCCATTGTAGTTTCCTTCCTCAGTCCGCCCTTTGTTCAACTCAGGCTGTTCGATCTAAATGGTTGCTTCCTCTCGATTTTGCTGGAGCAAACGTCTGGTTTCCTCCATTTGACGCTCCAACATCACTTGGATCATTGCTTGCACTCCGGCCATCGTTATTGGCTCAGCAGCGGCTACCACAACAGGTATTTGCTCAATCACTGGGGGTTGATCTCGGTTCCCATTTGCATTCACGTTTCCGCTACGGGTTCTTGCCATCTTGATCTGTACACCGAATAAGGTGAATCTAGATCTTTACTTAGGATTGACAGTTAAATCATCCTTATCACTCCGAAACGTTTATATGCTAGTTCTAATATCGTTGTTAAACGCTTAGAATCCTAAACACATAAGGTTTCCAGATCCGGTCGGCAACAGACCATAGATCTGAACAAATAACAGCATATCAGGCACAAGTATTTAGCACATAAAAGCATTTTAGGCACAATTCCTAAAATAATCTAGTGCTCACACCTCACAATCATCGCTTAGCATTCTAAGTTTAAGTCTAGAAATAAATCCATATTCCTAGTTCGCTTAAACTAATGCTCTGATACCAACTGTGACATCCCCATTTTCACGGCCAGAAAAGACCGATTTTGTTTATGCTTTGTTTAAAAATCAGAGTAATATTTTAAATAAAAGTGTTGCGGAATTTGTCCCAAAACAATATATGATAAAGATTTATCAAAAGCATTTCCGTAGAAATGTATTTCATTAAAAAGGCTCGGGATGTCATGTTCGATGCAGATCATAAGCATAAACAATACAATATAGGCCTTACTACATTATTCCGTATTTACAGGCCTAAAATCCATTAATCTCTCATCCCAAGACATCACATCTATGCTCATGCGCCACTACCTATAATACAAGAAACTGAGTGGGTCAGGCTTGGGAGCCTGGTGAGCACATAGGGTTTTCAACCCACAATAAATAAGTTTATTAACTTTATCAAACCAAGCAAACCCGATTACCCATTCTCGTTATCCTCACTTTACGTCCCTAAGACATCTAACACAAGGGACCTAGTCTAAGGACTATCATCGGGATGGACACTACTACTAAGGGGATTCCTCAGCAATAAATGTCCTTAAGGCAACCATGTTGGGGATGGAGTACATCTGGTGAGCACACGGTTCACACAGTTGAAATAAGCACACAGTTCGAATAAACACCTACAGGTTGCGAGCCGGCTAGTGTTCCACTGGAATGTCTAGAATAGTCCGTGGTCGTCATCTATACTCTGCTAGATGACTAGATCATCAATAACATCTATAACGAGGCCTCTCATTATTTTATTTTGTCACACAGCAACTATTACATCTACCCATGTTTTACCCAACACATTTTGTAGATATAAAATACATATACAGTTTAAATCGTTGAAAACATGTATAAAACGTTCATCCCACATAGATAGCATGTATTCAGATAATATGCACACATAGCACGTAATTTATATAAAATACTTCATATCTATGTGTAAGCTGAAAGTAACTATGCAATCACCTGAAAGGTGGTGTGTCAACACTCGGATAATGCTTCGATACTCTCAAAACGATTTTCCTTCGATAAAACCTAGTGCCAATACCACTAGGGTTTAGTCTAACGATAACCACGACAAATTAATTAGTCTGACTATTATTAAGTGTCAATAACACTCAATATAACTCATAATAATAGCCCAAATAATTATTTTAAGGACCTAATAACATTCCTATAATTATTGGAAAGCTATATAAAAAATTGCGTAAGCGTAGCACACTTACAGTGAATTTTATCGAAAACCGAAACTTAATTGGAGCAGCGTTTCGAAACCGAAAGACTCCTTTTTCTCGGGACTCCGGGAGCCTCGGGGCTTCCCTCGGGAGCTAGGGGTTTTATCTAGGGCTTAGGGGTGGTTGGGGAGTTAGAGAGAGAAAGTATTTTAGAGAGAGAAGGAGATTTGGTGTGAAAATGAAGGCTGCCTCGCAGCTATTTATAGGCTGCTGGCTTCGGACTACGGTGGGCGTAGCCTTCGGTTATGCTGGGCGTAACTCCGGATAAGATTGCCAGCCTCGGTCCAGCTGTCTCGCACTCATCTCGGAAGGATCAGACCACAGTTACGCGGGGCGTAACTTCTTCGTACGCAGGGCGTAATAGCGAGGGTGACGCGTCAAGATCCGAAGCGAAGCCTTGGTCAGCAAGCAACGGCTGAGATTTGGCCATGTCATCTCAGTTTGCAATTTTCCTTCTCGATTTCTAAAAATCATAACTTTCGCATACGAGCTCCGTTTTTGACGTTCTTTATATCCACGCGAAGGAGGGAACGTACTCTATAACTTTCGTTTAGACTCCGTCAGCTAATTTGCGGCTAATTTTGAATCGATTTTAAATTTTATATTATTAACAGGCCGGGACAGGATTGGTCCGTTAAATCCTCATAACTTCTTCATCCGACGTCCGTTTTCGCCCATCTTTTTCTTGTTACGCTACTCTTAACGAGATCTTCGATTCTCGTTTAGGTCGTGTCGGCCAAAAACCGCTCGATCTAATATCCAAATTTCGGGCTGTACACTACTAATCCGAAACTTCGAAAAATCATAACTTCCTCATACGAAGTCAGATTTGGGCGTTCTTTTTATCGATGCGCTTAGTTTAACACATTCTACGACTTTCGTTTAGATCGCTAAGGCTAAATCTCGCTGTATCGTAAATTCACTATTTACTTTTCCCGGTGCCGTGCCGGTTTCGTCGCGAAACTTCGACGGTTCATAACTTCTTCATTATAACTCGGATTTCGGCGTTGTTTATATCTATGGAAACCTTGTGACATATCCTACAACTTGGTTAAGATTATTTATTCTAAATAATCTTTTGTCGAAAAGTCGTTTCCGACCCCTATTGCCTCTAAATTGACTAGCCCGGATCTACGGGCGTTACAATTATCTCCCCCTTAGGATGATTACATCCTGGAATTATCAACGAAACAGGGCTCGTATAATGTCTCCATACGGCATCTCTTAATCCTAGGTAATAATTATACCTTCTATCTTCCTTCAAGTTTATCTCTTAGACTCATTGACTGTAAGCAGTACTCGATCGTGCACCTGCTCTCTACCTCAGGTTTGACTCCAAATTATGACCTTCAAGTCACAATCTCGATCCTTACTGGATACGAACTTGAGATGAGTTCTTTTATTACTACTATAGATCGATGTGTCATATTCTAATGTCCTATCATCGTATGTTGCAACGCTTAGACTCAGGTCTTTTAGAGTTAAATTCTAAAACAGACTATGCCTTCCTTCATGTTCTAATGTGATATAATCACACTTTAACATTAGGTATTTATGGCTACCAACTTCTTTAACAACGAGCGCGATACTTCTATTGATCGCTTTGATTTCAATCGTTTGGTTTAAGTCGGACGCTACATCAAACTTGGTTATCTGAACCACGTAACCTACTCATCGTAGTCGGACTCAATGGGATATGACCACTAGGGTCGGGATAACAACAATCTTCTTAGTCATTACCGAAACAATGGTAACGACATACTTGAATAGAACGAAATCAATTACTAGCTTCTTGGTAATCTTGTAACTTTCCCTGATCCAAGTGTGAGTCCTGTGCTTCTGGTAGTATTGGTCTCTACTATCATTCACACCTACTCATACTCGTCCCAAGTATTGTCCCGCAGTTTCCCAAGTCACCATGCAGCAAATCACACAATCATTCAACACATTAGCTAATAAAACGAAGGTTTTATTTTATTACTTGAAACGATTACATGGGTCCCTAGATTATACCTCTAATAGGCTACATCATATGACACTATCTATATGGCTTCTTTATAAATCGATCTCTATATATCCATCCTTACTCCTGATTCCTTGCATCGTCAGTTGCTTCGTCAAGGATCATTTGAAATGCTCTTGCCTTTGGTTTTGGCGGCACATTTGGCTTTGTAGCCCCTTCTCTCTTTGGGCAATCTTGCTTGAAGTGCCCTTCCTCGTTACATTCGTAACACACCCTTTTGTTAAATTTACACTCGTTGGCATAATGCCCATGCTTCCCACACTTGAAACAAGTCACCTCATCATCGCATTTTCCATAGTGTTTCTTTTTGCACTTCTCGCACCATCTTTCTTCGCTCCCTCCTCCTCTAAACTTCCTTGTACTGGACTTGCTTCTCTCATCGGTCTTCACAGAACCCTCAAACTTCCTCTTTTCGCCAACCTCGGTCTTGTTGGCGGCTCTTCCCTTGATCATCTCCTCAACCGACTTGGCAGCCCAGATAGCTGCCTCCAAAGTAGGTTCCTGACGCACTGGCACCGCGTACTCCCATGGAAGTCCTTTTTCATACTTGTCAACTTTTGTCAGCTCATCTGGAACAAGACGTAAGACGAACTCCATCTTCTCTGTGAAGTTGTTGGTGTATTCATCAACAGACATGCTTCCTTTCTTCAAGGTAAGGAATTGGTTTTCTAGCTCGAGTAGATTTTGGGCTGAGCAGTACCTACGTTTGAATTGCACTAGAAATTCTGCCCATGTCAGTTGCAGGGGCTCATTGGGGCTTAGAGTCTTTCCCAAGGTATTCCACCATCGTACAACGCCTCCTCGAAACTGACGCACTGCAAATGTGGTCTGTTTTTTTCCCTTGCAACCGCACGTCATGAAAGATAATTCCATCTCCGAGATCCAATCCATGACCCCGATCGGATCCTCCTTTCCAGTGAAAGTCGATGGCTTGCAAGTCAGAAAATCCTTGTACTTGCATCCATTCCTCTCGACTTCGTCATCTTGGTTGTTTTGTCGAACTATTGGTGGGTTGACTTGACCAACAGTCCCATTGTAGTTTCCTTCCTCAGTCCGCCCTTCGTTCAACTAAGGCTGTTCGATCTAAATGGTTGCTTCCTCTCGATTTTGCTGGAGCAAACGTCTGGTTTCCTCCATTTGACGCTCCAACATCACTTGGATCATTGCTTGCACTCCGGCCATCGTTATTGGCTCAGCAGCGGCTACCACAACCGGTATTTGCTCAATCACTGGGGGTTGATCTCGGTTCCCATTTGCATTCACGTTTCCGCTACGGGTTCTTGCCATCTTGATCTATACACCGAATAAGGTGAATCTAGATCTTTACTTAGGATTGACAGTTAAATCATCCTTATCACTCCGAAACGTTTATATGCTAGTTCTAATATCGTTGTTAAACGCTTAGAATCCTAAACACATAAGGTTTCCAGATCCGGTCGGCAACAGACCATAGATCTGAACAAATAACAGCATATCAGGCACAAGTATTTAGCACATAAAAGCATTTTAGGCACAATTCCTAAAATAATCTAGTGCTCACACCTCACAATCATCGCTTAGCATTCTAAGTTTAAGTCTAGAAATAAATCCATATTCCTAGTTCGCTTAAACTAATGCTCGGATACCAACTGTGACATCCCCATTTTCACGGCCAGAAAAGACCGATTTTGTTTATGCTTTGTTTAAAAATCAGAGTAATATTTTAAATAAAAGTGTTGCGGAATTTGTCCCAAAACAATATATGATAAAGATTTATCAAAAGCATTTCCGTAGAAATGTATTTCATTAAAAAGACTCGGGATGTCATGTTCGATACAGATCATAAGCATAAACAATACAATATAGGCCTTACTACATTATTCCGTATTTACAGGCCTAAAATCCATTAATCTCTCATCCCAAGACATCACATCTATGCTCATGCGCCACTACCTATAATACAAGAAACTGAGTGGGTCAGGCTTGGGAGCCTGGTGAGCACATAGGGTTTTCAACCCACAATAAATAAGTTTATTAACTTTATCAAACCAAGCAAACCCGATTACCCATTCTTGTTATCCTCACTTTACGTCCCTAAGACATCTAACACAAGGGACCTAGTCTAAGGACTATCATCGGGATGGACACTACTACTAAGGGGATTCCTCAGCAATAAATGTCCTTAAGGCAACCATGTTGGGGATGGAGTACATCTGGTGAGCACACAGTTCACACAGTTCAACTAAGCACACAGTTCGAATAAACACCTACAGGTTGCGAGCCGGCTAGTGTTCCATTGGAATGTCTAGAATAGTCTGTGGTCGTCATCTATACTCCGCTAGATGACTAGATCATCAATAACATCTATAACGAGGCCTCTCATTATTTTATTTTGTCACACAGCAACTATTACATCTACCCATGTTTTACCCAACACATTTTGTAGATATAAAATACATATATAGTTTAAGTCGTTGAAAACATGTATAAAACGTTCATCCCACATAGATAGCATGTATTCAGATAATATGCACACATAGCACGTAATTTATATAAAATACTTCATATCTATGTGTAAGCTGAAAGTAACTATGCAATCACCTGAAAGGTGGTGTGTCAACACTCGGACAATGCTTCGATACTCTCAAAACGATTTTCCTTCGATAAAACCTAGTACCAATACCACTAGGGTTTAGTCTAACGATAACCGCGACAAATTAATTAGTCTGACTATTATTAAGCGTCAATAACACTCAATATAACTCATAATAATAGCCCAAATAATTATTTTAAGGACCTAATAACATTCCTATAATTATTGGAAAGCTATATAAAAAATTGCATAAGCGTAGCACACGTACAGTGAATTTTATCGAAAACCGGAACTTAATTGGAGCAGCGTTTCGAAACCGAAAGACTCCTTTTTCTCGGGACTCCGGGAGCCTCGGGGCTTCCCTCGGGAGCTAGGGGTTTTATCTAGGGCTTAGGGGTGGTTGGGGAGTTAGAGAGAGAAAGTATTTTAGAGAGAGAAGGAGATTTGGTGTGAAAATGAAGGCTGCCCTCGCAGCTATTTATAGGCTGCTGGCTTCGGACTACGTTAGGCGTAACTTCGGATAAGATTGCCATCCTCGGTCCAGCTGTCTCGCACTCATCTCGGAAGGATCAGACCGATGTTACGCGGGGCGTAACTTCTTCGTACGCAGGGCGTAATAGCGAGGGTGACGCGTCAAGATCCGAAGCAAAGCCTTGGTCAGCAAGCAACTGCTGAGATTTGGCCATGTCATCTCAGTTCACAATTTTCCTTCTTGACTTCTAAAAATCATAACTTTCGCATACGAGCTCCGTTTTTGATGGTCTTTATATCCACGCGAAGGTGGGAACGTACTCTACAACTTTCGTTTAGACTCCGTCGGCTAGTTTTGAATCGATTTTAAATTTCATATTATTAACAGGCCGGGACCGGATTGGTCCGTTAAATCCGCATAACTTTTTCATCCGACGTCCATTTTCGCCCATCTTTTTTCTTGTTACGCTACTCTTAACGAGATCTTCGATTCTCGTTTAGGTCGAGTCGGCCAAAAACCGATCGATCTAATATTCGAATTTCGGGCTGTATACTACTAATCCGAAACTTCGAAAAATCATAACTTCCTCATACGAAGTCAGATTTGGGCGTTCTTTTTACCGATGCTCTTAGTTTAACACATTCTACGACTTTCGTTTAGATGGATAAGGCTAAATCTCGCTTTATCGTAAATTCACTATTTACGCTTCCCGGTGTCGTGTCGGTTCTGTCGCGAAACTTCGACGGTTCATAACTTCCTCGTTATAACTCGGATTTCGGCGTTCTTTATATGTTCGGAAACCTTGTGACATATCCTACAACTTGGTTAAGATTATTTATTCTAAATAATCTTTTGTCGAAAAGTCGTTTTCAACCCCTATTGCCTCTAAATTGACTAGCCCGGATCTACGGGCGTTACACGACCCCAATCATAGGAAGAGGATCAGATTATTATGGGTAAGATAGATGAAAGATGTATTTGTTGGGTTTTGAGCATTCTAACACTCCTAAGTGTACATGGAACCCTAAATACCTTGGATCTATGTTTTCTCTAATATACATGCAAATATGAACTTTCCAAGGTATTCATCCTAACTAGCATAATAACATAGATTCATATGACTATATATCAAGTTAGAATTACATACCTCTTGATGTAGAAAGTATTCATGAAGCTTGAGTGCCTAGTGCCCCAAGTGTGACACCTCAAATGGTTCACACAACACCAAATACACCTGCAATAACTTGAGAGAAAAATGTACCACTCCTTGAAATCGTCTAGCCCTCATATTCACACACTTGTGCATGATTTCTTGAGCCATGGGATTCTTTTATATGGTGGTTATTAGGGTTACACCATGTAACTCATAACTTTACCCATTCCTTATGCTCCATGGATTTTAACCTCCATGGAGTATCCATGGGTCACCCCATGGACTTAGTCCAACATAAGGAATCTTGGATCACAAGCCCACATATAAAAGAATAAATGATTTACACAATCAACCCATATATTTAATTAGTATCCTTTTGATCACTTAATTAATTCCAAATTAATTCTTGATCAATACTAATTAAATAACCTTATTAATATATTAGAACTTATAATATATTAATAAACCTTAAGTGTTATTTCTCTCATTTTAGTCTATCCAAATGCATGATGCCATGCAACCCAAATGGACCATGCCGAGTCAGGTCAATCTTACCAACTATAGTTATGGACTTAGATATTAATCCAACAGTCTCCCACTTGGATAAGTCTAGAACTATTATTGTGTATGACTTCAAGAACCGACTGGCAATCCTAGCTCTCAAAAGCTTCTGTCGAACTCTGACCTTGCCGATGATCTCTGACCTTTGTCAATGACTTTTCCATTAGATAAGTGATCATATATTCCTCCATTGTAGATATAATATGGATTGAGACATGGATTATAATCATTCTCTTTGTCCATCTGTTGTTTCCCAATTTCCGATTCATGATGAATGACTGATTGACCAAATCAAATCAGTCCTGGCTTGGCCAAGCACTCACATGTGTCATCATTAAATCATCGAGGGACCCACATATATCGCTTTTATACCGAAGGTAAAAGGAATGGATAAACATCGACTCATATCGCTTTTATACCAATGCGTTTTTGTGCAATCAATGTACAACCAACTCATAGTAACAACTCATATCTCTAGGTTTGAAGAATATAAGATATGATCGTCTCATGATCACTCGTGATAAAATCCATTAAGTGATTCCAATGAGCGCGGGTTGAATCCCATACTCAGAACTTATGAGCACTCATGAGTGTTGTAGCACCACCTTGTCCAACATCTTAGACCTCTACAAGCCCAACCCATGACAGTCTTGATTCATATTTACTTCCAACATATGACCGACTGTGGATGGTTTGAATAACTTAATCATTCAGGAAGAATGGACTAGTTATTCTGGAAGTTAAAACATGCAAAATGAAACACAAGAATAATTGAATACAATATGGTCTCAAAACTTATGAATATAAATAAAACACCTTTTATTTATCACCATATGATTACACATTATTCATTGCATACTGTTTCAGCTATCAACTTTATTCTTGAATTAAAACAATAGTTGTCCCATGCTCTAAGCATGTACACTATGTTTTCTAAACAATAGCTTTGACATACACCAAGTATACACTCTATGTTTGTCTATGATCCTTTCTTTGTGAAATAAACGAAATGACCATAATTTTAGTGATTCAGATTTCACAGTCCCGAATTCTTATGGAAAATGCAGGAATTCCAAATTGTGCCATTTTACCGAAATTTGTTAGATTCAACTCCTTGGAAACATCCTTCTTGCATTAAGTTTCCTAATCTTACACAAATTTATTGAACAAGTTTCACCTATGGGATCCTTTCCATATTCCCCTTTTGACTATCACTTCTGAACAAGAGTTGCCTCTTTTCAGAATATGTCAATATGGTCCTTCCAACAATTAACACTATACTTCCAACTGTCCCTGAGCAACCAATCTTTGGTAAACCTTAGATTGTCCTCAACAATTGCTTAATCCTTTTAGTCATATCCAATTCTAGACCTTTTTCCTTCTTAATGCCCCAGGAATTTGGAAAATTTTAGAAAGGATGAATATAGCACATGTAATTGATCCTATATCCGAAGCATATGGGACACGATTCATGATGTCTCACATAAAGACTAAACCAGTCTTTTGCTATAATATTTCAATTTCTATTTACCAAGTTCTCACAATTCAGATTATGAAAAGGGATGTCGTAATCATAATCGAATTTTAGAACACAAATAATGAACCCATATATAGAATTTTCTTATGTTGAGCCATTCCAACATATCATTCATATATATACTTGACTAAATTTGTTTATAATCTCACAATCTAAGCTTATAGATTTGAGATGAAGTATAATTTCCTCTCCCTTAATTATAGCAAAACAACTTTTTCCCAATTGAAACCTTTTGTTTTTTATAATTAACACTGCTAACTTGCAACTTTTATCATAATTATCATGCTCCCACTAACATGATGATTATTAGCATAACACTTATGCTCCCACTAGCTTTGACATGTACTCGGAATCATCCAAAAGAACAAGTTCTTAGTGATCCTCAAGATGGAGTGTTAACGGGATCTCAGCTTCGTGCTAAAAATGAGGTATTAAATGTGCATCAAGAACTGAAACAACGTTAGTAATGGTTCCTTTGGAAGATCCTTATTGGATTGTTTCAATGCAATCTGAACTTGCTGAATTCGAAAGAAACAAGGTTTGGAGACGTGTTCTAAAACTTGATGATGTCTCAGTTATAGGCTTAAAATGGATTTTTAAAAATAAAACTGATAAAGAAGGTAATGTGGTTCGAAACAAAGCAAGTTTGGTTATTAAGGGATATTCACAACAAGAAGGTATTGACTATGATGAAACATTTGCCCCTGTTGCAAGACTCGAGTTTGTTCGAATATTTCTTGCTTATACAGCACACAAAGACTTCGATGTTTATCAGATGGATGACAAGTACGCTTTTCTAAATGGAGTATTAGAAGAGACTGTATATGTTGAGAAACCACCAGGTTTCGTAAATGATAAATTTCCTTATCATTGCTATACTCTTGATAAAGTTGTTTAGGGTTTAAAACAAGCACCTCGAGCCTGGCATGCCACTCTTACCAATTTCTTAAAACTCTCGAAATAAACAAGGATCTGTTGATCCCACTCTATTTCAAAAGAAAGTATGGGATCACTTGATGCTCGTTTAAATTTATGTAGATGATATTGTTTTTGGTTCGACTGACCCTTTATTGTCTAATGAATTTGAGAATATGATGAAAAGTCAATTCGAGATGAATATGATGGGTAAGATTAATAAATTTCTGGGATTAAATATTCATCAAAGAAGAGAAGGAATTTTCCTAAATCAATAGAAGTATTCTTGTAATCTGCTTGAGAAGTTTGGAATGACGAATAGTTCAAAATTGCGAGTACGAATGGCTGTCGGCACATGCTTAGGGCCTTCGTTGGACAAGCCTGTTGTCGATATTACTTTATACAGGAGCATGATTGGTTCATTACTATATTTAACTACTAGTCGACCTGACATTATGTTTGTTGTTTGTAATTATGCTAGGTATCAATCAAATCCTAGGGAACCCCATCTAATAACTATAAAGAATATTTTTTGTTATCTCACAGGGATAGTTTCATTGGGGTTATGGTACCCTTCGAAATCAGGTTTCTTTATTCAAAATTTTCCGATGTAGATCTTGGTGGATGTCAACTTGACCGAAAAAGCAATAGTGGCAGATGCCAACTTTTGGACGGGAAGCTTGTTAGCTGACAATCAAAGAAACAAACTTGTGTTTAAATTTCTAAAACAGAAGAAGAATATGTTGTTGTTGTTGCAGCTTGCTCTTCTCAAGTCATTTGGATACAAAGCCAACTTGATGATAATGCAATCAACATGAAAAAGTTACCTTTGTATTGCGATTCAAAAAGTGGAATACATATCTGCCATAATATGGTGCAACATTCGAAGACCAAGCATATATCACTTCGATATCATTTCATCAAGGATCATGTCGAGGATGGAAATATCGAGGTTCACTTTGTGAAAACAACATATCAACTCGTTGGCATCTTTACCAAAGCATTGGATGAAAAGTCTTTTATCATGATCTTGTATGGATTAGGAATGACTGAAGCAACTCTTGTTCTCAGTTTAACTTTGTCATTAAATATAGAAGAATTGAAACATCTTTGAATGATCGAGAAGTTACTGTTCAGTATTCAGCGTTCGACATGCTTCGTTTTCGAGATTTCTTTGAATAATTCAGAACATACTTTGTTGTCTAAGCAGACGCGATGATTCAATGCCCAATGCCTCAATGTCGATGTCCTTCATTTCGTTTGTCTGGTGACAATTTTTTTTAATTTTCATAGTGTGTTTATAAAATAAAAATACCAAAAAGATTTTATTTCTTTTGTTTTTGTATTATTGTGTTTTAATTCTTCAAAACTCAAAAATATTTTTCTTGTGTTTTTACATTTCAAAAACAAAAATTCCAAAAAGATTTTCTTATTTTTCTACTTTTCATTTCAAAAACAAAAATCCAAATTTTTTTTTGTTATTTTGTGTGTTTACTAATTGTTTGTGTAGTGTTTAATTGACATACTTTGGTGGATTATGCTTCGTGGGAATGGGGGAGGTATAATTTTGAATCTTTGCACTAGTTAGGCGTCCCTAGAATCATGTTGTTATATGTCTACCTAAGTCTGATAGACTCAATGTAGAGATACACTTTGATTCTTAAACAGTCTTTTTCATCAACTTAATTCTTCACAGTTCACACACTTCACTTGTGTATCCTCTACATATCTTGTATAAACCAATCAGAATGTAGATACTACACAAGTCCGTGTTAATGATCTTGATTCATGAGTCTGTGATGATAGTGAAACTCAAACTTCCCAACTTGTTAAGGAATTGATGGTGAACTTTATGTTCAAGATTCTAACGAAACACTTGTTTATATACCACACTTCGATATTCAAAATCATACTTTTTCATTATGCGTGGTCTTGATAGAATGTTCTATATCCAAGACATTTTTTTCCAAAAAGGTCCAGTACTTAACTTCTTTTTAATATGATTTCAGTATGAACATTTGTTTGATCATACAAGTAATTCTGTTCAAATTTACTCACACTTATGTTAATTTGTGTAATGAACAAAATTATGCCTACCTTCAAGCCTATCTAAAAGAAGCCTTTTGATATTCCTTTATGAATATTCAATTGTACATCACAGGATACCACACAAGATATTCGACATCTCTCTTGATGTAGAACGAAGCGATCTTTGCCTAGGATCTTACTATTTTCATGTCAATTCTTTAATTGGCGTCACAAAACCAATTTTTTTTCTTATTTTCTCTCATCTCACTCTTTGGCACACATTTGCAGAAGAAATCCTTGAGGTCTTGGGTACTACCAACTCAAACCCAGATTTCAAAGGTCTGGCTATGATTTTGTTTCTCATCCCAAAAGCGAATGTGCCCTGCCTTGAAATGAAGGTTCAGTGATGGTTCTTATCCTCATTGGGAAAGTGAAACGATTGATTGATGTGATAGTTTGGTTACTTCATGGTTTTCAAGGAAAAAGTTTTCACTACTTTTCTTATGTGGCGATGTTTACGGCTACAGGCCCATTCTTCAACGATACACGTGGCATGATTTTATTGATAACCGCTTCAAATTCAAACTGTGTACTAAGTATAAAAGGATTTTGGGGGTCACCAATTCAAACTTTACATATCTTGCTTGAAGATTTTCCCTAAATTCTCTTTCCTTATACTTATCTTTTCTCTTAAACCTTCAAACCATAACAATGGCGGCAACCAATGTTCATGTTGATCCTTCTTAAACCACTGATGATGCTACATCTCAACCTCTCTTGAAGATCCATAGTTCCAATTATAGGGTTCAACCAGATGTTTCGAAATACCCAGAAGAAATGCAAATGTTTATTGTCTCTCTCAATCATTATGTTCTTTCCACAGTGATGATTGCTTCTTTCTCGGTTCCGATGACATGGGTATCATTGGCTGGTTCTACAGTTGTGTTCAACAAAACTTCAAAAGTGGTCACATTCCTGTTAACCAAAGACAAGAAGTATAATCTTACGAAGAAACAGTTCTCTCAAATCTTGAATATTCCAAATGTTGGACCTTTCTATGAGGTTACAAATGCACTAGTGGTTCACATGTTCAATGAGATGGGTCATCAACCCCCACTCACCAAAATCAGTTAGTTTAAAAAATCTTCTTTACCTTGTATGTGAAACTTTCTGTTTGGGATATATCTTATATGCTTGACAGTTCGAAGTGATGGTCTGGATAAAGCTAAAATTGAAGATTATGCTATGATTGTTGGACTATATTATGATATGACTGTTGATTATGCTATTTAATTGTAGGAGGGGTTTGGTGCTAGTATCTCACATGCCAATGTTGCCAATGGTGTTTCGTGTGCTAGATATTCGAGTCTGATTCTGCAACAAGTGTATAAGAAGGAAGGGATTATGGTTCCAACTGATGTTCCAAAAGCTGATTTTGGAATTTATCAATATCCAAAGAATGTTGAAGATGACTCAGAGATCTTTCCTAATGTTGTGAGGATTCTAGATGCTATTCTTCGAAAGGTGGATCTGATGAACCCTGTTCTAGTGGCTTATCTTACCACAATCAACCCTGCTGTTGACGTAGGGGTGTTGTTACCAAAGGGAATTAAAGGAACTTCAAAACGTGGCAAAAGCTCCAATAAATCCTCAACGGTTGAAAACCCTAAATCTATTCTTGAGACAGTCGAGAAGGAGGTAACGAAGCCTGTTCAAGAACCTATTGATCAACATGTTCAAAAGGAAGTGGTGCCATGGAAAATTGGTGTTTTAAAAAGAACGAAGAAGCCAGTCCATAGACCTCATCATTCACCTGAAAGGAGGCCTATTATCAAAGACGCTCCTGAGAAGCCTATTTCATCACCTAAGGAGGTATTTGTTACCAAATTGAAGAGGATGTGCAAACCACGGTTAAGTCGAAAGGGTGTGGTCATTCGCGAAATTCCTACTCCAGTTTCTCTGGCTTCCAAGAAACGAAGAGCTCATGCCATGGTAAATAAGATCAAGAAGAAGAAGAAGAAGAAATTGCAAGATCTTCTTGATGAGGTTGTGGTTGAAACAGATTTCGAAGATGATGATGATCAGTCTCCAATTCGATATGATAACATTGGCTTCGATTCAACTCAAAGGGACTCTCTAGTCAAGTTAAATTTTGAGGCAACTGCAAGTCTTAGTGGCTCTATGAAAGCATATAATGTGGAAAAAACTACTAATTTAGGTGATCATTCAACTTAATCCATCCCTGAGCAGACCAGTGTCATACCATCCAAAGTCTCGATTTCTGAATCCGTTTCGGAGGAGGTTTGAACTTCAGGAATCCTTGTGAACATATCTAATATGCACAAAAATGTAAACATGGGTGATGGGATGTCAACTCATGAAGCCCAATGTACTTCGAATGTTTTAATTTCATTTGTTCCAGTTGTTGGATTAGGTGTCTAAGTCCATAACTATAATTGGTACATACTTGACCCCGAGAGCAGCATGGTCCATTTCGAGTTGCCTTCACAAGAACAATTTGACAGGATGGATATTTGAGAAAGAGGTTATTTATGATTTGTTAATATCTTATAAGACTAATATATTAATTGAGAAATCATTTTATTTAATTGGTATTGATCAAGGATTAATTTGGAATTAATTTAGTGATCAAAAGAGACTGATCAAATTTACGAGGACTGATTAGGTAAATCAGTAATACTTATAGTTTGGGCTAAAGATCCATGCTGATTAGGATTGGACTAAATCTTTGTGAGAGTCCATGAAAAGTTGGTCCAAAAGGCTAAACATTTTCCAATGGAAACATTATTCATTCTATAATGTTTCTATGGAATTGTCTTGTAACAATTTCCAACGGAAAGTTTTGTAATTGGAAAAATCTTTGTGACTTGTGTACATATTCGTTACAAAAGGATCACTGCATATAAGCTTAGAATCTAACAAATTAAAGTAAGTGGCAAGGACTTGGTATTCTTACACTTGCGATAAGGATTTGAAATTGTGAAATGAGTGTCATTGGAAATGTTTACAATTGATCTATTTCACAAAGTAAGGACCATAGGTAAACATACTGTGCATGCTTGGAGCATGGGATAACTATTGTTTTAATTCAAGTATTAAGTTGATTAGTCAAAACATTATACAATGAATAATGTATAATCGATATGGTGATTAAATAAAAGGTGTTTTATTTATATTCAAAAGTTTTGAGACCATATTGGATTCGATTATTCTTGTTTTTCATTTTGCATGTTTTGACTTCCTGAATTATAAGATTATTCAAACCATCCACAGTCGATCATACTTTGGAAGTAGGTATTGCGGAAAAACTGTCATGAATCTGTCTATAGATTGTCTAAGTGTTATACATAGCACAAGTTTGTTGCAGTATTCATGAGTAATCCTGTAATAAGATTTGAGTATTGGATTAAACCCACACTCATCTGAATCACTTCATGGATTTTATCACGAGTGATTGTGAGACGATAATATCTTATATTCTTGAAACAGATACATATGAGTTGTAGTTTTCAAGTTGGTTACACATTGATGATGGGTAAACCTACCGGTAAGTTGGTTTTATAAAACGTATCATTGTGTGTGATTTGATGAGTAAATAGAGCAATCATATGAGTCAAAGTTTATCCGTTCCTTTTACCCTAAGAGGGATAAAAGCGATATATGTGGGCCCCTCGATGATTTAGTGATGACACCCTATGTGCTTGGCCAAGTCTGGACTGATTTGATTTGTTCAATTAGTCGGTCGTCATAAATCGAAAATTGGGAAACAATACATGGAAAGAGAGAATGATTATAATCCATGTCTCATGTCTACACGATATCTAGAATGAAGGAATATGTGATCCCTTATCTAATGGATGCGTCATTGACTAGGTCAAAGTTCGACAACGACTTTTGAGAGCTACGATTGCTAGTCGGGTTTTGAAGTCGTACGTGCAGTTATAGTTATTACACTTATCCAAATGAGATACTGTTGGATTAGGTTTCTAAGCATATAACTATAATCGGTATGTACTTGACCCGATAGTAGCTTGGTCCATTTCGGGTTGCCTTCACCAGAACAATTTGACAGGATGGATATTTCAGAAAGAGGTTATTTGTGATTTGTTAATATATTATAAGAATAATATATTAATTGAGAAATTATAATATTTATTTGGTATTGATCAAGAATTAACTTGGAATTAATTTAGTGATCAAAAGAGACTAATTAAATTTATGAGGACTGATTAAGTAAATCAGTAATACTTATAGTTTGGGCTGAAGATCAATGTTGATTAGGATTGGACTAAATCTTTGTGAGAGTCCATGAAGACTTGGTCCAAAAGGCTAATGAGTTATTGGATTAAAATCCCAAGTGAATTAGGGTTTTAAAGTTGAAACCCTAGGAATTCTAAACTATAAAATAAACCCCTAGCTTGCTAAAATCGGCCCCTAAGACTCCTAAGGTGAATGCCTAGCCGATTTTTGTTTCATAACCTCTATCTTATATTCATCAAATTGATATTGGTGTTTGTGAGTTGTCTGAGGCATCACACTTGAGGTGCTAAGCTCTTGAAAAGCCAATAACTACAAGCTACAAATAAGAGGTATTCTTCTAACTAGTTTTATGATTCATGTACCAAATTTGTATGCTAGATAGGTTTCATGCTTTGGATAATTTTTTGGTGCATGTATAACTAGAGAAAACTTAGATCCAAAGAATTAGGGTTGTATATGCACCATAGGAGTGTTACAGTACATAAAACCCAACACCAGTTTCCATTGTTCTTTCATCCACAATCGAAACAACCATCATTGACACTTCTACATCCTTACCACCTTTTTTTACACCTACACCCACTTCGTTACCAGCTTCCACTACTTCACCCACTTATCACAACATTCTAAATCAACCTATTACTTCTATTTTCCCTTCTCATTCAACCGAAGGTGCAAAGTCTACTCGAGAGGTTGATCAAGATGATGATGACGTAATGGTATCTTTTGCTGATATCCAATTTGATCCTGAGGAGGATAACTTTCCTGATTATATGATTATGTCAGGAAAGCATTTCTAGATATTGAATTGAAAGTTGAATTCATTACTACAACTTCAGGCTAACTCTCGGAGTCGAAATGCCATTTCTGGGATCGAAGCTGATGTTTTATTGAAAGCCCAAGAAAATCGGCTGCGAATGGTAATGGAGTAAATTGAAACGCAACATGAAGCACGTTTGAAGCATCATGCTAATAATTTTCAATCTGAGGTTTAGAACCTAAGGGCCATTGCTAAAGAACTTCATCTTTTATTCCTCGAAGAGGTTTAGAAAGTTGAGAAGGCTGTCAATCTCCAAGTTGAGGCAATCAAAAACGCAATGTCGCAGGAGATTTCTAAACCTAATCAGAATTACTTAACCCTTCATTCTAAGGTTGATCTAATTGTTGATGCAGTTACGAAGGTTGTTAAGCTCTACAATTCTCTCATCACTAAGGTTGATTCGAAGACTAAGTATGATTCCAAGGTGTTTGCTAAGCTGGAAGAGTTTTTGGGGAGCTTGAAGGAATCACTTTCGAAGGTTAATGTTTCTCCTTCATATTCGGTTTTTCAGGAGTCTCTTTTGAAGATGTTTTCTACCTTAGAGAATCATCTCAAATTCGAATATGCTCCTCTTCTGCAAATGGTGAAGTTGATGCCAACAGATGCGCCACCGGTTAAAACAAGGGTGCAACAGGGAGAAAAGGGGGTTGGATCTGGTTTTTCAGAGGTTGTTGGATCTGGTTCATCGAATGATACTTCTCAAGGAAAGGTTGTTGGGAAGGTGACGAATATGAAAATTCCAACATCTCTTCCAACTTCAATGTCAACAACCTCAATTACAATCATTTCGAACCCTTTGACAAAAGGCATAGTCATTGGTTTGACTGTTGGGGGTTCGAGTACTAAACCACAACCTTTGAATCAAGATAAAGGTGATCGAGGGAAGGGCATAGTGAAGGATTTATCAAAATAAGAGAAGAAGAAGAATATCGAAAAGGTGATGGAAAAACAGACAAATAAACAATATCATGAGGAAAAGACAGGGTGATCCTCCAGGTCATGCAAAAGGAGATCCAAACAAGAAATATTACTACGAAACAATTAAACAGATTGTTTCACTTGGGAACATGTATCACTTTGAGAAGATACCAAAGAATAGATATAATATAGAGAATTCGGATTTCAACCAGTTGGATTTCCCTAATAATCATATGATGTTTGTTTCTTCTCAATATCAGCTGGTAGACAAGTTTGAAGATAAGGAGGAGTACAAGAAGTTGAAGTTAAGATTTCATGTTGTTCTTCGGAAGAAAGAAGAAGAAGGTTGGTCCTTGGTAAAGATTTTGAAAGTGCTGAACATTTCAAAGGACACGTTATTTGAAGGATTGTTGCAAAACTTCCGCTTTTATGTGGTTCATGCTAACAATGTGGCTTGCGAGTTTTCAGTTGCATATTTTCCTTTGATAAATCTCAATGATCTCATTAATGTTTCAAAGATCTTGAGAAGTGTTAATGTGTCGAAGCTTCAAATGACTAGCAAAGAAGATTTTTTTATTGGGTTTGCACACATTAAGTTGTTCATAGACAATTACTATGATTGTATAGCCTTAACTGATGTCGAACTTGCTTTAGCAATGGGAATACAAGTGATTGTGCCATAATCATTGCTTAATGGTCAAGGTAGCTTAAGAGACTTCACAGATGGTGAAATATGTGTCAAGCCACTGGGAGTTGTTTTTGTTGGGAAAAAATTAGAAGATTACCAAGTTTTTGTTCAAGGTAGAAGATGTTGAAACCTACACAAATTCCTAGTACTCAAATCTTTTGGTTTGTCTTAAGAACAGCAAAAGGAACACAACGGGTGACCTAGCTGAGGTTCGAAAGATGATTTTGTGGTATACAGAGATTTGCAAAGTACTTCATCAAGCAACGAAGATGTTAATGACTTAGGAGTCGACACTGATGAATTTTGAGCACTATAACATCCCTATGGTGCACATACAACCCTAATGCTTTGGATCTAAGTTTTCTTTAGTTATACATGCAGTAAATAATTTTCCAAAGCATGAAGCCTAACTAGCATACAACTTGATATATGAATTATAAAATACTAGTTAGAAGAGTACCTTTCGTGGTAGCTTGTTGTATTTGCCCTTTAAGAACTTAGCACATCAAGTGTGATACCTCAAATGGTTCACAAAACACCACCAACAATTGGATAACTTGAGACAGAGGTTAGAGGCACTCAAGAATCCGCTGTAGTATCTCTAAGATGACTAGTATCGTCATTCAAGGCCAAGGGGTTACATATATATAGTGTAGAATTCCAAGAGTTATGTGTAAACCTTAATTCTTACACTTGGGCTTGTAATGGACTAACACTATATAGATACTTACATAAGCTTAGCTCATCACTAATCCATCATGGATTATTAGCCCAGCCTAAATATATCATTGATATAGACAATCAGCCCTTGTAAATTTAATTAGTCTCTATTGATCACTAAATTAATTCCAAATTAATTCATGATCAATACTAATTAAATAATATGATTCCTCAATTAACATATTATACTCATAATATATTAATAAATCATAAATAACCTCTTTCTCAAATATTCATCCTATCATATTGTTCTGGTGAATGCAACCCAAAATGGACCATGATACTCTCGGGCCAAGTACATACCAATTATAGTTATGGGCTTAGACACCTAATCCAACAGACACTTCTCACAAAGGGGGAGAATTTAGAGGTTGAAAATATGTTGTGAGGTGTCAAAGTATCATATGTCTTGTTTTAGTATCGAAGTCTGTAATGAGGTTTCATTGTATGTATTTCATAAGGGCACTCTTATATGTCGAAGCATTCAGGTTTTAGCCCTTATGTATTTTTTGCTTACTTCTGTCATTCCTATAAATGGGGATAGGTACTAGGGATAGATTAACTTTTGGCACTTCATGTTCTTTACTCTACCATACTATTGTATCTTTTCAGAAGTATCAATTGAGCCAAACATATTATATTTAGAAATTGTGTTCTAGATTCAACTCATACTCTGATTTCATTTCGTTTACTCGATTCATACAAAATACAAACATACACCTGAGCAAGTGTACTCAATCAAATGATAGTATAGCTATGGTAAGATTGAGTTGTTGAACAGTTAGGGACCATCTATGATTTATGTTTAGAAAACTAAAACTATTAATCAAACTATGAAATAGAAAATAAATAAGGTTTTTTTTAAAAAAATCAATAAAAACATAGTTTAAAATAAAAAATTGAAAACTAAAGTTCAATTAAAGCAATATATTTAAAGTACATTCACTTATACTTGGATTCCCCCATCCCTCAATTATGATTGATTTCCTATAAGTGTAATAGATTAAATCTGTTGTTTATCAGTTCCTATATTAATTATTTATCTTGGTCTGATTAACTGATCATAATGACTAAATAAGAGATTTATCATAATCATCATGTAATTTACAATCCAATTAATTAGTATTTGGTTCGTATTATTCAAGACTTATTTTATTAATTTATCTCACTAGTCATGATAAACAATTAGTTATCCATAATGTCCATCTAATGTAATCTTACACATGAAAGTTTATTAATTTATCACCTAACCCTAGGACTCGGTCAATCACTTGGCATACCATATTATTAGTCGTAAACTATATGATTTTAATACGTATAATCAGATTGCTCAACTAAACTATATATTAAACAATAGATGAATAAAAATAAGAACTTTAACACATAAGGATCTTTAAATAAGCCAACACAATAAACCATACAACTAATAAATCCAAACTATAAATTAAACCATAATTTAAAGGGGTTCATCTATATCTAAGTAAAAGTGTATGGGATTAACCCATAATCAAGTCAAGAAAACAAAGAATAATCATAAAGGAATTGCTAAACATTGTAATAAAGCAAACTGAATGTCGATATAATGATTCCAAATCTTGATTTTCAAAAATAAATGCTTCAATGTTGTTATTTAGTTTCCATAAAGTTTCTAGTTTTCAAAAACTGTATCTTACTTATTACACAAGTTGACATATTGTTTAGGGTTGAGGAGAGTATGTGTTTATAGATTCTGATTTTGACAGTTACACATTACATGGGATCTTTGGACACATCGCGTCCTATTAAGTGTTTTTGTTTGTATTTATTTTTCAGCCTTTATGTGTCACAAGTAACCTTATATAAGTCGGGTGTATGTTGGATTGGGATTTATCTTCTCTTTGGTCCCCTATCAGCTCCATTCAACTTCTAATTCTTATCATCTAACCATTACTCCAACATAGCATCACTCAAGCATATATTTGTGTAATGATCTGGTTAACTAGGTAGTATATATATTGCACACCAAATATATATATATATATATATATATATATATATATATATATATAATTCTGAATATAACTATTTATTTATTCCACTCTTTTTTGTTGCATTATTTTCTCATTTTTCACTTTTTTTAATCAACTATTTTTTCTCTTTTCTAAATTTTCATTTTGTGCATTTTTTTCTCCATATATTGACTATTCATGAATAAGCACACATAAACAAGAAAATAAAATTAATATATCTATTTATAATAAAGTTTTTGATCTTCTATGCAAAACATTGAAGTTTTCTAAGTATCAAATAACACTAGTGGAGTCCCCGACTTTTGATGAATTGCATGCAACAAAGTTCACCCCATCCCAATCTGAATCATTATGCATTACGTGGAATAGAGGAAACTGATGGATTTTGAGCATTCTAACACTCCTATGGTGTACATGCAGCCTTAGAAACCTTGGATCTATGTTTGACTAAGATACATGAAAATAATTATTTTTCCAAGGTTCTTATCCTATCTAGCATGGCATGGGGAACTTGAATCAAATAAAGCTAGTAGAATTACTTACCTTGTACTTGTAGTTGATTGCTTGGAGTTTTAGAGCCTAGCACCAATAGTGTGGATGCCTCAAATGGAAATCAAAAATCACCACAAACTTGGAACTTTGAGAGAATAGTAATCACCTTTCTTGAAATCGGCCCTCTTACTTTACTCACCACAACTAGTGTCATTTCAAGAACCAAAGCCTCCTTTATATAGTGTGGTGGATTAGGGTTACATCCATGTAAACCCTAATACCCATGTCTTTTCATTCCCATGAAATCCATGGGTTAAAGCTTAATGGAGTATCCATGGACTTTCCAAGCAAGCCTAGCCCATTCCAAATAAGCATTAGCCCACACTATATAAATATAAGAGCCCATATTTAATTAGTAATGCTTTTGATCTCTAAATTAATTCTAGATTAATTATAGATCAATACTAATTAAATAATATGATTTTATATTAATATATTAGAACTTATAATATATTAATAAATCATAACTTATACTATTCTCAAAAGATTATCCATAATTGTTCGGGTGAAGTGCAACCCAAATGGACCGTGACGGGTCGGGTCAAGTACATACCAAATATAGCTATGGACTTAGACACTATATCCAACAGTCTCCCACTTGGATAAGTCTAATAACTATAGTTGCAAGTATGACTTCAGGAACCGATCAGCAATCATAGCTCTTTAAACTTTGTTGAACTGTGAAGCGCCATTTTAAATAAGTGATCATATAATCCATTGTTCTAGATATCAGGCGGACAAATACATTGAACATGGTCTTGCTTATTGTCCAACATTTGTTTCCTGATTTCCGATTTGTTTGACATAGAACTTAACTGAACACATCAATTTAGTTCTGACCGGGCCCGGTACATAGGTCAAAACAAAATCATCGAGGGGCCAAGATATCACTTCTAATCCTAGAATAAACAGATAAACTTTGACTCATATGTTTGCTCTACTACTTTTTGAATTACACACAAAAACACGGTTTATAACATCGAGTTACCAATGCGTTTTCGTGCAATCAATGCATAACCAACTCATAGGCAACAAATCATATCTCTAGGCTTGAAGACTTATATGATATTACCGTCTCACGATCACCCGAGATGAATTCCATGAGGTGATACAAGTGAGCGTCGGTTAAATCCAATACTCAGAACTTATGAGCACTCATGAGTGTTGTAGCCCCGCTTTGTTTAACATCTTAGACCTCTATAAGCCAACCCATGACAGTCTTGATTCATATCTACTTCCAGCATATGACCGATTGTGGAGAGTTTGAATAATATGATATAAACCATAACATAATTATTTTGGATGTCAAAACATGCAAAAAGAAATAATAGTAAACGATTGACAAGAGATAGCAAAACTTTACTCATAAATAACAGCTTTTATTTATCATCAAATGTCAATTACATTTTACAAATTTCAGGATTATCTAACTACTAAAACTAATATCATCATTCATTCCTATGCTCCGAGCATGCTGGAGATGCTTAGCCCGAGTTAGTCCCTTCGTGAGGGGATCTGTTGGGTTCTCATCCGATGATACCCTCTTTGCCACGAGGATTCCTTCTTCTATTCGATGTCTGATGAAGTGATATTTTCTATCAATGTGTCTGGATCTCCCATAATCTCTTGGTTCCATGGCTATGACAACCACACTATTGATGTCACAGAAAATCTCCATTGGCTCCTTTATAGCTGGTACAACTCCAAGGTCTCCGATGAAGTTCTTATGCCATATAGCCTCCTTTGCTGCCTCGCTTGCTGCTATATACTCTGATTCACAAGTGGAATCAGACACTGTCTCCTTCTTGGAACTTTTCCAAGTAATTGCTCCTCCATTTAGGGTAAAGACCCAGCCCGACTGAGAGCAGAAATTATCTCTTTCAGTCTGAAAGCTAGCATCACTATACCCTACAACTCTCAAGTCATCACTCCCACCAAGGATAGGGACCCAGTCCTTAATCCTTCGCAGGTACTTGAGAATATTCTTTACCGCAGTCCAGTGTGCCTTGCCAGGGTTCCCCTGATACCTGCTAACCATGCTCAAAGCAAAGGCACCATCAGGTCGAGTACACGTTATAGCATACATGATCGATCCTACATCTGAAGCATAAGGTATTCGACTCATTTCTACTATCTCAGCCTCTGTACTTGGACTCTGAGTTTTACTCAGTCTGGCATTATACTGGATAGGTAACTCACCTTTCTTGGAGTTATGCATGTTGAACCTTTTCAACACTTTGTCCACATAGGTGCTTTGACTAAGTCCAGTTAGTCTTTTACTCCTGTTTCTCAAAATCCTTATCCCGAGGATATAAGCAGCTTATCCAAGGTCCTTCATAGCGAAACACTTCCCAAGCCAGGACTTTACTTCCTGCAGGCTTGGGATGTCATTTCCTATGAGTAGTATGTCATTCACATACAATACCAAAAAGCTTACTATAATCCCACTAGCCTTGATATAGACACAAGATTCATCTTCACTCCTTGAAAAGCCAAATTCTTTGACTTTCTCATCGAAGCAAAGATTCCATCTGCAAGGTGCCTGTTTCAATCCATAAATGTATTTCTCGAGTTTACACACTCTATTGGGGTACTCCGAACTGACAAAACCCTCTGGATGAACCATGTAAACATCGTCAACCAACTTTCCATTAAGGAAAGTGGTTTTAACATCCATTTGCCATATTTCATAGTCATGAAATGCAGCAATGGCTAACAGAACCCTAATAGACTTAATCTTGGCCACTGGTGAAAAGGTCTCATCATAATCAACTCCTGGAGTTTGAGAATAACCCTTTGTAACCAGTCGTGCCTTATAAGCGTGTACATTACCATCCATTTCGGTCTTCTTCTTGAAGATCCATTTGCACCCAACAATCTTACGATTAGGTACATTGTCAACCAAGTTCCAAACTTGATTGTCATACATGGACTGTATCTCGCTATCCATAGCCTCTTTCCATTTAGCAGCCTCAGGGCCTGCCATGGCTTCCGTGTAGCTGTTAGGCTCATCCAGATTTGCCAGTGTGTTATCACTGATAAGTGTCTCACCTTCTGCAGTAATATGGAAACCATAATAATGCTTAGGTGCATTCCTAACTCTCATGGAATGCCTCAGAGGTATAGATTCTTCAGTCTACTCAACAAGAGTTTCCTCCTCAGGTTGAGGGCTAGGGTTTGAGGTTCCTTTACCACTTGACTCTTGAATTTCCTCAAGGTCAATTTGCCTCCCACTGTCTCCTTGGCTCATGAATTCTCTCTCTCTCGAAAGAATCCTCTTCTTGCTACAAAGACCACATTAAAAATGGGTCTGTAGAAGATGTAGCCAAAGGATTTCTATGGATAGCCAATGAAAATACATCTTTCGCTTTGGGGTTCGAGCTTATCGTGAGTCTCGCGTCTCACGAAAGCCTCGCAACCCTAAATCTTGATGTGGTCTAGATTGGGAACTTTTCCAGTCCACACCTCGTGAAATGTTTGGCAACCTTCTTTATATGGACTAGATTAAGGATATGGACGGCAGTCTCTAAGGCATACTCCCAAAATGAGATTGGTAGCGAAGCTCGACTTATCATGGAACGAACCATGTCCAACAAGGTCTGATTGTGCCTCTCAGCTACACCATTCAACTGTGGTGTCCTAGATGATGTCAATTGTGAGACAATCCCACATTCCTTAAGATAGTCAAGGAACTCAGTACTAAGATACTCATCACCACGATCGGATCGAAGCATCTTAATGTTCCTGCCCAACTGATTCTCCACTACTTCCTTAAACTCTTTGAATTTCTCAAAGGTTTCTGACTTATGCTTGATTAAGTAGACATATACATATCTACTAAAATCATCAGTAAAAGTCACATAGAACCGATTAGCATCTCTTGTGGCGGTTCTGAAGGGTCCACACACATCTGTGTGTATGAGGTCGAACAGACCTTCACCCCTAGCACAAGTGCGAGTAAAATGTCACTTTGTCATTTTACCAAGCAAAAAAGATTCACAATTATCATCTGACTTTAGGTCAAATGACTCCAAGACTCCATCTTTTTGGAGTTGGCCTATGCGTTTCTTTCTTACATGTCCAAGACGACAATACCATAAAGATGATTTATCTAAGCTAGTGGAAGAGTTAATACACAATACATTGTTTCCAAGATTATCTACAACAGATACAGTTTCATACACTCCATCACAAGGTAATGCTTTAAAATAAAGAACATTATTAAAGAAAGCATCAATACTACCATTATTATTATCAAAATAAAAGGTAAAACCTTGTTTCTACAATGTATGAAAGGAAATAAAATTTCTTGCCATTTCTGGCGAATAATAACACTTATTCAAATCTAATGTAAACCCACTATTTAGCACTAAGGAATAAACTCCTATCTTGGTGACAGGTGAAGCTTTCCTGTTTCCCATGATCAAGTTTATCTTTCCCTGATCCACATTCTTACTTCTTCTTAGTCCCTGCAAATTGCAACATATGTGAATACCACAACTTGTATCAAGGACCCAAGACTCAGAATGAGGTGAGTTATTAGACAATATAGTGTATATACCAGCATGGTTGGGTTTTACTTTCCCATCCTTCAAATCTTGCTAGTACTTTGGGCAGTTTCGCTTCCAATGCGACTTTTCATGGCAATAGAAGCATTCAGCCTCATTAGGGTTAGCAGAAGGAGTAACAAAACCTTTCTTGGTTTTGCTTGAAGAGGAGCCTTCAAGGTTCTTACCCTTGGTACCCTTAGAAGGGTTCTTTCTCTTCTTCCCTTTGCCATGCCCGATTGCCAAGACATTGGCCGCAGTTGGAGTAGGAGTAGGAGTAGTAACAACCGACTTACCCTTTAGACCACTTTCGGCGGTCTTCAAGAGTCCTTGAAGTTTGCTGAGGGTGATTTCTTCCTTGTTCATGTGATATGTCATGTGGAATTGATCATAACACGATGGTAAGGAGTGCAAAATGATGTCTATTGCTAACTCCTCGGGGAAGTTCACATTCAGCTTCAATAAACGGTCCACCTACCTTTGCATTTTCTGCATGTGGCCCGTGATGGGTTCACCATCCTTCATTCGGGTTGTTATCATGGAGGAGATTATTTCATATCGCTCTTGACGAGCACTTTGATGGTAGCGATCCATCTAGTCCTGGTGCATCTCAAAAGGATAATAGTCCTCATAGGACTTTTGGAGCTTGGTTGTCATGGTGGCCATCATGATGCATGTCACTTTTGTAGCATCTCTTTCATGTACCTCATATTCAGCAAGCTCTTCAGGAGTAGCAATTGGCTCGGGTACCTTCAGCTCCTTGTTGAGAACATATTCTTTGTTCTCATAGCGAGTGACCATCCTGATGTTTCCGATCTAATCAATAAAGTTGAATCCATCAAAGATGACTCTCCCACAAATATTCATGAGATAGAAGGAGCTAGTAGGGTTTGAGCCAGAAGCATTGTTATTGGAAGACATCTGAAAAGAAGAGGGAATATATTAGATTAGATATAGAGATAGTCCTTAATAAAACACCCAAATGTAATATTAAGGCTAGGACCCGACACAATATTTTATAACTTAGAATAGGGATGCCGTAATCTAAGCTATAAGATATTTGAAGGTAGGTGAATGACGATTCACCAATTTCCACCATGAAAAACGAAATATTTAATTAGGTTTTAATTGGTTTAGAAACTCTTAGATTCTTTGAGATTCATTGAACTTTCTTCAATGGCATGTTTCAATCTCAAGTGTGCCCTTCAGGTTTTGTGACTGCGATGTCGAGGATCACAAAACAAGGTGTGAAGTAACCATGCAAATTACTTGGTACCCTTAATGTATTACCCCTCAATCGATGTGCCGGTTAACCATACACGCTCCATCGATACCATGATAAACATTAAGTCACCCTTTACATACCTTGTTAAGTTCAAGTTAGTATGCCGATTAACCACACACGCTCCACTAACGACTTAAACAACGTGTAAAGTGTAATTTCATGGATTAGCACCTTATTCACATTTTCCTAAAATAACTAAGATTGGGAATTTAATAAGGTTTAGTTACTTTAGTATTATCATTATACTTTTAATGAGAACTTATAAGTCCTTTTCCTACCTGTTCGGCTAACGACCCTACACCGATCAAGGAAACGGTGGGTGAGAGTGGACACCCATTAAGTTGCCATTTTATAGGCAACAACCTTATACCCCTCTTATAGACCGGCTTCGTGAATGAGGCGTACTAGCGGTAAGACGAATTGACCTTATACGTACATACATACATACATATATATATATATATATATATATATATATATATATATATATATATATTATTAACTTATAATATTATAAAATATAAGGGTTGAATTTTAACTTTTAAAATTCTACGGTTTGGAACTAAAGTTTTAATCATCACTTTACTTTTTCCAAAACTTGAGGGCAAGTTTTGTAAACTTTCAAAACTTTTCATTTCTTATAACTTATGAATTTAATTGAGTATTAAAAATGAAGACTCTTCATTTTTATAACCCTTGTGTTCTTTTAATGTTTTTTATTAAAGTGTGACCTTAGGATTTCCATAACTTGAGGACAAGTTATGGACTCCATTAAAACACATAATGATCATGAGTTTAAACTACCAAGTAGGTTACAAACAATTCCTTTGATCATCTAATTTTCATAAGTTCAAGAACATGAATATGAACATTTCAAGAATCATAAATTACTCATAAAACTTGTAATTTTGATAATAGCCATTGAAAATGGATTAGCCTAAACATTACACCATCTAAAACAAGTTTTATAACACCAAAACAGTTTAGGGTAATGTTTCTAGTCCATTTCCAGCAGCAAAACACGAGAAACTACACTCTACAAGCTAGACTCGTCGAGTTCCCTAAGGAACTCGTCGAGTTCATTTGTTAACTCATGAACTCGGTGAGTTTTTGGCCAGAACACGTCGAGTTTTGCAATCTGTATAGTTTTAGTTTTTTGAAAAACCAACTTTTGCATCAAGTATCATACAAACAAGCTTAGGCTCTGATACCACTGATGGTTTTGAGCATTGTAACACTCCTATGGTGTACATGCTACCCTAGAAAGCTTGGATCTATGTTTGACTAAGATACATGCGAATAATTATTTTTCCAATGTTCTTATCCTATCTAGCATGGCATGGGGAACTTGAATCAAATAAAGCTAGTAGAATTACTTACCTTGTACTTGTAGTTTATTGCTTGGAGTTTTACAGCCTAGCACCAATAGTATGGATGCCTCAAATGGAAATCACAAATCACCACAAACTTGGAACTTTGAGAGAATAGTAATCACCTTTCTTGAAATCGGCCCTCTTACTTTACTCACCACAACTAGTGTGATTTCAAGATCCAAAGCCTCCTTTATATAATGTGGTGGATTAGGGTTACATCCATGTAAAACCTAATACCCATGTCTTTTCATTTCCATGAGATCCATGGGTTAAAGCTCCATGGAGTATCCATGGACTTTCCAAGCAAGCCTAGCCCATTCCAAATAAGCATTAGCCCACACTATATAAATATAAGAGCCCATATTTAATTAGTAATGCTTTTGATCTCTAAATTAATTCTAGATTAATTATAGATCAATACTAATTAAATAATATGATTTTATATTAATATGGTAGAACTTATAATATATTAATAAATCATAACTTATACTATTCTCAAAAGATTATCCATAATTGTTCGGGTGAACTGCAACCCAAATGGACCATGCAGGGTCGGGTCAAGTACATACCAAATATAGTTATGGACTTAGACACTATATCCAACAGAAACATCCCTCGAGGGGTCTAAACAGAACCTCAAATGCCACAGATTGACTCCACTCCTGAAATGTTACTTATTTAATATTTAACTAAGACTCAACTATTAAACATGACTTGCATATTTGGATCATTCTTATGCATCATCAAGTTTTAATTAAGCATTAAGAAGCATGTGTGAGCATCGGGGGTCATACTAGATCATTTAGAATTAGACTAGAGCATCTAAAAGGGGAATGACACATCATTTGATGCGCCAAAAAGGGAGATGTTCCATTTAATGGAGGACGCGCCACCTTTGGGACAAAGTGGGCCGCTTATAATGAAGGTGTGCCACTATTGAGTGCCCTGAGGTGCTCCGAAGTGTTGATGTGATAATGATGTGTTATTGAAGCAATGATTTTTCGTTAATGATCATGATACACAACTTGAGCATCATGATGCGTCATTAGGATCATGATGCACCACACGTTCCCATGGTCCACCATTGTGGCTCTTGATGTGCTACTCAAATTGTGAGGTATGCTAGGATGATCAAGGTAGTCCAAGGATGCTCAAAATATGAAGATGATCAAGGTGGGTGCTCCAAATTTCATGATGCTCTATCATTATGCACCAAGGTGGTTCATCATGCACCATCATGGCTCATGATGCTCTATCATTATGCACAAAAGTGTAATCCCCTACTCAGTGAGTTCACAAAGGTTGCACACAAAAAATTCAAACCTCAGATTGTTTAAACATTCATATTACGATAAAGCATGAAAATTATAAACAAATACCACTTAGCAAACAATCACATATCATAATCATACAATCAGATGTTCAGCCACATACATATATGTTCACTTGTAATTCTACCACATAACATATATGATCAACCACATAACATATAAACAATCACATTTGATATATACCCAAAATTTTAAATATAACAAACCGTTCATTATATATTTAACCTTTTATTATATAACCAACCTTTTGTTATATATGATCAACCATAAGATGAGAAGGTGTTTCTTAGTGCTATCTAACCAAAGAGAATTACAATGTTGACTACTCATGTACTCAGCCAGTCAAATGCTTTAAGTGGCTCATGACTTCCACCCAAACACCAACCCCATTACTCCAATTTCGCTACTCCGACTTTGTGAAATACCATTAATTTACAGTGTCATTCAGGAATCGGTAAAAGCGATGTGAATTCTACCATAATACCTCCTAACTCCCACACGATATTTGATCTGACCACAAACGAGGGACTCACATCACTCCAGTCTACAAACACCAAAGTGTTCGTAAACCATGTGTCACACAACCATCTAGAAGAACCATCAACTTGCAACCTCTATGGCTTAAGCTCTTCGTATAGGCACTCTTTTAACATATTAGGCATCCTCAATAATCCAGAAAAGGTTTTAGGAAAAGTTCATCCAACTAGCCAAACCCATTGTGCATACCTTGCAATATCATTTATTCATCAAGTAAAGCATGAAACTCATACCATCTAAACAATTACTCAAACATGCATTATATTCATCATCAAAAACATCAAAGCATAGTAATACTATATTCATCCAAGAAACTTATTCTAGCATGCCATATACATCAAATTCATCAAATTAGAATCAACATGTCAATTAATTACTAAGATGGCAAATATATTAACAAATTATATAGTAACATCACAGATAGCACATCATTTTCAAGCACATGTAATAAAAATACATCCTAATATTAATCAAATCACCACCTATGAAGTGCATGTTTCGACTATGTACCTTAGTGAGTTAAATTATTAACACACTTTTTGACTTTATGAAACTCTCCTTTTACTCCAAGCATTGAACTTACTTGAAGTTGTCAAGGTCTTACCTAAAAAACACACATACCAAAAAAAATATCAAATAAAGCCCTTGTTTTAAAATACCACTTTAAAACTTATTAAATTTTATATTTTTTTATAGTCTCCCCTCTTGACCTTTGTTCAGTTTTATTATCATAAAACAAAACCTACAACTCCAAATGGGTTGATATCAGAGTCACTGGAAACTAGACTCAATTTCTTACAACTTTGTTACATGAATATTTTTGTTAAATTTGGTTTAGGATGGCATCTATAGCCCTTGCAAGACAGATCAGCAATTTTGTCCAGATTTCTATTCTTGACAAACAACACCATAAGCTTCCAGGCTTAAGACTCAATATGGAAGTGAATAATACGCTTCCAATATACCAAAAAAAAACCTAATCTTACACCCACCAATATAAATCTCATTGAACTCCAAATTAAGATACATGATAAGATGACGCTAGTGTGAAATTTAGAATTGAATTGAGTGACACTAACTCTTAATATTTCAGCCCTTAGTTTATGGGTTTAGGGTAGAAAACTACATGGAAAAACATCAAGGCATAACATGGTCTTCAAGCTAGATGTTAGGCATATATTTTGACAAGCAATAGAGCCACTTATTAAGCTACATAACAAAAAACATATGGGTTGTTTAGGAACCTTATGGATGGTCCAAACATAACCCTTTTTGCAAAAAAAAATCACACAAGAATTACAACAAAAAGAATAAAAGAAATTATGATCAATGACATCAAATAGAAAGCAAATGACACCACAATTCCAACCAAATTCTTAGGCACCCATACCAATACATATGTGAGTGTTTTTATAAGAATAGCCCAAGAACCATTGGATTTGAATCGACCCACACACACGTTGTAATTTTTTCTTCTGATCCATCGCGAAGCAACAACAATAGCCCAAGAACTATTAGATTTGGATTGAACCTTGATCGCACGTAATAGACACAAGAGAAACACACAAAAATTTTTAAACCCCTTATTTACGTTGATTGTAATATATATGGGGTTTTAATGCAATTCTGAAAATTAAGTCTTCATATTTTTAACTTCGCAACCAATAAATCCTAGCCCTAAATAAGTGACATATTGAGTTTATTTTATTGGCACTTCGTCCCCTCTATTTCATTTACACTTTTTAATGACCGATAATTACCCCAAATACCCCAAAATTAGTTTAATTAAATTATATTCCACTAAAATATTAATTAATTCTTTTAGATATTAAATAACACCATTTTAATTTAATTTATTCCATTGTAGTATCATAAAAATAAACTCATTTGCAAAAATAGTTATGCAAGTGATGATAGTTAATGTCGCTGATGAAAGGAAATTGATGTCATTACAGAGGTCAAGGATCAACCAGTGTTGAAGGTCTTTGGGAGAAATTATGTGAAAAATATTAAAAAAATTATCTGACAAGTAGGTGTATCAAAAGCAACATTTGTATACTCTTAGAATGTCTAAAAGGACCTTAGTGAAGGATCATCTATATAACTTGTGTTAATTTGAAGATTCAAGATGAAGAACAAATGTTCATTCTCTTATGTTCTCTTCTGAACTCTTATGAGGATTTCGTTGATACCATGTTATATGGCAGGAAAATGATTAGTGTGAATGATATGAAAGATTCTTTAATGTCCGAGTAACTAAAAACAAAAGTTACAGTTGGTGAAGAAGTGTCTAGCTCATTTTGTTCGTAAAGAGAGGAAGAACAAAAGATAGAACTGGGGAAATAGAGGAAGGTTACATTCAAAATCAAAGTCTAAGGGTTCATATAAGGTAAAATGTTGTAACTGCAAGGAGAAAGGGCACTTTAAAAGAAACGGTCCACATATGAAGAATGGAAGGTTCATGATTGAATCAAGCAGCAGTAACACTACTGTTATGGTTCAAGAGAGTTTTGATGAAGATGATGAGGATGTTGTACTAATTGTATGTATAACTAGTTCTACAGTTGCTTGGATCTTCGAATCAGGAGCATCTTATCACATGACGTATAATCGTGACTGGTTCGACTCCTTTAAAAATTGGAATGTCATAGTCCAGTTAGGTGATGATGGGATGCATAGTATCAAGGCTAATGGCATTTTGCAAATCAAGATACACGATGACATGGTTAGAAAATTAGACTGCTGGTATGTTCCAGATCTTCTAAAGTACATGATTTCTCTTAAAACATTGGCTATGAGTGAACTAAAGTATTCTGATGAGGATGACTGAGTAAAGGTATCAAAAGGTTCTCTTGAAGTTATAAAGGGAAAGATGAAACATATGATATGTTTCATGGAAGACAGTTTTTTTAGGGCAACAGTGGCGACATCCCAGTCATTGGATCAATGTGATGACAGATAAAGTTGTGGCATGATAGTTTGGGGCACATGAGTGAGAAAGGAATATATTTTCTTGATAAACATGGAATGTTTGGTTGGTGGAAAGGCTACTGGAACGATAGAATTTTGTGAAGCTTGCATCAAGGGGAAGCAACTTGAAGTGAAGTTCGGTACCAATTAACACATAAGCAAGAAAATCCTTGATAATGTTCACTCCGATTTCTAGGGTACATCTCCAATGAATTCTCATGGTGGATGGTCATACTTTGTGACTTTCATTGTTGATTATTCAAGGAAGTTATGGTTATACTTTTTGAATACAAAATATGAAGTTTTTGGTAAATTCAAGGAGTGAAAGACTATGGTTGAAAAGAGGACTGGGAATGGGTTGTAATTCTGCTATACACCATTTTATAACTTCTACAAAAAAAAAAGGTATAGTGAGCTAACACACTGTACGACACACACCATATAAAAATGGAGTGGCAGAATAGATGAACCAAACACTAATACAATGTATAAGATGTATGCAAAGATTTGCTGATTTATCAAAGCAATTCCTGGCAGAAACGGTTAACATTACTTGCTAATAGGTGAACATATCACCATCAAATGCAATAGAATTTAAGACTCCTCAAGAGGTGTGGTCTGGGAAACCCTCTAACTATTTTGGTTTAAGGATATGCGACTAGAGTAAATAGTTATCGACTATGGTGTATAAAAGAAGCAAGAACTCTGAATGTTATCATAAGCAGAGATGTGAACTTTGATGAATCTGTCATGGGTAAGCAGAGAGAATGTGAAAAACGCCTCGCATGGAATAAAGATCAAGGTGATAACTAGAAGGTGGAACTTGCAACTCAAACTCCAGATAAATTTATGATAAATGAAGAACAACAAGTGGGATACAAACAAAGTAGACAAGATAAAACCCAAGAACAACCCACAGTGTCTGTGTCTAGTGATGTTGAGGCCGAAAGGAAAGATGAGTTAGAAACTATAACAAAGAGAAGATTGAAGAGGCCTATTCGAAGCCTGGTAGATATGTGGGATGTATCAATTCATGTAACATTGATTTCATTATCTTTTCTTTAGAAACTGGAAAAGACTTTGACACTGAAGAGCCTCATTATTAGAAAGAGGTTATGGAAAGTAAGAAGCAACTAAATGGTTGATGGAAATGACTGAAAATGCATTTGTTGGAAAAGAATGAAATATAGGATCTTGTTCTATTACCAAACGGAGCAAAACCAGTGGGATGCAAATGGATATTTAAGAAGAAGAAATAAATTATAGGATTTCAACTTATTAGGTTCAAAGAGAGGTCGGTAGAAAAGGGGTTCTCTCAGAATGAAATAATCAGTTATCATGACGCATTCTCATCGGTCTTGAATCACAAGACAATTCGGGTTTATTTGGCCATGATGAATGCACTTGATCTAGAGCTTAAATAATTTTATGTGAAAACTTCATTTCTTCATGGAAATTTAGAGGAAAGGATTTACAAGTCCCAAACAGAAGGATTCTTTGATTCTAAGAAGGACATGAATGTTTTTGAATAAATCAATACATGGTTTGAAGCAGCTACAACATTCAGTTTGGGTGAGCAATTGTGAATTTCAAAATTAAAATGGTTTTCCCTACTCACGACATGAGAGAAGTATGTTATGCCATGAGGAGATTGATGCAATCACACATCGCCTTTGGGCTCATGATGTGAGAACATAATGGCTTACGGCATGACACGTTCATATGAGGAAACCCTAATTTTAGGGGTTTTATTTCCGTATTTAAAGGAAGGTGAGGGCTATGGTTAGCCTAACCTCAGTCTGCATCACCTCCTTGCACTCCCCTTTGAAACCCTAGCATCCATATTTGATCTTGAGCTTATTTATGGTGATTTTAGCCAAGGATAACGAGAGGAGAACATCTAGTCCATCATTTTTGCATTCAATTCTCGCCATCAAGCATTTGCACACCTTTTGTACCTTTTATGAATATCAAGTTCATTGCTTCATGAGTACATAAGCTTAGATCTAGGTTTTTATGCTTAATATTTCATATACAAGATGATGTAGTGGTTGAAATCCATAAAGTTGCCAACTTTATGGATCTCTAGTGTCCCTTGAGTACTATAGCTACTAGATCTAGAATATGATTGAGTTTTAAGACTCTTGCATGAGATTTGGTGTCATTTCCTTTTTTTCTACCCTAGTTAGTGTTTGGGACATGCATTGGACATGGATGTCCAAAAAGTCATTATTTTTATGATGTTATGGAGTAAATAAGAGATTATGGAGGATTTGGTTGCTTAGCCAAAAAGGGATTAAGGGTTTCATTAAGAACTTCTAATCAGAGCGTTCTCACGATGTGAGTACAAGGGGTGTCACAATGTGGCGATGGTATTCGTCGACTATTTTGATTTATTAAGTCACCACGTGACCATTAGGGGTCGCGAAGTGACTAGTAGATTATAGGACTTTTGAGTGTGGATTGATTTTGACTTTGACCAGGGTTTGACCTGAGGGTATTTTGGGTATTTGAGTTGTAATTAAGAATGGTCACTATTGGATGAATAGGTGATCGGTAGAGCAGATATTCAAACCAGTGTCCTGTTCAACGATCTTTTCAAACAGAAAGGTGAGTTTTCCTCACTGTACTTGTGGGTCGAAGGCACCAAGGCTGGCCCACTAGATTTGATATCCTAGTATGTTGATAGATGTTATGTTGAGTATGCGGTAGATCTGTATGATCACCTGATGATTACTGACACACGTTAGACTGGTAGAACTGTATGATTACCTGTATTATTGGATATGTGTTAGACTGGTAGATCTGTAGGACTACCTATACTTGCTAGGTATTGATTGTTATGATATATGCTGATGTGTTATTGGCTATTAGGTTGAGGCGGTCCTGCTTTGTGCTGAAGGCCAATATACCTAGGGCGGTCCGGATAGACCGAAGGCCAGTGAGGAAGTCTAGTCAGGCCGAAGGCCCAGAGAGCGATCCAGATAGGCTATAGGCGCGGCGGTCCAGTCATGCTGAAGGCTCGGAGAGCAGTCCAGATAGGTTGTAGGCCAAGTACAATGGAACAATCATATTATATGCTCATTTATGCATGCTGTTATTTGTATGGTTGTGTGTGGTACTTTGGGGGAACTCACTAAACTTGGGATTGCGGTTTAAGGTTATGTTTGAGGTACTTCTGATAATCGGGCAATGCTAAGGTGTGATCGTACACGACCTTCGGTGATATGTTTTATAGATTTATGATACATTGATCTAGTGAAATGAAGACCATTGTCATGTTCACTCTATTCAAATGTTTTATCATTTGGAAGTCACTATTAAAATATATCATTTCCTTGTCTACAAATGAATCAAAGTACGTGTGTATGACATAAGGAATAGAAGAAGAGATATGGTCTCATGGACTCATTTAAAGTTTTGGTCTGAATGTGGAGAAGCATGTATTGTATTATGATAGTTAAAGTGACTTGAATCTTTAAAAGAATCCTATGTATCATGAGAAGACAAAGCACATTGATGTCAGGTTAAATTTTATTCGTGACATTTTCGAAGAAGACAAGTTTTCTATACTAAAGATTGGTACTAAGGTGAATCCAGTAGACATGTTGACAAAGTCATTGTCCATAGAGGAGTTCAAGCTTTGTTTGGACTTGGTTGACGTTCGAAGGTGTTAAGTCCCTACGTGGCAAGATCGTATGATGGGAATGGACGTTCTTGGTTTGTGGAGGAGTTCAGATAATATTCAAGTTAAGCTGGCGATTTTTAAATATAACTTGAGCATTTAGATGATTTTTGTGGAGCATCAAGTTCCAATTGTGCATTTAGAAAATCAAGGATCATCTTGATGAAATTGTATTATATTGGTTCACGATGAAATTGTATTGTATTAAAATTTATTTTTTTAATGTATTTTAGTTCAAACAATATTTTTTTGATTTATTTTTAGGTCGAATAACCTTTTGTGTATGACATTGTGCCAAGAAAGTAGTTTTTGAATAAGCAGAAGATGGTCATTGAATGGAATGCATAACTGAAAGTGATTCTTGATAAAGGGAATGCGGTATTGAAACAAAGACTTGAAGAGTGGACAACAAAATTAAAAGTGATTCTTACCAACGATATTTTTTCATAATGTAATAGAATTTGTTTAGATTTTAATTTTTTTAAACATTTTTAGTTATATTTGTTAAAAGTAAATGTAATTTTTAACCATTGTTAATTGTATTTTTTATGAATGATTTTTGGTTATAGTATAATTTTTTAAGAATAAATGTAATTTCTGGTATTTAAAGGATAAAATTCTTATCACGTTAATTCCTAATCTTTTATAGAATGAAATCAATAAGTTTCTCCTGTAATCAAAATGTATTAATTTGAATTTCAATTGTTTTATTTTATTTAGTTTTATAAAATGTCTTAATTAATGATTTGACAAAGTATTTTCATAAAATCTAGTCATGCCTTCAATAAACTGTATTTAATTTGACTATTATACCCTTATAAAGATATTAATGTGATTATATAGGGCTAGTCCATTTTAATAATATACACCTTAAGATCATAACTCTTTCTGCTTATCATCTAATAGATGTCATTCTTAATATATATATATATATATATATATATATATATATATATATATATATATATATATATATATATATATATATATATATATATATATATATATAGGCTTAGGGAATATGTGGTTGTCATGTACCAAAGCTTATATATAGAACCCTCCAAACAATGTAGCTGTGATCCATTTATATCCAAACTAAACATGATATCTCTTTTACTATTCTTCATTAATCACGTGACTTACTAAATCGATCAAATTTATATTCTTTTTCTTTATTGTGTCTATGAACTTAAAACATTAAAATTCGTGACCATTTAATCAACCATACTAAATTCTAAATAAAAATTAATAGAATAAAAGATAAAAGAAGAACATGTCATAACTCAATCAACCTTTCACAAAATCATTGGATATAATTTTTCAATTGAAAGACAAAACATTTGAGTTATATTCGTTAAAAAAATTGGTTTTTTATTTTCTTTATAAACTTCAATAGTTATTTGCAATAAAAATATATATAACTGATCTTTTTCATTCCATAACTGAACTTAGTTCAATGGTATTCTATTAAAACAAACTAAGAGAATATTAAATTGTATTTGTTTTGTTTAAGACTACGTTGTTTCAAAAGGTCTATACCTAAGCTTAGGTACATAACAACCACATATTCATTTCTATATATATATATATATATATATAGAGAGAGAGAGAGAGAGCGAGAGAGAGAGAGAGAGAGTTAGGTTCAAATATTCCTATTATCTATTGTGTGCTTATAGGATTGATTCTGTACCAATAATTTTAGTGATTTTAAGAAAATGAGGCAGAATCATTGGGGGAAAAGGACTTCCATATGTGCATTCTGATCGAGAAGGAGGACCACTGTTGAATATGTCCAGCGATTAAAGGTGTGTTGTTTTGTATTCGAGAATTTGTTGATTTGACAATTGCTAAACTGCTTTTAGTTGTGATAAACAAGTCAACAGCCACCAAATGGTAGTCTGGTATGATATTGTTTAAGATTCTATATAGAATGATTAATCACCGAAAATCAACTTGTTTATCGAATGAATAACTGAAAATTTAGTTTCGACCGTGTGCCGATTGCTATATTACAGTTGGTGTTCATCAGAGTTCTGCAGTGGAACCACAAATAGTTTGACTTTTGATATTATAGACTAAAAGTTGAATGCTACGTGTTCTTGAAATTTGTAGAAAATTGAAATCTAGATCAAAATTTACAAGCAGCAATAAGAGTACAAAGGTGTTTTCTCCCAATTTGAAAGACCCCAACTTTCGTATTTATGAAAGACCCAAACTTTCATACTATTCCAACATTATTCTTTAAGTTACTTCCTCAAAACATGCTACATGCATATTTATAAAACAATATTTTATATTGATAAAGTGATTACAAAGGATTGGATACAAACCGAATCAGTTTTATTACATTTCATATCTACCCAAGAATCTACTATTCATATACATACAAGAACTTTAAAATACATAGAAATAGTATTAACTATTCTAAATCTTTCAGCAGTATAAAACTATATTGGATACTCATCACCTGCAATTGTTAAATATTGAGAGGGATAAGCGATAACGCTTAGTGAATTCAATAAATAGATACAATATAATCTTATGTCTTATATATATATATATATATATATATATATATATATATATATATATATATATATATATCAATATGAGAGAAGCAAAAGGGAACAAGAGCAACAATAGCATATGCGTATCATATGTCAGGCTTTCAATATCAACTCAAGATTTGATTCAATGATTTGCGATCAATGAGACATAATGATTTCAATACCAGATATGCATCAATAAAGATTTGGCCCAAATGGCACAGAAGACATATAATTTATGATTAACATTTTGGTAGATTTCAGGCTTATAGCCCTGTCTAACTATTTGCCAATACCATAGAACAGAGTTCATTCTCTTACGGAGTCATGCTCTACATGGTCAGAGGCTACATATCATTCCTATCTAACCTTCTGCCAATGCCATAGAATAGAAGTCATTCTCTTACGAGACATGTTCTACATGGCCAGAGGCTACATACCAGTACCACCGTGAATCTAAGTCCTTTCACTGATCACATGGTCAAAGATATAACTTTGCTATTAAAAATAGCGAATAAAAATAACACAGGAAAATAACTCAGAATAATAACACTAAAAAGCACATAGCACATATAACACATAACATACAATTGTTCCTATATATTGAACTCACCTTAAAATAATCGGGGGTTAAAATAGTAATTTGAGTAGCATATCGGCTCCAAATATGGCTTTATTTGTTGAAAACCGGGAGAATTAGCTAAAAACCGGACTCTAAAAAGGTAGAGCTTCAAAACCAAAAAGATAAATTTTTCGAGCTTCACGGCACTTCGGGGCTTGTTTCGGGTGTTAAAATTGACACCGGGGCTTCGGGGGATGTCAAAATAGTCAAAATATGGAAAAGGGGGCCAAAAATGGCAATTTTCTAAAATTCCTCGGCAAGGCTCGCAGGCCTTGTATTTATAGGGAGGAGATGCGAGGGTTCGCTGATCAGAAGGAGGAGTTAGCGAGACAGATGGCAGCTCGCGAGAGGACCAGATGGCGCGCATGAGAGGGCTCCAGGTGGCTCGCTTCGGACGCAACAGGCGTCTTCAGATGCGAGGAGTCACCGGGTGACTAAGCAGCTTCGGACAACTCATCGCGACACGCGTCGGATCCGGGCGAGGGTGCGGTCCAATCAGAAATTGTCATGTGGATCAACACTATTCATGCGAAAATTAAATAAAAAATGTGTCAAATCTTGTAAAATCCGTAACTTTTGCATACGAGCTCCGCTTTTTATGTTCTTTATATGCACGCGTAGCTAAAATTATGCTCTACAACTTTCGTTTAGACTTCGTCGGCAAATTTTAACTTTAATTTTATATTATTATTTTTAACAGACCGGGATAGGATAATCCGTTAAAAATTCATAACTTCTTCATCCGACATCCGTTTTCGTCATACTTTTTACCGTTGTACTACAAATGACGAGACCTTCAATTCTCGTTTAGGTTGTGTCGGCTAAAAATCACTTGATCTAAAATTCGAGTTTTTAGCTCTCTACTGCTAAACTGAAACTTCGAAAAATCATAACTTCCTCATACGAAGTCAGATCTGGCGTTCTTTTTATCGAACTTCTCAGTTTAACGAATACTACAACTTTTATTTAGATTACTAAGGCTAAAAAGTAGTTTATCAAAAACTCACTTTTTACGTCATTCGGCGTCGTGCCGGTTTTATCGCGGATCTTCGATTGGTCATAACTTCTTTGTTATAACTCGGATTTCGACGAGGTTTTCGCCTACATGTTTCTAACGAGATTACCTACAACTTTCAATAATAAAATTTTACTTATTTCAAATTTTATATTTTCGCTAAATTTTCATTATTTGGCTATTAATTGGAATCTCATAAGACTTCCAATATTTTATGAGTGATTCTAAACATAGTTTTACTTCATTTCTAGTAAAAACTAGCTGTTAGAACTCAACACTCAATTTTATTCACTTTTAATAATAACAATACACAATTTCAGAACGTGTATGTTACAAATACCTCCTCCTTTTGAGGATTTCGTCCCTGAAATCATAACGATTAAAATAATTAGGGATACTTCACTCTTATTTCATTCTTATTTTTCCCAAGTATAATTTGAGCCTCAATGGTGTTTCCACTTGAGAAGCACCAACTTCACTTCTTTATTACGTAGATTAGTCGTTCTTTCATTTACGATCGCTTCTACTTAACTTATTATCCAGTTTCACCTCGGATAATAGAACCATTTCATCATATATGCTTAACCTTTACACAGATAGCTCACATGAAATACTTCATGAATATCTGTCAAATCTTCAGGCAAATTCCAAGCAGTATTTGCTTACCAACCGTTCTTTCTTCCAAAGTAGTATAACGCCTTTTCATGAAATACCTTCAGTATTACTATATCATCCACCCGGAATTCTTCGGGTCGTCTCCTCTTTTCTGCATAGGAAATTTGTCGATCCTGGGCCGCTTTCATTCTTTCTCGGAAAATTTGTATCTTGTCAGTGATGTCTTGAATCATTTCAGATTCTCCAAAGATCTTCCGTCTTACGTCATGCCAACATATTTTAATATGACATTTACGATCATACAGTACTTTATATACCTTCAGTATACTTTCTACTGTTTGGATTGCTCTCTTCTTCTGATCATTTGTCTAAGGATGATAGGTTGTGTTGGGAGTAATTTGAGATCCCAATTCACTCTTCATACTCGCCCAAAAGTGAGAGGTGAAGCGAGTATCACGATCGGGAAAAAAAATCTTTAGTGGCACACCATGTCTCGCGATGATTTCATCTAAGTAACTTACGCGTATTTCTCCAATGGAGTCGTTTCACGTGTGGCGAGAATATATGCACTCTTCATCAGTCGGTCGATAATTATCCAAAGATTATCATTCATAGTTTTCTTCTCCTCTTTCAAGGTATTAACTGTATAAGCCGGATAAGTAGAATATCTCTTCGACATAATTTACGAGTTTCTAAGAAAGAAATTTATTATTTTCACCGTAGACATAAATAGAATATTCCCTTTCGATAGGGATGCATATCATCTCTTTGTAGCACAAGAGCTCTGCGTGGTTCTTTAAAAACCAATCTGTGTCGAGAATAATATCAAAGATAGGAATTAGGTTAGCAGGAAGATTATAACTTTTAATTCCTATAATACTAACTCTATAGGCTTTATCAGCAAGTAATGATATATTTCTTATGTTATCTATATGAAATGATTGGACAATTGCGTAACAAGCAATTTGAAAAGAATATGCGAATTTATAAGGCATGAAAGAATCTAAGGCATTGAAATCAAATAAGATGTGAGTAGATCTAGAGTTTACGAGAAAATTACTAGTCACAACATTCGAGTTTTAACTTAGTTCCTTTGAGGTAATCTAAAATGTACGATATTTAACTTTTAGTTTGCCAAACGATTGTCAAACTCTTCAAACTTATTAATTACTAGCGGTGCTCAAACCTGCACCCACTCATCATTCTCTATTGGGCTTTCGATCCTAATCTTTGTGTTAAAGCTCAATTCTCATGGCAGACTCCTGCTCCTTCTTGGTTTATAGACTAAACCCGCGATAAGGTCTTTACTTTTGCTATAACAGCAACTCGAATGGTTTTATTCTAATGACATTTGTATTTATAACACACAAGACACGCAACGAACCAAACTCTTGTATTAGAATCAGATCAAATAAATCGAGCTGATGGAATAAAGAAAATGAAAAGAGTTTGATCAACACGTAGATGCTTTGGAATATAAAGAATAGCACCACGTATCTCTAATTCATGCTTTCGGACCTACATATCTTTTAGCTTTTGGCACCTCCTCCTTTTTAGTTGGAGTACTCTTTGATTGTTGAACGGAAACTTGACTCCCCGCCATTTGACTAGTAAGAGTAGGGCAGGAACATTTCGTGTGTCCAATAACACCACATAGAAAGTCACATCTCTGATTGCTAAGTTATTTAATGAAGATCATTATATTTCTATCAACTACCTCGACCATTTACTTCTTCAGTATTCCTACTGAAGTTTTATCACTATATAAGACATGGTTCTCTGAACCAATCAACTCCTTTCACAGATTTATACTAATCGGACTCGATTCTTTATGACATTAAGATTTGAACAATAATTATCTTCTTAGTCATTACCGAAACGAAGGTAACGGCACACATGAATAAAATGAAATCATTTACTAGCTTCTTGGTAACCTTGTGGCTTTTTCCTTATCCAAGTGTGAGTCCTGTGCTTCCAGTAGTATAGGCCTCTACTACTATTCACACCTACTCATACTCGTCCCAAGTATTGTCTTGCAGTTCCCAAGTCACCATTCAAAAGTTTTCACAAAGCAACTTATCACACATGAATGTGTTCAAACAAATACATACAACAGTTTCTCCTAGACTCAACTAGGGTTTTCACGTTTCTATCAAACATATATTGGATTACCTATACTCGCCTTCTAGGATTCTTCTCATGCATATGCTCGATTTAATATATCCTAATACTTTTCGATAAGTCGATAGAAATTTTACTTCCCTTTCTTCATATAAAATCTTTCTCGAGTAGTGTCTACTCTACAAGACACACTATTCCAAAATTTACTCTAGCAGCATGGAGACAAACGGTCCTCTACTACCTGCATCATCTTCTAACTCATGCAAACCATCATGCACATTTGTTCATTTCATTATTCTTCCTTGACATCGTTATTCTTGTATCTGAGTAAATCTAAGTCTACTTCATAGAAGTCTATCCTAAAAAGTCTGCATCATAGCTGCATCTCAGCAAGCTCTACTAGCTTCAACTTGGTTCTCTGTCATTCCTGACTACAACATCTCTTCTCATACGATACTATAAGGATGGGATAGAAGTCAATCATCTCTTAGTATTATTAAATACTAAGTCTGAACATCTTTTATATGGTTACTACTTGAACTACATACTACATCACAAAGTCTTGGCCTATTGAGTCTGAAAAACTTCATTAGCCTTTCCTTTGATCTTCATTTAATTCTTCTAATCTTGTACCACATCAATTGAGATACTATTGAAGTATTGACCGCCATCTTCGGTTCTTCTGACTCTCTAAACAATCACTGCTTCAATCTGAACAGCGGTGGAAACAACTTCGTGGATTTGTACCAACACATTTGTCTCGCCCAAACATGTTTCAAACGCACATCTTTCTTCCAAAGATGTTATTATATATCAAACATACTTTAAATGTATATTACCACTCTATTGGCATTAGTACACTTATTACGATAATAATTCATATTTATTATTTTACGATATCTCGCGATCGTTTATTTATAAACTTATCGATGTCAACTATCATAAGTCTCTTTATCACTTCGAAAAATTCTATTACGAAAATTCTTAGAATTATGAACATAAAATTTTCTAAACCAAGGTCGGCAACAGACCTTAAACTTTCTCAAATAATAGCAATTATAGATAAGCACCTTAAGGCATGCTATATTCATTTATCATTTAGCACATATTAGAATATAAGGCATATCTCCTCTTAATATTCTAGTGCTTGATTCCATTAGGTATTCAACCTAAAATATACCAGATACATATCGTATCATCTTCACTTAACAATTCTTGTTTAAGTTTAGAAATTCTCAAAATTTCTAGTTCACTTAAACTAATTTTCTTAAAATTCTGAAGTAACTTAATATCTTAGAATACTAGGGTTTATCATTGCCCAATCCCCCACTTAAATATTTCCTATGGTTTGTATCCATATACTTATTATGAATTAGCTCATATATTGAGCTTCCAACAGTTTAAGTCTAAATACCAATCCGTGATATTTAGTTCACTTAAACCATTGCTCTGATACCATGATTGAAAGACCCCAACTTTCGTATTTATGAAAGACCCAAACTTTCATACTATTCCAACATTATTCTTTAAGTTACTTCCTCAAAACATGCTACATGCATATTTATAAAACAATATTTTATATTGATAAAGTGATTACAAAGGATTGGATACAAACCGACTAAGTTTTATTACATTTCATATCTACCCAGGAATCTACTATTCATATACATACATGAACATTAAAATACATAGAAATAGTATTAACTATTCTAAATCTTTCAGCAGTATAAAACTATATTGGATACTCATCACCTGCAATTGTTAAATATTGAGAGGGATAAGCGATAACGCTTAGTGAATTTAATAAATAGATACAATATAATCTTATGTCTTATATATATCAATATGACAGAAGCAAAAGGGAACAAGAACAACAATAGCATATGCATATCATATGTCAGGCTTCAATATCAACTCAAGATTTGATTCAATGATTTACGATCAATGAGACATAATGATTTCAATAATTGATATGCATCAATAAAGCTTTGGCCCAAATGGCACAGAAGACATATAATTTCTTATTAACATTTTGGTAGATTTCAGGCTTATAACTCTGTCTAACCATTTGCCAATACCATAGAATAGAGTTCATTCTCTTACGGAGTCATGCTCTACATGGTCAGAGGCTACATACCATTCCTATCTAACCTTCTGCCAATGTCATAGAATAGAAGTCATTCTCTTACGAGACATGTTCTACATGGCCAGAGGCTACATACCAGTACCACCGTGAATCTAAGTCCTTTCACTGATCACATGGTCAAAGATATAACTTTGCTATTAAAAATAGCGAATAAAAATAACACGGGAAAATAACTCAGAATAATAACACTGAAAAGCACTTAGCACATATAACACATAACATACAATTGTTCCTATATATTGAACTCACCTTAAAATGATCGGGGGTTAAAATAGTAATTTGAGCAGCATATCGGCTCCAAATATGGCTTTATTTGTTGAAAACCGGGAGAATTAGCTAAAAACCAGACTCTAAAAAGGTAGAGCTTCAAAAACGAAAAGATAAATTTTTCGGGCTTCACGGCACTTCGGGGCGTGTTTCAGGTGTTAAATTTGACACCAGGGCTTCGGGGGGTGTCAAAATAGTCAAAATATGGAAAAGGGGGCCAAAAATGGCAATTTTCTAAAATTCCTCGGCAAGGCTCGCAGGCCTTGTATTTATAAGGAGGAGATGCGAGGGTTCGCTGATCAGAAGGAGGAGTCAGCGAGATAGATGGCAGCTCGTGAGAGGACCAGATAGCGTGCATACGAGGGCTCCAGGTGGCTCGCTTCGGACGCAACAGGCGTCTTCGGATGCGAGGAGTCACCGGGTGACTAAGCAGCTTCGGGCGACTCATCGCGACACGCGTCGAATCCGGGCGAGGGTGAGTCACGACGTCGGAAACGAGGCAGACATGGCATCGGACCAATCAGAAGGTGCCAGCGAGGCTGCGGTCCAATCAGAAATTGCCATGTGGATCAACACTATTCATGCGAAAATTAAATAAATAATGTGTCAAATCTTGTAAAATCCATAACTTTTGCATACAAGCTCCATTTTTGACATTCTTTATATTAACGTGTAGCTAAAATTATGCTCTACAACTTTCGTTTAGACTTCGTAGGCAAATTTTAACTTTAATTTTTATATTATTATTTTTAACAGACCGGGACTGGATAATCCGTTAAAAATTCATAACTTCTTCATCCGACATCCGTTTTCGTCAGACTTTTTACTGTTGTACTACAAATGACGTGACCTTCAATTCTCGTTTAGGTTGTGTCGGCTAAAAATCACTCGATCTAAAATTCGAGTTTTTAGCTGTCTACTACTAAGCTGAAACTTCGAAAAATCATAACTTCCTCATACGAAGTCAGATTTTGGCGTTCTTTTTATCGAACTTCTCGGTTTAACGAATACTACAACTTTCATTTAGATTACTAAGGCTAAAAAGTATTTTATCAAAAACTCACTTTTTACGTCATTCGGCGTCGTGCCGGTTTTATCGCGGATCTTCTATTGGTCATAACTTCTTTGTTATAACTCGGATTTTGACGAGGTTTTCGCCTAAATGTTTCTAACGAGATTATCTACAACTTTCAATAATAAAATTTTACTTATTTCAAATTTTATATTTTCGCTAAATTTTCATTATTTGTCTATTAATTGGAATCTCATAAGACTTCCAATATTTTATGAGTGATTCTAAACATAGTTTTACTTCATTTCTAGTAAAAACTAGCTATGAGAACTCAACACTCAATTTTATTAACTTTTAATAATAACAATACACAACTTCAGAACGTGTATGATACACAATTTTCATCAAATACATATCAAATTTAATTCCGGAACGGGTATCCTGGAATTAGGATATGATATGGTATTCTTATTTGCAGGAGATGCAAGCTGAAAATTAGGGATGATATGAAGGAGCATAGTGTAATGATTTACTATTCCAAGACTCCAATCATTTATAAAGTGTTTCAGTTAAAATGTATTTTAGGGCTTGGAATACTACTATAGGTGACATGGGATATGCTCTGAGTAGATTGGAGATTGACCCTGACTTTTCAGACAGCGAGTCATCTCCTTGGAGATGATAATGACACTTCTCAACCTTCATCAGAGAACAATTTGGAGCATGAAGTTGCTCAGCTTATAAAGCTGAGATCAGCACCCCATAAAGGGTTGAAACAAGTTCTTCCACGTAGACCTGAATTTCCAGTTTCTCCGGTGAAGATGTTAGCTGGTAGAAAATGGAGTTACTCTGGTAGAGGGAGGTTCATTGCAGCCGCTCGATGTCATCTTCTAAATAAATACTTGCCTGTTAAAGGTCCTTCTATAGTTGACCAGTTGACCACCTGGGCTTATGTCTCACAGTTTTCAGATGACGGTTCCCTTTTTGTTGCTGCATTTCAGGTATTCTTGTTTGTTTGTTGACCTATCATCCAAGTTATAACAAATCAAAATATGAATTTTATTGCCTCACTAAAATTTTTAAGGTCTTTCATCCTTTACTGGATTATGATACTCATGTTCCAAGTATTTGGATTTCAAGGGTAAACAATGTGTGCTTTGCTGATGAAGCCAACCAGCTAATATATTATGGGAGTGACGATAATTTGTGTAAGGTAATAAGAAACAGTTGTTTGCAGTTGGAAATCCTTTTTTTAATTTTTTTTTTATTAATGGATGGGGAAATAGTGATATAAGATGGATTTTATTTATATATAGGTTTGGGACAGAAGATGCTTGAGATCAAAAGGAAAACCTGCTGGAATCCTAATGGGGCATCTGGAAGGAATTACATTTTTTGAAAGCCATGGAGATGGTCGGTATTTCATTTTTTATATATTCTGTTAGAATTAAATGGTAATTGCACTTTAGATTATATGATTGGATTAGACCTTTTTTTGTTTTTTTTTCTTTTTTTGTAATAGATGTTTGTCACACCCCAAAACCAAGAACGGCAGAAATGTTCTGGGGCGGAGGACGTCATGTACAGTATCACAACAATGAAAAGTAGTAAACAAGCAACAACATCATCCATTGCATTAACAATATAATTTTAATACAAGTGTTCTGTCAAATTATAATAGACGCTAAAGTATAAACAAAATGAAAGATGAGTCTTGATCGAGCTCCATCTTCTCTAAACCTTGCATCGGTACCTATCTATCGTTGACCAGAGGATACAAGTTATTTTGAAAGAGAGTATCAGCTTTAAAGCTGGTGAGATCATAAGTATTTTAGTGTCTTAATTTGTATGTAAGTATTTGTATGTATATGAATTGTAAGTATTGAAAATGTATATGTATTATAAGTATTGAAACTGTATATGAATTGTAAGTATTGAAAATGTATATGAATTGTAAGTATTGAAAATGTTTGAAAAACAACTGTAAACGTTTGGAAAACCATAGAAATCCCTATGATTCCTACTATTATAAAAGGGAGTCTTCTACCAAGAATTAACTGTTCTAAATGTAGCCTTCTACCAAGGCATCTAGTGTCTGTGTGTGTGTCTCTTGTGAGAGTGTGTATTTTCCCAAATCTGACTATCATTAACCAAAAATATAGTTTCTACATTACCATGCGTCGTGTGAATGTTCACGAAGTGAATGTAATGGGAAAATGAAATAGTACTATGGTGTAGTGTCGAACTACAACCGTACCAATTACCTCAAGTCTAGGGTAATTCTTCTAAGTACTGTAGTATTCGTAATAAATAACTACATCGGTACTCCTATTGCCTTATTTGAGGGATAAGGTATAATGTGATGGCTAGATCCTAGGCTAGACGCCCCCTATCAAATGGATTTTGAGACCTTTACACGCCCATGCATATATGCACACCGTGACACATCCACATTACTATGATCATGTATACCCGATATAACTATCACAATTGTGTTGTGATTCATCGGTATAGTTAGATCCTGAACTTGTTCCATGCTATAGCACCTAGTGATGTCTTTCTTATCATCATGTATGTAAACGTACTCATGTAAGTGTAATCATGTAAATGTACTCATGAAGATGTACTCATGTAGATGTATCTATGTAGATGTACTCATGTAAGTGTATATATGTAAACGTATTCATGTAAATGTACTCATGTAGATGTAATCATGTAAACGTATCTATGTAATAGTATAGTAATGTACTGTAATGCTCTACGTGTGCTAGCTGTAATGTATGTTCTCTCTATCTAGCAAGTATTGACTCATGAATGAACTGACTCATTGTATGATATCGCGTTCTAGTAATAGTTCTAGTATCTTCCTAAACTACCTATATGGTAGCTTACTAGTAATGTAACTGGTACGTATGAACATGGATGTATACCCTTGCTACCCAAGGGCATTGGATGAACTGGAAGGACCTTTATGACTATATATGTACATATGATATATAACTAATATTTAAACAACCTTCGGCCGGATACCGGATGTCCCACCAGACAACATCTCAAGCACGAAAAATAAATAGGGTGGATAGCCTTCCTAAGTCTTTTAAACATTTCTTATATATCTATACATATATAGGCATGCAATTGATAATATAAAAGCATAAAATAAGTTTTGTAAAACCTTTGAACATAATTATTATCTAAGAAAATATCGACTTGATGTCAATCTATAAAACGGTTTAAAGGCATGGGTTTGATAAAACAGTTTAAGTATAAAGAAGCATTTGTTTGAAACACAATTGTAAATGAGTTTGAATGAAACATATAGAGTAAAATGTACAGTTTAATAAGGAGTTTTAAACATAATAAGTGTTTATGAAAAACATTTGAAGGAAACTGTTTGGTAAAACGGCTAATGAGTAGCCAATCATTTGAATGCTGCTTATTAATCACATATGATTGATATAATAACTAGCATGATTCTACTTGTATCCCCCCCATAAAGTATTTAAAAACATTTAAAACATTGATTAAGGGGTATGAACTCACCTGTTGTGGGTGATACGGATGAACTGAAGAAGTAGGACTGCTAGGTGTCAAGTGAAGACTTTAGACACACAAAATGATCCTAATTACATATGAAGACATATGTATATAAACAATTAGTGATTATAACACTAATTAAACATGTATAAACATCCTAATGCGAGGAAAACACTTTGGTCGAGTGCTAGGAGGCTAATGGGTTGCAACAAAGGAGTGCAAGACCTCATACGGGAGTTTATGGTCCAAAGACCATGTGTGTTGGAGTTTACGGCCCAGGGGAGTAAACTCATGGCCGTAAACTCTCTATTGGGTCACTAAATGAAGCTCAAAGCTATTACAACTTAAGTGGTGAAGTGCTTCAATGCTTAAACAAGTGTTTGGGTGGGTTTAAGGCCCTAAAACGGCCTTGCTTAATGTTCACGGCCTTGGGACCAAACCCCTTGAAGATTACGGCCGTAATCTCCCTTGTGAGGGTGTTTTTGGTGTTTTCAAGTCCCTAATTTAACTAAGAATAAATCAAGGCAATTGTCCAAGGCTTTAGGAGTGATTAAAGCACCTTTTGGCCCTATTGTTTGGAGTTCACGGCCCTGGAACTTCTTGGGTCATGAACACCTTACTCTTGGTGTTCTAATGGTGTTTGCTAGTCCTAAACTCATTAGGCTACATGTCTAAACTAGTCTCTTGGCTTAAGGAAGGCTTTTAGGGTGTTTTGGCACCTAAAAATGGAGTTCACGGCCCAAGAACATCCTTGGCCGCGAACTTACTTCTAGCCTTTGTTTCTTAATGATTATGTGGTCTAAACATGTCATGGTAGTTTCTAGGTTGAGTTCCAAGGCTTGGAGGGCCATTGGGCACACTTTGGCCCTTATCAAAGAGTTTACTCCCCAAGGTGTTCTTAGGCGGTAAACTCTCAGATCTTAGTGTTTTCCTATGATTTCTAGTGTATTAAGCATATAAGAAGCTTTAAAACAACATTAGATAGAAGTACTCACTTTTTGGAATGAAAGTCCGAAGATCCTTGAGAGAGAATTCAGCTTTTCTCTAGTTGGAAATGTAACTAATGAATAAATATGGTTCAGAATCCTATATATAGTCCTGGGATTTTTGACAGAAAATATTTTATTCACGAAATGAATTCTAATATCATAGGGTTTTGAAATAACAGTGTTGCACAAAACCCTAGTGCATCCACTCTCTTGATATCTCCTTAAGTGTAAATCCTGAAATACTCAAACTTATACCTAGAAGTCTGGAAATTCACTGTAACTGTTCTAACTTCTATTGACTTGATATGGTTTGTAAAGAATGGAAATTTCGGGTTGTCACATCATCCCCATGTTAAAGGAAATTTCGTCCTGAAACTAGAATTTAGGTAAGGAAGTAGGCATGAATTATCAAGTCATGAGGTGGAAACTTCCTAATCGATTGGTTCTCGCGCTCCTAAGTGAAATCGGGTCCTCGGTTGGTATCCCAACGAACCTTCACTAATGGGCAACGGCGTTGCTTCGTCCACTTGACCTCTCGGTCGAGGGTCACTACGGTTCTAATACGAAGGCGAGGATCTCGTTAATCTCGATGTTGTCGAGTGGGCTTACGAGAGTCCTAACGGAAAGTTACGGTTTCAAGATCGAGACGCGAAGAGTAAAATGTACGTTACTGAGTTCGCGGAGTAGGTCTAGTTTGTGGGATACAGGACCGATTCCAGTAAGAATCCCGGAGGTCCTGACTATCTTGGATTTAGCTTTCCACGCTTTACGTACTGCATTAAGCCATTCCTAGAGTGAGTTTTCCTAAAGAACTTGGTCTCTCACTTGGAATCTCTAATGTTTCTTTTTCTTGTTTAACTTCCCAGACAAGGTCCACCCCCTGCTGGGTCAAAGTCGTAAAGGTTTCTATGATTTGCGAGGAGTTCTGGATGAACTGCGACAGTAGATCCATAAGACCTAGAATTTGACGAATGTCTGTCGGCGTCTCTGGTGTCGACAAATTCTCAACGGTTTTGACAAATTGTAAGAGTACTCAAAATTTCCCACATCACTAATAGTGTGTCATAGAAATTTGACTCTTCAATTTCAAAACTCGTGCTTAGAGAACTTCGTGAAAGTTCCTCCGAGAGTAATGTTTCTATGGGTTCCTTCTTACTACGAGGGTAGATAAGTAAGTCATTACATGGAGAAATGACGAACTGATCCAAGTAAGAAAGACGTACCCTACTCATTTAGCTCATGAATACTATGGGTGTATTGTTCCTATCCGAAGGGTATCACTACAGACTCAAAGTGTCCGCATCGAGTTCGGAAGATAGTCTTCCAGACATCCTTCCCTAACACTCGAACTGGTGATATTCAGATCTCAGATCCATTTCCGAAAGTAATTCTTTCCTTGCGTTTGCTCAACCGCTTCATCTATGCGAGGCAAAGACAACGATTTCTAATGAAAAATCTTGACGGAGTCCTCGATATCTGAGGTACATACGATGCAATCCGTTGACCTCTGGAAGAATAAGACCGGGGCTCTCTAGGGTGAGAAGCCTAGTCTTACAATTCTATTTTTGTGTAGTTCGCTAAGTTGTACGGGCTGTTCTGGTATCTCCGTAGGTGTTTAGACTATAGGGCGATCTGTTTACAGGAGTCATACTGGGTTCTAGGTTTGTTCACATGACGATGCGATTACTCGTAGGCTTGGGCAGTTCTCTGTCCTGGAATTCATATTAGAATTCATACATGGTTTCACAATCACAACTCGTGTATACGAGTCGTATATAATTAAGTTTGAAAGGTAGTCGAATAACTGATTCTTCTTTAAGCTCACATCCCATCGAGGAAAAAGAAGTTAAAGTGGAATCATCAATTCTAAACCTGTAGAACCTTGATTATATATCACTCTTATGTATACATTCCTCAATGATAGATCAACCGCATGAATCCTTGGATTAAACTTGACGTACTGCACGAGTGGTACTTCGGGGATTTCTTCGGAAAAGAGAAGAACTATGAGGTACTCCACACATGAGTACTTCGGTGTTCTGAAATGACAGTTTCGCTAAAAAGACGTTTACTGATAAGGAGATGTACGTATGAAGCTGTTTTTGTGAGGACCAAACTGAATCAAGTCGTATGATAATGTCGGAATCATACTGAAACTTAAAGACATTAGATTTGAGCATAAGACGTTTACAGAAAAAACACAACCGTGCAACCATCAACAGAGTTACAATACTTTAGACTTACAACAAGACCATTGCTGCGAATGAGGTATACTATAAAAGACAAGTATATGCAGCATGAGGATCCTTATACCGACAGGATCTCGCAAAAAGGTAAGACTCTAGTTACACTAGTTCTGGATAGTTTATAAGTCTGTTACAACAACACGCCTACGTTACATTAATGCAGGTCCGACGTAGTTTCTCCTGCAGTTATGATCCTGAGAATCTTCCTATCAGCACCCGAGTTCTTAGCTATCGGGTAATCCTTCTTGAGGTGTCCAATTTCACCGCATTGGTGACATATCTGGACATCACCAACGTTGGTGGTGGAAGTGAGGTGTTTAGCCAGTGTTATGTGGACATGAGTGCCTTCCTTATTACTCCACCTTGGAAATTGCTTCCTAAAGCGTTCGGCTTTATCACTACTTTTGTGGCTAGGGTTGGTCCCGATGATAGGAACTTGAGTGATGGGTCGTGTCGGTGCTCCACAGCTACGAGCATGGTGCCCTATTTTTAGGCAATTGCAACATTGCATCTCATGGCAAGCCCCATGATGATGGGAACTACACCTATCACACTTCGGGAGTTTTCCCTCTTATGGACTGCTCGGTACGGGGATGGCAGGGGTTTCCACTTGCTGCTATTGCATGGCCAGCCTTTGGGATTTCTTGCGTTCTTTCTGGGCTTGACGCTTTCGTTTCTTGTTCTCTGTCCTTCGGCTTTGCGAGCCTGTGACTGTTACCGTTTGACGACTTCCTGGATGGATACTACGATCGGAATCTTCAACCCCATCATCAGTATTGATTGTGCTGATAGGGCTACAGTGCGCAAGTACAGCGGTTATGGCAGCCATCACGACAGCTGTAACTGCGGTTTAGAAGGTAGTGGCGTCCATAGGAAAGATAGAGGTTTCGTTGTTCGACTGATTGCTTCCGGATGACAACATGATTATTTAACACGAAAGATAAGGATTTTGTGAGCGATTCTGGCTGACCCTAGATGTACTTCGATTGCTCAATCAAAGAGTAAGATTATGTTCTCGAAAGTTTGACCTACATCCCTATGATGCAGTCCTAGTACGGATTGGAGGTATGTTCGCGAAGGTTTGACCTATATCCCTATGATGCAGTCCTAGTAATGGGTAGAAGTAAGTTCGTAGAATGGTCTCAAGACGTTTGTCGTTCAAGCCGAGGTATCGATGGTTGGTGAATAACATGATCCAACCACTGAAAGAGACTTGGAAATGTGTCCGGAGTTAAATTACTATAGTCCAATGACTTAACTAAAGCATGTTTCAGATAGACTCCAATGAAAGTATAATAAGAGTACTTGAATGAAGAAGGACACGGAAGTTAGCCGACTGTCAATATCTTTGGCATTCATGACGTACAAGTTCGGGAAAATGACCTTGCAAAAGGTCTTACATCATATCTAGAGAAGATAGTTCTTGACAACATAAAGAACTAACCAAAAGTACTTACAGTACAAAATAGTTTCATAGAAAATGCCACATCGGGCAAAGACAGAAAACGATTCCTTTTAATAAGGAAAATAAAGTAAGGCATCTACTACTGGCGATGGTCATCCCTCTGGTGAACTCTCAGTTCAGCCAGTTGACGTTCCACATCAAGTAGGTGTCTTTCGTACACCCTCTGGCGTACTCAGAGCTCTATGACTTCGGCTCGTGATTCCGCCAGTGCTTGCAGCAGGGTTTCATGGTTTCTCTCTGATCTCTCACGAGCATCTTCTAGACGAATGGTGTGGAGGGTATGCATTCTCGCATCGGCGACAACTTCGGTGATCTGATGTAGGGTTGTCCTGCCTTAAATCTCATTTTGGGCCACTCTGCGGACCAAGATTGGCAAGATTCTGTCTGCTGAGCCCCCATTGCTCAGGTCATAAAATCTTTGGTCACCATTAAATGGCATGGGCTGATCTTGTCCTTGGCTCCATGTTTCCAAGCATTCCACCCACTCAGGCGTCGGGCCATGAAAAGTCGGACGAGGGTTAGGAATTGGAATGGGAGTTGCCTGGAGTAGGTTCTCAACCTTTGGTTCGGAGTTAGCATCGTCCGAAAGGTTTTCATCATGGTGATCATTCAAAGGGATAGGATGATCATTCTCTGGTTCTTCTTCAAACCATCCAGCAATGACCTCATTCCGAAGGTATTGGTTGCCGTGGGAATGGAGTCATGTACAATATCACAACAATGAAAAGTAGTAAACAAGCGACAACATCATCCATTGCATTAATAATATAACTTTAATACAAGTGTTCTGTCAAATTATAATAGACACTAAAGTATAAACAAAATGAAAGATGAGTCTTGATCGAGCTCCATCTTCTCTAAACCTTGCATCGGTACCTGTCTATCGTTGACCTGAGCATACAAGTTATTTTGAAAGAGAGTATCAGCTTTAAAGCTGGTGAGATCATAAGTATTTTAGTGTCTTAATTTGTACGTAAGTATTTGTATGTATATGAATTGTAAGTATTGAAAATGTATATGAATTGTAAGTATTGAAATTGTATATGAATTGTAAGTATTGAAAATGTATATGAATTGTAAGTATTAAAAATGTTTGTAAAACAACTATAAACGTTTGAAAAACCCTAGAAATCCCTATGATTCCAACTATTATAAAAGGGAGTCTTCTACCAAGACTTAACTGTTCTTGTTAGGTCCAGTTAGTGTTGCGTCTTGGGCTCACTAGCTAGTCCAGTTTAGTCTCCGGTATGGGCCTGTCCATCCGTGAGTTATTTTGTAGGGTTTATTATTTATAGATGCTTGCATGCATTCTTGAACGTAAGAGATTTGATAGAGTTTTTCATAGCGTTCACAGTTCTTATCTTTTGTAACCCTAATATCCTCTACAGCGGAAGTTCTTCATCGAGCTCTGCTGAGGATTGAGTTAATTGAATCATTCGACTCTTTCAGATCCATTCTTGTGTTTTTATCTTACTGTTATTACTTTCTTGATTCGCCTGTTATAAGATCTAATCAATCAAAAGTTTAATAAACTTATCAATTGGTATCAAAGCAGGAGGCTGTGTAATTCATACACATCTCTTCTGTGAAAGAAGTGATTAGGGTTTGTTCCGCATTAACTGATATTTATTGAGCCGTCACTCCATAATTGACGTATCTCATTATTTATTCGTTTTACCCTAATATTACATATTACAAGTCTGATCTTGCAACAGGTTAAACGATCAAGCATGGACAATTCTCAATCTAATCCTATCAACATCTCAAACAGTATTGGATCTACAACAAAAATTCCAATTCTTTACACTCAAGATTACGAGGTTTGGGCGCATCATTTCGAAGACTACGTCATCGGATCTGAAGATAATGGGTATCTAATATGGGAAGCCATTGTGTATGGACCATTTGCTCATTGAGGAACATCCAGAACTATTAAAACTCAGAAAGAGTATAATGATATGTTAAAAGATGTGAAAGACGTTGCTCAAGACGAAAAGGAGAAGTTTCAGTGCAACATCAAAGCATTGAGACTGATCCGATTCGCTCTTCAGTCTGACACGTTTAGGTTGGTGAGTTCCTGCAGTACAGCTAAAGAAATCTAGGATCAGCTGCGAGAGTTGTATTCTACAGATGAAGATTTGGAACACTCAATTCAGACCTTGCTTTTGCCTGAGTTTGGTGAGTTCAAGCAAAACTCTGATGAGTCTGTTACACAGTCGTTTGATCGCTTCAATCATCTTCTCAGCAAGATGATCAAACATGATATCGAAAGGAAGCTGATTGAACAGAAGGTCACCTTTCTGAATGGCTTAAGATCTGAATGGAGAGCTGTTGTATCTACAGTTAAAGCTCACGAGCAGTTCAAGTCATATTCGCTGGCGAAACTGGTGGGAATTCTGAAATCCCAAGAAAAGATAGTGATGCAAGAGAAGAGTGTGGTGTCAAATTTGGGGTCCTTGGCCCTCCTGTCTAAAAGAAAGAATGTAGTAGAAGATGAAGATCTGAACCTGGAGGACTGTGATCTAACTTCAGAAGATTATGCTATGATGGTCTCCAATCCCAAGACATTCATCAAGAAGAAGTTTCCTACCAATAAAAACAAAAATTGGCAGGGAAGCTACAGTTCAGAAAAAGTAAGGGAGGAGCAGAAGACTGAAGAACCAAAGAAAGAGGTGAAGGTTGAAGCAGATTCTGGTGTCAGCTGCTATTACTGTGGAGGAAAGAATCATTATGCCAAAGATTGTGTTTTGAAGAAAATGGCAGAGAAAGATGAGGAGAAAGATGAAGAAGCAATCCTGATGAAAAAGCTAGAAGAGATTAAGAGAAAGAAAGCTGCTACTAATCCTTCTATGAATGCTCTTATTGTACAGGGTTCGGCAGGGGATGACGAGTTCGGTGGCGTACAGGTATAGTCGACCGACTCAGAAGATGATGAGGTGAGAAATCCTTCTCATGGAAAAGCGTATGTAGCAAGAGGTGGTGAAAGCAGTGGAAAGTTTCTGATGGTGACTAACGTATCTCACATGAGGGGATACAATACAGATGGTGGAAATGAGGACACCAAGGAGCGAGAGGACTTATGCTTCACAGCAAAACCTCTCAGTGTGCAGATCAATGAACTTGATGAATTGATCAAGAAGGTGATGGGTTTTAGCCATAAGAACTTTCCTATGTGCGCATGCAAAACCCTAATGCTTAGATCTAGGCTTTCTAATTAAACATGTTTTGAATCCAAGACTTCTAATGACTAATTAGGTATAAGAACAATACTAAATCAGATCTAGAATCATACCTTTGAATCTCTTGTTTGATCTTGTTGTCTTGGAGCTCTAGAGTCACAATTGTCACTCCTCTAATGGTTTACAAACACCAATAGCAAGGAGGATGATTTGAGAGAGAGGAGAGGGGAGGAATTCAGCCAGGGGTTCTCTACATTAGATCAAGTGCCGATTTCCCTTTGCCATAGGGTCTATTTATACTTGTAGACTCCTTAAGGGTTACAGCTTAAACCCTAATTGGATAATCTTCTCTTAAAGCAACCAAAATCCATTCCTTAGATAGCCTTGGACGATTTTAAGCTATCCTTAGCTTCTAGAATTCGTCCAACCCCTATCCAATATGGATTTACAGTCTAAAGTTTAACTATCAAACAATTGACAGTTTATACCCTCTTATTTAATTAATCTCTTTAAGTCACCAAATTAATTCTAATTAATTCTACGACTTCTATTAATCAAATAACAATATTATTATTCTTTATATTATTCTCATAATATGTTAATAATATTTATTCTCTCTTAATAAATCATCCTATCAAGTTGCTATGGTGAAGGCAACCCAAAAGGACTATGCACAACCGGGTCAAATACTTGCCTAATATAGTTGCAGCCTTAGACACTATTCCAACAGTCTCCCACTTGGATAAGTCTAGTAACCATATGCACAAGTACAATTTGATTTGCAATCGTAGCTCTCAAAGACGCTGTCAAACTCTGATCTAATCAATTTTGTCCTTTAGATAAGGGATCGTACAGTTCTCTGTTAGATATCATGCTGACAATTCTATGGAATGATTAGTCAAGCCTTTAGGTTTCTCGATATCTGATTTATTTGACATAGAACTTAATCGAACACATCAATTCAGTTCTGACCGGGTCCGGCACATAAGTCAAATCAAATCATCGAGCGGCCGAGATATCGCTTTCACCCCCTTGGGATAAAAGTTACAGATAAACTTCGAGTTATATGCATTTACTTATTCATTAATCAACTATACACAACAATGTGTTTTATAACACCGAGTTACTGATGCGTTTTCGCATTATCAATGTACAATCTATTAACAAATAACAAACCATATATCTAGGTTTTAAGACTATATGATATTATCGTCCTGCGATCACCCTTTTATATCATATTCCATAAGGTGATTCCAGCAAGCGCGGGTTTGTTCCAATGCTCAAAACCAGTTCATAAGCACTCATGAACGTCGCAGCAATCTTTTGCCATGTCTAATACCATTTAGACAATCTACGCACCAATTCACGACAATATTCATTCATATCTACTTCCAACATATGAACGATTGTGGACAATTTGAATAATTTGATTATTCTTAATAAACTCAATTATTCTGGAAGTCAAAACATGCAAAATGAAACAATAGTTAAACAATTAACATAAGACAGTAACATTACTCATAAATAAAACTCCTTTATTTAATCATCAAATGTTAATTACATTTATCTATTACACGTTTCTTATACTATCTAATCTATGCTAATATCATCCTTCAGCCTAATACTCCTAGCATGCTGCAAGTGCTTAACCCTACTCAGTCCCTTCGTAAGCGGATCTGCTGGGTTATCTTCTGATGACATCCTCTTCACTACGAGTTGTCCTTCTTCTACACGATATCTAATAAAGTGATATTTTATGTCGATATGTCTAGATCTACCATGATCTCTCAGTTCCTTGGTCAAGGCAACCGCTCCTTCATTATCACAGAAAATCTCCATGGGCTCCTTTATGGCAGGTACAACTCCAAGATCACCGATGAAGTTCTTCATCCATATTGCCTCCTTCGACGCTTCGCTCGCTGCAATGTACTCTGATTCGCACATTGAATCAGCTACGGTTTCTTGCTTGGAACTTTTCCAAGTCACTGCTCCTCCATTTAGGGTAAAGACCCAGCCTGACTGCGAACGGTAGTTGTCCCTGTCGGTCTGAAAGCTAGCGTCACTATACCCTCGCACCTTCAAGTCATCACTCCCTCCGAGGACTAAGAACCATTCCTTCGTCCTCCGATGGTACTTAAGGATATTCTTCACCGTAATCCAATGGGCTCTGCCAGGATTCCCTTGATATCTGCTAACCATGCTCAAAGCAAAGGCTACATCAGGGCGAGTACAAGTCATAGCGTACATGATTGAGCCAACTGTGGAAGCGTATGGTACTCGGCTCATTTCTGCTATTTCTGCTTCGGTACTCGGACTTTGAGTCTTACTCAACTTGGCATTACTTTGTATCGGTAATTCTCCCTTCTTTGAGTTTTCCATACTAAAACGTTTTAGTACCTTCTCCAAGTAAGTGTTCTGACTAAGTCCTATTAGTCTCTTACTTCTTTCTCTTACTTTCCTTATTCCCAAAATGTAAGAAGCCTCTCTGAGGTCCTTCATAGCGAAGCACTTCCCGAGCCAGGACTTAACTTCCTGCAGAGTCGGGATGTCGTTTCCTACGAGCAATATGTAATCGACATATAGAACGAGGAAGCTTACTATACTCCCACTGGCTTTGACATATACACAAGATTCATCTTCGCTTCGTACAAATCCAAAATCTTTGACTTTCTCATCGAAGCAAAGATTCCATCTGCGAGATGCTTGCTTAAGTCCATAAATGGACTTCTCAAGTTTACACACTCTATTCGGATGCTTCGGATCCACAAACCACTCCGGCTGAGCCATGTAAACATCCTCATCCAACTTTCCGTTAAGGAAAGCGGTCTTGACATCCATTTGCCAAATCTCATAATCATGAAATGCGGCAATATCTAGCATCACTCTAATAGATTTTATCTTCGCAACTGGTAAGAAGGTCTCGTCATAGTCAACTCCGGGAGTTTGAGTAAAGCCCTTCGCGACCAATCGCGCTTTATATGTGTGTACGTTTCCATCCACGTCGGTCTTCTTCTTAAAGATCCGTTTACACCCAACGGTCTTACGTCTGGGCACATTATCAACCAAATTCCAAACTTGGTTATCATACATGGATTGGATCTCGCTATCCATTTCCTCTTTCCATTTCGCAGACTCCGGGCCTGCCATGGCTTCCTTATACCTATTAGGTTCATCAAGGTTTATTAGTGTACCGTCACTAATAAACGTGTCCCCTTCGGTAGTAATATGAAAACCATAAAATTGGGATAGAACTCTAACTCTATCGAAACTTCTAAGAGGTAAGGACTCGTCAATCGGTTCAACCGGAGTTTCCTCCTCGGGTTGAGTGCCAGCGGTAGAGGTTCCTTCATCTATCGACTCTTGAATCTCTTCAAGCTCGATTTGCCTCCCACTGTCTCCTTGGCCTATGAGTTCTCACTCTCGGAAAACTCCTATCCTCGCAAAAAAGACAACATTTTCCTTCGGTCTATAGAAGAGATACCCAAAGGATTTCTGCGGGTAGCCGATGAAAATACATCGCTCACTTCGAGGTTCGAGCTTGTCGTGAGTATCTCGTCGTACGAAAGCCTCGCAACCCCAAACCTTGATATGTGCCAACGAGGGAGCTTTCCCTGTCCACATCTCGTGAGGTGTTTTGGAAACCTTCTTAGTAGGGACTCGGTTAAGGATATGGGCGGCAGTCTCTAAGGCATACCCCTAAAAACAGATTGATAGTGCAGCACGACTCATCATAGAGCGAACCATATCCAATAAGGTTCGATTACGCCTTTCTGCCACACCATTCAACTGCAGTGTCCTAGGAGGCGTCAATTGTGAAACTATTCCACACTCCTTGAGATAATCGTGGAATTCAAGACTTAGGTACTCTCCTCCTCGATCGAATCGAAGCATCTTGATTTTCCTGCCCAATTGATTCTCCACTTCATTCTTGAATTCTTTGAACTTTTCAAAGGTTTCTGACTTTTGCTTGATTAAATAGATATACCCATATCTACTATAATCATCGGTAAAAGTCACGTAGAAGCGGTTCCCATCCTTCGTGGTTGATCTAAACGGTCCACATACATCGGTATGTATTAGGTCCAATAGACCCTCACCCCTTTCACACGTGCTTGTGAAGAGTGATTTAGTCATCTTTCCAAGCAAACAAGACTCGCACGTTTCATCTTCCCTAAGGTTGAATGACTCCAACACTCCATCCTTTTGGAGTTGGGCTATGCGTTTCTTGTTAACATGTCCAAGACGACAATACCACAAGGACGCTTTATCCATACTAGTGGAAGAATCTATGTTCAAAACATCATTTCCTAAGTTATCAACAATCATAACGGTTTCATAAATTCCATTACATGGTATAGCTTCAAAGTAAAAGACACCATTTAGATAAGCCAAAATAGAACCATTCTCATTATTAAAAGAAAATCTAAAACCTTGTCTAAACAAACCATGAAATGAAATGATGTTTCTAGCCATTTCTGGCGAATAGCAACAATTGTTCAAATCTCAACATAAATTATTCCTAAGCACTAAAGAATACACTCCAATCTTGGTCACAGGCGACGATCTTCTGTTCCCCATGATTAGACTGATCCTTCCTTGCTCCACATCCCTACTTCTTCTTAGTCCCTGCACATTAGAACAAATGTGGTAACCACAACCGGTATCAAGAACCCAAGAAATAGCATGATTAGAATCGTTAGATTTAATTGTATATATACCTGCGAAAGATGGCTTGATCTTTCCTCCCTTGATGGCTTGCAGGTATTCTGGGCAGCTTCTCTTCCAATGTCCTATCTTGTGGCAGTGGTGGCACTCTGCCTCCTTAGGGTTAGGGCAAGGCTTAGCGGGATCAACTTTGGTCCCACTAGAAGAGGCACCATCTCAGGCTTTAACCTTGCGATAGTTCTTAGACGAAGCCTTCCTCTTCTTTCCCTTTCCTTGACCAATAGCCAAGACGGGAGCAGCGGGTGGATTGGGAGTTGGTGCAACATACTTGTCTTTGAAGTTGCTCTCAGCGACCCTCAAGAGACCTTGAAGTTTGCTTAAGGTGACCTCCTCTTTGTTCATGTGGTAGGTCATCCTAAATTGATTGTACATCGGAGGCAAATAGTGAAGCACCATGTCGATCGCCAAGTCTTCCCCAAAGTCAACATTTAACTTGCGAAGGCGGTCGACATACCTTTGCATCTTTTTCAGGTGCACGGTAAGAGACTCTCCATGACCCATCTTAGCGGAAATCATGTTAGTGAAAATCTCATAACGCTCTTGTCTCGCATTTTGGTGGTATCTCTCCAATAAGTCTTGATGCATCTCGTACGGGTACATGTCCTCATAGGACTTTTGGAATTCGGAGTTCATGGTGGCTATCATGATGCAATGTACCTTCGTTGCATCGCGCTCATGAGTTTCAAAAGCGGTAATTTCAGCCAGAGTAGCGATTTCAGCGTTGATTTTCTCGAGCTTCTCATCGAGGACATACTCCTTATCCTCATAGCGAGCAATGGTGCGAATGTATCTTATCCATTCGCTAAAGTTCGTTCCATCGAAGGTGACCTTTTGACAAAGGCTCATCAATGTGAAAGAACTAGCAGCAGCGTTGTTTGCGTTCGACATCTACAAATAGAAAGGACAAAGATAGATTAGAATATGAATCCCTAATTATCACCCAATAAGAAAATTAGGGCTAGGATCCAACAACAATATTTACATATTAGAAAAGGGATGCCGTAATCCAACATGCAAATAATATGAAGGTAAGTGAATGACGATTCACTAATTCTCCACCATAAAAACCTAACTATAAGTCCTAAATGTATTGAGAATTCCTAGGTTCGGATGAGATTCATTGAAACTATTCAATGGCATGTTTAAATCTCGATATGCCCCTCTTGTTTGTGACTGGGATACCGAGGATCACAAAGTGGGTGTGAATTACCATGCAAATTCACATGGTGCCTTCATTGCAACGATCACCTATTCGATGTGTCGGTAAACCACACACGCTCCATCGAACTATGATAAACAATGAAACACCCTTTGCCACCTTTGCTTAGAACCAATTAGTGTGCCGGTAAACCACACACGCTCCACTAACTTCTTAGCAAGGGTGCAAAGTGTAATTTCATGGGATTGCATCAATTCACTTTTCCTAAAGTAACTAAGATTGGGAAATTTTTTATTTAAAAATGTGTAGTTACTTTATATTACTTATTATACTTTTAATGAGAGGATGAGGTTGCCCTATCCTACCCGTTCGGCTAACGACCCTCCACCGATCAAGCAAGCGGTGGGTGTGAGTGTACACCCATTAAGCGCCATTTTATAGGCCGCAACCTTATACCCACCTTATAGATCGGCTTCGTGAATGAGGCCTACTAACGGTAAGACTAGCATTTTAGTTATACATATATATATATATATATATATATATATATATATATTATTCTTGTAATATTATATTAGTATATGGTTGTATTTTAAACATTTTAAAATCTAGGGTTTGAAATTTAAATTGTCTAAATTAAAACTTTTAATCACAAAATACAAATTTCAAAACTTGAGGACAAGTTTTAAACATTTAAAACATGGAGGATCAAATAACAAATAATTTTAATTAACAATTAATTTCCTAATTATCTTTATTTGATTTATTCAAGATTTCTTGTAAGATAATTACCAAATTAATCAAAATAATTAATCAATTATCATATAAGGAAATTAAATATTTTATTAGTTGATAAATATCTTTAATTAGATCAAGATTATAGTCATATATATCATAAAATCGGATTAGGGTTGATCTAATATGATTAAGGTAAGTTTCCTTAAGATAATCATGAAGAAATCCCGAATCTGGCCATTCCTAACGCTTGGACTCGCCGAGTGCACCAAGTGACTCGCCGAGTCAGGCCAACTCGCCGAGTCCACTATGGAACTCGCCAAGTCCATGACTCAGAAACACAAAAATCGAATTTTGCAGTTAAGTTTCAAACAAATAAGCAACAATTTAATGAAAACCAAGCTAGGCTTTGATACCACTGATGGGTTTTAGCCATAAGAACTTTCCTATGTGCGCATGCAAAACCCTAATGCTTAGATCTAGGCTTTCTAATTAAACATGTTTTGAATCCAAGACTTCTAATGACTAATTAGGTATAAGAACAATACTAAATCAGATCTAGAATCATACCTTTGAATCTCTTGTTTGATCTTGTTGTCTTGGAGCTCTAGAGTCACAATTGTCACTCCTCTAATGGTTTACAAACACCAATAGCAAGGAGGATGATTTGAGAGAGAGGAGAGGGGAGGAATTCAGCCAGGGGTTCTCTACATTAGATCAAGTGCCGATTTCCCTTTGCCATAGGGTCTATTTATACTTGTAGACTCCTTAAGGGTTACAGCTTAAACCCTAATTGGATAATCTTCTCTTAAAGCAACCAAAATCCATTCCTTAGATAGCCTTGGACGATTTTAAGCTATCCTTAGCTTCTAGAATTCGTCCAACCCCTATCCAATATGGATTTACAGTCTAAAGTTTAACTATCAAACAATTGACAGTTTATACCCTCTTATTTAATTAATCTCTTTAAGTCACCAAATTAATTCTAATTAATTCTATGACTTCTATTAATCAAATAACAATATTATTATTCTTTATATTATTCTCATAATATATTAATAATATTTATTCTCTCTTAATAAATCATCATATCAAGTTGCTATGGTGAAGGCAACCCAAAAGGACTATACACAACCGGGTCAAATACTTGCCTAATATAGTTGCAGCCTTAGACACTATTCCAACAGAAGGTACAATCTCTTTGTATTTCGTTCAAAATTCCACAGAAATCATATGAAAAGGAATTAAATAACTTAAATTCAAGAATCTCAAATCTGGATAGTTGTTTAACTCAAACACGGGTTACCAATTCTAACCTAACTGACCAAATAAGCAGGGTGTCATCCAAGAGTGAGGAGCGAAGGATGTGGATTGAGCAGAAGGAGTCGGAGCTGATTAAGTCTAAGGATGAAAACATTTATTTGCAAAGAGACAATTTGAAACTTTTAAAACAAAGAAATGTTTTTTGTTTGATTGCTAAAAGACTTTATGCTAACATTACTCAACTGCATCTGAACTGTGAAATAGGGCAGAAAATACATCGCATGATTTTACCCTTCCTTAAGTTTAAGGAGGATGAAATCGATGCTGAAGCATACAACTGTGAAAGTGTTGTATCGTCTGATGATGTGAATCCTACTTATATGTACGGTCTAGATAAAATAGAATCTTTATAAAGTCCAAAGACCATAAGGACATGCTGAAAAATCTTTTGGATGAAAACGATAAGCTGAAACTAAGGACCGAAACCATACAAAAATTCGACTCATTGAGTGCCAATTTAAGTTCAGAAAATAAAATTGATGTTGAAAACGCATCTGAACTTAATGAGGACGATGATATGAGTGAAATTTATGTAGAGGTTGAAGTTGACTGTTCTGAGTTTGTCAAGAGCGAACCCGAAAATCACAAAAATCTAATTTCTGAAAATTTTGTGGAATTCGCTCGTTTGTCCAAAAATAAGTCCCTGACCCTCAAAGAAAAAGCTCTTGTGTTTCAGAAGGTGAGAACTACTCCAAATCAGGTATATAAAGTCACAGGAGTAACCGAACATCAAACAGCCGAACTCACTGCCATAGTGAACGAAGATAACGCAGATGGCTGTGATGAGTTCTTCTGGTCTGCTCCTATAGATAATGCAGACGAAACGGTCGGTCTGTCAGAGAGAACATCCTGGAAAACCAAAGGAAGATATGTACCAGAGCCGCTGAATAAGCCTGACAAATTTGACGTGCCAAGTATAAGCGGCACAAAAGAAATACTTGTAGAAGAAGTCACCTCCACAAGCAAAACCTCATCTATGAAGAGTGAACCGGCTGTCAAGAAACTAAAACAAAAGGCTAATATCCATAGACAACCGAAACATGTGAAAAATCAAAAGCAGCAAAAAAACCTAAGATACAAAAAGAATCTCTCAGAGCGAAAGCAGTTTTGGCGCTCTCAAAACACTCATTTCTCTTATCCTGATAAAAATTCAAAGTCAGAGAGAAAGACCTTCAGGACGCATGAGGAACAGAACCGAAAGGACAGGTTCGGTCCCGAGAGCAACAGCAACCGAAAGGATAGGTTCGGTCCCAAAGGAAAAAGCTACCGAAGGTCCTGGTTCGGTCCCTCAAATGACCAAAAACAAAAGGGTCATTTAGAACCTCAAGTCAGGAAAAACTCGCAGTCTAAATTCACTTGTTTTGATTCCTCTCATTCTCAATTCTCTTCTAAACCCAATTCTGTTCCTGCACAAAATTCAAAATCATCAACGAACTTGAAAGGAAAATCGAAGATTTCCTCAGTCTAGGAAGATCGAAAGCAGACTAATGCCCAAACACCAAAATCTGAAACCAAAACGTCTGTAACTAACCCTAACAAAATCAAAGTTTTCACTATTAAGAGGAAAGATGAAACAACATTAATAAAAAGACATATCTTGTTGATGTTTCTCTTACTATTCCTGTTCCTGTGAAAGGCTCACGTGGACCCAAGAAACTTTGGGTTCCTAAATCTGCTTAATTTTTGCAGGTTATAAGTGACGAGCAGTTTGACGAAGAATGGTACATTGACAGTGGCTGCTCACGTCACATGACAGGAAGAAAGGAAGAGCTAAGGGAGTTTCGATCTCTTCAAAATGGTGGGAATGTCAAGTTTGGCAACAACTCTTATGGAACGATAAAGGGTTATGGGATGATAACCAATGGAGACTTTACAATAAGAAAGGTGGCGTACGTTGAAGGGTTGCAGCACAATCTCATCAGTGTATCTCAACTGGTGGGCGGTACCGGTCTCAAGGTTTCATTCGACGAAGAAGGTTCAGAAATTATAGAGAAGAAATCCAACAAGGTCATTCTCAAATCAGAACGAAAAGGCGAAATGTTTCCTCTCAATCTCAAACCAATAAAAGGAAATCCAGCTATGTCTTTTGTCCAAAGCTTATTCTGACGAAAGCTGGTTGTGGCACCGAAGGCTCTCACATCTCAACTTCAAAGACATCAACAAGCTTGTCACCGGAGGTCATGTTCGGGGTCTTCCATTGCTCAAGTTTGATCGAGAACACTTGTGCACTGCATGTGAAATGGGGAAACAAAGTTGTCAAAGTCACCCATCAATCATAAACACAAAAGTTGTTGAACCACTTGAGTTGCTTCACATTGACTTGTGTGGTCCATCATCAATCGAAAGCATTAGTGGCAACAAGTATATTCTTTTTATTGTTGATGATTTCTCACGTTTTACATGGGTGTTCTTTCTGAAGCACAAATCTGAGGCTACTCCTAAGCTAAAGATGTTCATCAAGCAGGTTGAAGTGCAACTGAGAAAAGTCATTCGCAACATTAGGAGCGACAATGGACTGGAGTTCAAGAACAGAGAATTTGAAGACTTTTTGGCAGAAAAAGGAACCAGTCACAACTTCTCAGCCCCCTACACGCCTAAATAGAACGGAATTGTCGAAAGACGAAATTGATCCTTGTGTGAGGCGGCCCGAACTATGCTAAGTTTTGCTTCTCTTCCTTTATATTTCTGGGCTGATGCTATTGCTGCAGCATGTTTTATGCAGAACAGGTCTTATCTCAACAAGCATTTCTCTCTTACTCCTTATGAGATCATCAATAACAGGAAGCCGAACGTAAAATTCTTCCATGTGTTCGGCTCACGATGTTTCATCTTCAACTCCAAAGAACATCGTAATAAGTTTGACGTTAAAGCTGATGAAGGAATTTTTCTGGGATATTCTCTTACTTCAAAAGCATACCGGGTCTTAAATAAGCGTTCTAGGAAGATCGAAGAAACATATTATGTGACTTTCGATGATAACTACGTCCAGAAGCTAAAGGCTACTGAATAAGCAATTGGAGAGATTTTCTCTCAAACAGGTCAGGTCACGGCCACCATTGCTAATTTGTTTGATCAGTTTGTGGAATTATTCGATGAACCTGAGAAAGCTACTCTCTCGGAAGCCAAGGCAGCAGACAACAAAATCGACCATCTAAAGCAAATCGTCGAAGATGCAGCCAAACAAATGGGTGAAGGAGAACAAGTTCCAAACGAACCTCCTCAGCAAGGTACTTCAGTCGAGGGGGAGAATCTATTTCCTTCAAATCAACCGAACTCACACTTTCAGGGGGAGAATTCTATTCCTGCTACACCCGAAAGTCTTGTAGCACCAGAAAGTCCAGCCATACCTGAGAGTTCTGTTGCACCCGAAGGTGTGAACCAACCTGAATACCAAAGAGATTCATCAGTCGAGGGGGAGAATTCCGACATGTTTTACGATGACGACAGTCAATCTGAAATGGAAGAAATGGTCAACGTTGAATTGGATCAATCTTATGATCCAAATTATCCTCCTCTTATTAAATGGACCAGAGATCATCCTGTATCTCAGATAGTGGGTAATGTCTCTGAAAAGGTCCTGACCTGATCTCCACTGAAGGCAAAGCAATCTTCTCTATTCTCCAAAGTAGAGTTCTGCATGTATAATTTTTTCGTATCCAAAATTGAGCCTAAGACTGTTAACACAGCTCTTGATCATTCCGATTGGGTACAAGCTATGCAAGATGAACTCAATGAGTTTGAAAGAAACAAAGTATGGCGCCTTATTCCAACTCCTAAAGATGCCTCAGTCGTTGGTCTCAAATGGGTTTTCAGAAACAAAATGGACAAGGAAGGCAATGTAATACGAAACAAAGCTCGTCTCGTGGTAAAAGGATACTGCCAGGAGGAAGGAATCGATTATGAGGAAACTTTTGCCCCTGTAGCTAGGCTGGAATCTGTTAGAATATTTCTGGCCTATGCTGCACACAAGAACTTTGAGGTCTACCAAATGGACGTAAAGTGCGCATTTCAATGAAAAGTACCCCAATCACTGCTATATTCTGGACAAAGCGGTTTATGGGCTGAAACAAGCACCTAGGGCCTGGTATGAAACGCTAACCAAGTTTTTAAAGATGTCCAAATTCAAACAAGGTTCGGTTGACCCAACCTTCTTTCGTAAGAAGGAAGGTAACCACCTTATGATTGTTCAAATCTATGTCGATGATATCATATTTGGCTCAACGAATCCTAGCTTAACAGCTGAATTCAGAAAGCTGATGGAGACTAAATTTGAAATGAGCTCAATGGGTCCGATTAACTTTTTCCTTGGTTTAAATATTAGACAGGGAACCGAAGGCATCTTTATCAACCAGGAAGCATACACCAAGACTCTTCTTGCTAAATTTGGCATGATGGGAGACTCAAAGGTTAAAGTTCCAATGGCGTTTGGCACCAAGCTCACACCATCCTTGGAAAAACCGGCAGTCGATATAATGTTATACCGCCAAATGATTGGGTCCTTAATGTACCTCACTGCTAGCAGGTCTGATATAATGTTCTCTATGTGTTATTGTGCTAGGTTTCAGGCGAATCCTCATGAACCACATATGCTTGCAGTGAAAAACATACTCCGGTATCTGAAACGAACCACCTCCCTCAGTCTATGGTATCCATCAAACTCAGGTTTCTTCGTTCAAGCCTACTCCGATGCAGACCTTGGAGGATGTGGTTTAGATAGGAAAAGCACCACTGGAGGATGCCAAGTCCTAGACGGGAAGATGGTTAGCTGGAAATCAAAGAAACAGACATGTGTTTCTCTGTCTACAGCCGAAGCAGAGTACATTGCAGCTGCCTCCTGTACTTCTCAAGTGATTTGGATCCAAAGCCAGCTCCGTGATTATGGACTCAATATGAAGAAGATCCCACTTTATTGCGATTCAGAAAGTGCAATTAGGATCTGTCATAACCCAGTGCAACACTCCAAGACCAACCATATAGCACTGAGGTATCATTTTATAAAGGATCGTATGGAAGATGGAAACGTCGAAATTCACTTTGTTCGAACCACTGATCAACTAGCCGATATCTTCACCAAAGCTCTTCCTGAAGCGAGTTTCAATAAAAATTTACAAGGACTAGAAATGATGGAATCGGAGTCAGTACCAAAAACTACTTCTCAAAACTAAAAGTTGGAAGCGAAATGAACCGAACGATCGAGTTCGGTTCACGTGTGTGCCGAAATGAACCGAACGCTCGGGTTCGGTCCTATTCTCTTATCTTCGCTTATCACTCAATGGTAGTTTCTTTGGCTATAAACCTTTTGTATCTTTTTCAAATTTCATCACTCTTATTTTCAAAGTTCTCTTATTTTCAAAGTTCTTTTCTTTTTCAAATTTATTTTGCAACCGAAATAGACCGAACGCTCGGGTTCGGCTCCAAATTTTTTTTGTCTCATTTTTTTTTGTCTCTCTTTAAATCAAAAACTCCAAAAACATTTTTTTTATTTTTTTATTTTTTATTTGTACGATATTTTTTTTTTTTGATCTCATATTTTTGTGTGGCTATTTGTGTGGAAATTCTTTCATTCATTAAGTGTCCCTAGAAGCATGCTGTTGTATGTGTCCAAAGCCTCACCCGATTCTGAATAATAGCCTTACTGACTTGGTATATACAAACCTTGTCTTCCCAATTAGGCTTTTATATTTATTCTAATCATGAGCTACCTTACTCTCTTCTCACATGAGATAAGAGTTTTCTGCTTGGTCCTTATTTTAATAGCAGAGGTACTTTGGTTTCTTTACACCATTTACACTACTTTTCTCCATCTCATTCGCTTCATAAACGTAACCCTTGAGACTCTCAGAAATTACCACTGAGGTTTATGGTTACATAATTTATGTATTCATGATCTTAGCTTCGTGCCACTACGTGCTAAGTGAAATCCACAATTCAATACCTACTATGCATTGACAGTGAACAATCAAATTTGTTCTAGCTTTCACTAACGAATTGACGAACTTATCCATGGGGATGTAACATGAAGTCTCTAATTTCTTTTTGTGTGATTCCTATGAAATTGTTAAATCCCATAACATTTCTTCCCTTGGAATCCAGTTTTATTTTTCTTTTAGATTTCACATAAAATATTTTCACGATGCCACTTAGATTCTTTTCAAACCTACTTGTTCAACAGACTACATTGGTCGCACAAGTACTTCGGTAGATTTCTGTCTTATGTCAAGATCAGGAATTCTAAACTGAAGCGAAAGCCACCCAAATTAGCCTGATTAAAAGAAGCCTTTCAACACTTCTCAATAAGTGTGTGATCGTTATTCAATGGGAAACCAAACAAACACTTTAAGGTCTCTCTTGACTTTGAAGGAAGCGATTCGTGCCCGGGATCTATTGTTTTGTGTCTTTATTGACATCACAATTTCCCACATATGTGTTGCTTTATTTCTTTTTCTTTTACACACTAAGCACAAAAATCTTTTTGATTTTCCATAATTTTGGTTTCATTACTTACAAGGCAATTTTTTTTAAAGAGGTGTGGCTCACATTATTACACGTGGTCATTTTGCTTTAAGATGGCGTTCCCTCTAAAGGGATAAGATGCTGACTCAGGCGGGAGTCCAATCGCTTAGATTTTCAAACGGCGCTTGAATGACAGGCGTGCGAAGTGGAACAGTTTTTTTTAAAACGGCGTCTGATGGGAAGGCGCATGAATCGGGACAGTTCTTCTGTCTCCTGCGTAATCATCGGGGCTACCAACTGTCACGCATTAATCACCTCCGAAAAACCCTTCGTATTTCCTAAAACAACCGAACCTCCTCTAACAGGCCAAGCCTCAGGTTCGGGTGTCAAAGACAAGGGGAAGAAAATTGCTGAAGAGAGCGATGATGATAAAGAGACTATTGCAGATCTCTTAAAGAAGCAAGGTCGAGATAAGGATGCTGATATGAGCGCTCGGGTTGCTAGAGAGGCTGAGGAAGTTGAAAGAAAGATGAAAGAGGCTCACGACCTTCTTGAGAGTAGGAAAACCCTTTTTCCTCCATGGACTCTTGAGAAGTTGCTGAAAGAAGCGATTGAAACCCAAAGCATCTTGTGGCTCAAACCGGTGATTTCACTGGATCGCGTCAACTCTGTCGACTCTCAGTTCGACATGCCACTGACCCGAAAGGCCTTCATCTTCCATGCCTTTGACAACATTGCCGATATCCCTCATCCTCATCCAAAGGTTGACAGGGATCTTGTCGAGTTCTATCTGAGAGCTGCTCAACCACAGTATCAAACCTGGAGCGCTCAGAAGATTATCAACGTTCGGGTCCTCAAGCCGTATCGGGAAGGGAACTTCACGAACGTTCGGTTCAAGGTGCTGAGAGGTTCCACCAAGACCGAACATGCCATTTCGCTAGCTGATCTTTCCAATTTGAATCCACATGATTGGATAATATTGCACAACATCCTTCTCACAAATGAAGCAGAATATGGTCCGATCATTGACCACTTCAAGAGGATGCTTGTTTGCTACATAATGGAAGTTTCCAAGATGGATCAGGAGATCACTAGTGTCTTCAAGAAAAAACCCACTATTTCTCCTGTTGGCTCAGCAAGTGATCTGAATATGATGCAGATGGGGAAGATAGACCCGAAAAGAAATTTTGTTATGTTTACCAGAAACGAAGGCCAAAAATGCATGTTCGCTCTGGCAGATAAACATCTCTACACCACTGCATGCCTGGAACACGTCTTAGGAATCATTCATCGTTGCAAGCAGAATTTGGCAGATGACAAGAAGTACTTTGATGATATGATTCAGTGGTACATTCGCTTCAGACAGACAATCCTCGCTCTTATCCCTCGTCTGTTTGATACCACTAAGAAGGTTCCGGCAGCTGGACCCAGCAAGAAGAAGTGATAGTCTCGCTCCAATTGACGCAAAGGGGGAAATTGTTAGGTCCAGTTAGTGTTGCGTCTTGGGCTCGTTAGCTAGTCCAGTTTAGTCTACGGTATGGGCCTGTCCGTCCGTGAGTTATTTTGTAGGGTTTATTATTTATAGATGCTTGCATGCATTCTTGAACATAAGAGATTTGATAGAGTTTTTCATAGCGTTCACAGTTCTTATCTTTTGTAACCCTAATATCCTCTACAGCGGAAGTTCTTCATCGAGCTCTGCTGAGGATTGAGTTAATTGAATCATTCGACTCTTTCAGATCCATTCTTGTGTTTTTATCTTACTGTTATTACTTTCTTGATTCGCCTGTTATAAGATCTAACCGATCAAAAGTTTAATAAACTTATCAGTTCTAAATGTAGCCTTCTACCAAGGCATCTAGTGTCTGTGTGTGTGTCTCTTATGAGAGTGTGTATTTTCCCAAATCTGACTATCATTAACCAAAAATATAGTTTCTACATTACCGTGCGTCGTGTGAATGTTCACGAAGTGAATGTAATGGGAAAATGAAATAGTACTATGGTGTAGTGTCGAACTACAACCATACCAATTACCTCAAGTCTAGGGTAATTCTTCTATGTACTATAGTATTTGTAATAAATAATTACATCGGTACTCCTATTGCCTTATTTGAGGGATAAGGTATAATGTGATGGCTAGATCCTAGGCTAGACGCCCCCCTATCAAAGGGATTTTGAGACCTTTACACGCCCATGCATATATGCACACCGTGACACATCCACATTACTATGATCATGTATACCCGATATAACTATCACAATTGTGTTGTGATTCATCGGTATAGTTAGATCCTGAACTTGTTCCATGCTATAGCACCTAGTGATGTCTGTCCTATCATCATGTATGTAAACGTACTCATGTAAGTGTAATCATGTAAATGTACTCATGAAGATGTACTCATGTAGATGTATCTATGTAGATGTACTCATGTAAGTGTATATATGTAAATGTATTCATGTAAATGTACTCATGTAGATGTAATCATGTAAACGTATCTATGTAATAGTATAGTAATGTACTGTAATGCTCTACGTGTGCTAGCTGTAATGTATGTTCTCTCTATCTAGCAAGTATTGACTCATGAATGAACTGACTCATTGTATGATATCGCGTTCTAGTAATAGTTCTAGTATCTTCCTAAACTACCCATATGGTAGCTTACTAGTAATGTAACTGGTACGTATGAACATGGATGTATACCCTTGCTACCCAAGGGCATTGGATGAACTGGAAGGACCTTTATGACTATATATGCACATATGATATATAACTAATATTTAAACAACCTTCGGACGGATACCGGATGTCCCACCAGACCACATCTCAAGTGCGAAAAAGAAATAGGGTGGATAGCCTTCCTAAGTCTTTTAAACATTTCTTATATATCTATACATATATAGGCATGCAATTGATAATATAAAATCATAAAATAAGTTTTGTAAAACCTTTGAACATAATTATTATCTAAGAAAAGATCGACTTGATGTCAATCTACAAAACGGTTTAAAGGCATGGGTTTGATAAAACAGTTTAAGTATAAAGAAGCATTTGTTTGAAACACAATTGTAAATGAGTTTGAATGAAACATACAGAGTAAAATGTACAGTTTAATAAGGAGTTTTAAACATAATAAGTGTTTATAAAAACATTTGAAGGAAACTGTTTGGTAAAACGGCTAATGAGTAGCCAATCATTTGAATGCTGCTTATTAATCACATATGATTGATATAATAACTAGCATGATTCTACTTGTATCCCCCCCCATAAAGTATTTAAAAACATTTAAAACATTGATTAAGGGGTATGAACTCACCTGTTTTGGGTGATACGGATGAACTGAAGAGGTAGGATGCTAGGTGTCAAGTGAAGACTTTAGACACACAAAATGATCCTAAATATATATGAAGACATATATATATATATATATATATATATATATATATATATATATATATATAAACAATTAGTGATTATAACACTAATTAAACATGTATAAACATCCTAATGCGAGGAAAACACTTTGGTCGAGTGCTAGGAGGCTAATGGGTTGCAACAAAGGAGTGCAAGACCTCATACGGGAGTTTATGGTCCAAAGACCATGTGTGTTGGAGTTTACGGCCCAGGGGAGTAAACTCCTGGCCGTAAGCTCTCTATTGGGTCACTAAATGAAGCTCAAAGCTATTACAACTTAAGTTGTGAAGTGCTTCAATGCTTAAACAAGGTATTGGGTGGGTTTAAGGCCCTAAAACGGCCTTGCTTAATGTTCACGGCCTTGGGACCAAACCCTTTGAAGATTACGGCCGTAATCTCCCTTGGGAGGGTGTTTTTGGGGTTTTCAAGTCCCTAATTTAACTAAGAATAAATCAAGGCAATTGTCCAAGGCTTTAGGAGTGATTAAAGCACCTTTTGGCCCTATTGTTTGGAGTTCACGGCCCTGGAACTTCTTGGGTCGTGAACACCTTACTCTTGGTGTTCTAATGGTGTTTGCTAGTCCTAAACTCATTAGGATACATCTCTAAACTAGTCTCTTAGCTTAAGGAAGGCTTTTAGGGTGTTTTGGCACCTAAAAATGGAGTTCACGGCCCAAGAACATCCTTGGCCGTGAACTCACTTCTAGCCTTTGTTTCTTAATGATTGTGTGGTCTAACCATGTCATGGTAGTTTCTAGGTTGAGTTCCAAGGTTTGGAGGGACATTGGGCACACTTTGGCCCTTATAAAAGAGTTTACTCCCCAAGGTGTTCTTGGGCGGTAAACTCTCAGATCTTAGTGTTTTCCTATGATTTCTAGTGTATTCAGCATATAAGAAGCTTTAAAACAACACTAGATAGAAGTACTCACTTTCTGGAACGAAAGTCTGAAGATCCTTGAGAGAGAATTCGGCTTTTCTCTAGTTGGAAATGTAACTAATGAATAAATATGGTTTAGAATCCTATATATAGTCCTGGGATTTTTGGCAGAAAATATTTTATTCACGAAATGAATTCTAATATCATAGGGTTTTGAAATAACAGTGTTGCGCAAAACCCTAGTGCATCTACTCTCCTGATATCTCCTTAAGTGTAAATCTTGAAATACTCAAACTTATACCCAGAAGTCTGGAAATTCACTATAACTGTTATAACTTCTATTGACTTGATATGGTTTGTAAAGAATGGAAATTTCGGGTTGTCACAATGTTTCTCTCGATATGCCACTTATTCTGACATAATATGATATCATGACAATTATTCTCATAATACGATTTCATGATTCGGGGAATACTTGATCAAGTGAATTGAGTATTATATTATGTTAGAATAAATTAAAAGTCTTTAATGTCTAACACATTCTATTAAAATTTATAGTTTATTCTTTTAGAATATACTGAAAGTTATAATATTTTAAAGTTGATCATGTTTTTTTTATTTAGGTTTTGAAGGGGCTGCCATTGATGTGAGAAAATGAAGAAAACAAAGAGAACGAGAGTATTCTAGCAGAATGTTGTTATTTTTTAAGAATTTTATTCATTTTTATTGATATTCTTTTAGAATATGTATAATTATATTAAAATGTATAAGGCTTTTAGGTTGTAAGAATATGTATGAATTTGTATTTAAGTTCGATGTATAAGAATATATTAGAATGTTGTTATTTTTTAACCTCGGATTCAATAATTTTGTTATTTTTCAATAGTATTCTAATAAAATAAAGTTCTGAAAGAACATCATTCCAACAAAAAAATATTCTGACAAAATAAAATCGATTATTTTTACAAATTACGTTAAGATTAAAATTGAATTAATTAAAAAATTCAGATTTTTAAAATTAGAAGAATTAATTATCCCTAAAAATCCGAAAATTTCCTTTTATAATTTTAGTTAATTATCCAAAATACTCTTTTGCTAAAATTTGTGTGATTATATGGTACATGTTATCCCATTGTAATATCATAGACCCTCAAATCATGACATTTGATTATATTTCATCCGATGGTCCAGATCTGTGCATTCTGGCACACAATAATTACTAAAAACAAAATAACATATATATATATATATATATATATATATATATATATATATATATATATATATATATATATATATATATATATATATATATATATATATATATATATATATATACAAAAAAGAGTTATTTCTTTATCCAACAACCCACATGGGTTGTAAAGTCATATATGGTGCCACCACCACTCTTTAATGTCTCCCGTATCAATATGGAAAGATGGTTGCCCCTTTATCATACATTAGATACAACAAAGGCTATGTAAAGCGTAAAGTAAAGATGGGTATGAACCAAACTTCCCCTGTGCTTTGCTTCTAACTAGCACGAGCTTGGGTTTTACTTGTCTTATGTAGTCAAAAGTATAAAGTCTAATCACATACGTGTAATTCCAAACTCATTCTTCATGTGTCAAATATTTAACAAAATAAAAAAGTTATGCCCTAAACAAGATTAAAAAAGTATACGTTCTTTCACATCTTCGGTCTCACCCGCTAATATTGTAGAGATAAATTGTAACGTTTCCAAAACCTGAACGTCCAATATCTCTTATGGAATTTCACCACAACTACTAAGGCTGTCAAAATTATACCATGAAAAACCAACCAACATGCTACCAATCGAACTAATAAAGTTGGTAACCAATATATTTGGTAGCGAACATGTTTGGTTGGTAGTATCATACCAATTAAACAATCTTTGTACGGTAATGGTACAAAAGTTTGAATGTCATGGTAATACCGTACCAACCAATTGATATATATATATATATATATATATATATATATATATATATATATATATATATATATTATACGCCACAATCCGCTATGATCATTTGTCTTCTTAAATAAATTAAATTTTATTGTCCACTGACGAACCCCACTTTTAAACTTAATTGAGTCAACTGGCGTGTAATGATTCATAATCATTAAAATCAAAATCAATTTTAAACCAAACTTGTGATATGTATTTGGGATTGGTTTGGAGTGGGGTGTTCATTCTCCATGATAAGAACAAGATATGGAAATGTAGCTTTTTGGGTTTTGGTCCATGTGAGAAACACTCATACAGTTTTTTGATAGGTAAATCATAGGTCCATGGGGCAAAAGAATGAGTAGACACCTTTTTTATTAATGCGAAGACCCACGAATATTCTTAGCTAATCGTTTTATTTGTATTATTACGTTATTTTATGTGCTCAATCATCGACCAGACCAACTATTTTAATCCCACTAGTCTGTATTCTTTAATTTTCCTTTTTTTTCCTATGTTATATCTCTAAATTATTTGCATCATGGTATGATTATATAACTCTAATAAAAAAATACAATACCAATCAAAAGTAAAAGAAATTTGATTTCCTAGTTTTAACATCCTATTATGCACATTAATTACTCATCTATTTTTTATAGATATTCACAAAATGATAACAATAAATCATAAAATGATATTTTTTAGAATACTCATTATAAAAAAAAATCTATTATGCAAAAAAAAAAAAAAAAAAAAAAAGTTTCGTTAATTCTTGATTTTAGTTTTATGAAGTCATATTAGCGTTTTTTTCTGTAGGATATGTATAATTATTCGCAAAATGGAAGTGATTTTGCTAAAAAGAATGATGTTATTATTTTTGAAGATAAACAATTTCATGAAATTGTAAAATTTAGATAAGATTAAGTTAAGGAAATAGCGATGTTATTATTTATTTTGCAAATGATCTCTAGCTTAGTTGGGTGATGCATTCAAGTTTTCCCCTTGTGGGGTTTTATTATGGAGGTAATGGGTTCGAGCCTTGCTCAGACCAAAATGGTGAATTTAGGTGTGTGGAACCAAGGCTATCGAGCCGGGGTCTAACGTTTCCTAATATGCAATTGAATATAACCCCGTTGTTTAAAAAAATTGATTTGATTTATCAAAAAAGATCTTAGGTTAAAGACCATTTAAGATCAACTTTCCACATATGTATTAAGGTTCTTTAGGCCACACCACATTGCATACTCCGACATGCCGAGGCGACTTTTGTCGTGTGTGTTGGTGCTAATAACAGTTATTTTATTTGAAATATATATTTTTTTCAATTTAAATACTTAATAAATATTAATATAATACACTTTTTATACCATATCAACACTTTCTTCTTTACTATTCATTTAAAATGACATATTCATCTTCGTGAACTTTTGACATGATGCTACCGTGTGGGGGGGGGGGGGGTCTAAAACGATGGCGAGCGGGAGCGGGAGTGAAGAACTACTCAACTAGGAAGTCGAAAATGTGAAGGAAAAAATGTATACAGATAGACCGTAAAGTTTCCCACTAACGTCTCATGCATGCACGATTATTTTGACGAGCGCGTGGTTTTTCAAGGGTGTTATTTTCGACGATGATTCTGAATGCACAAATATTTGTTTCAGCTTATTGTCGAAGATGTGATAGAAGCGTGTTCATATTTCCAACAACGTCTATATGCAAGAGGTACAATAGATTTCTCCATTACATAAATTCACACCTGCACTTCATATGATAGGATATCGCACCCCATCCAATGGACTAAATGGTAATCTTAGAAGGACTAGATGGTAATCTTAGAATGTCTGCATGTATCGCATGCATGTACCGCACGAGAAAATCTTCACAAATTGTATAAGCATGTAATGAAGTTTTATGGTCCATGATATTTGTGTAAACATACTTACAATGACATCCAATAATTACATCCTCATCATGCAAACATATATGAATTCGTTGGAATGTTACAAAGCTTGGATTACCTCAATTGGGAATGAGGAAATTACTTGAATGCATATCGTAGTCAATACACGTGAGGTAATTAAATTCATCCAACGATCATGCTTGAGGTCATGGCCTCACGGGATTTGTGGATATAACATGTCTTCTTCAGTGCTTTTGGTTCGCTCAGTAACACAAATGTTCTTAATATGTCACAGATATTCAACGATATATATTACGGGACTGCATCAAATTATTCATTTGTAGTGCATGGATCGTCTGACATGTTTAGGTATTATCTTGTGGACGAGATCTATCTTGAGCATTTTGTTTTTGTTAGAACATTATCATATCTTAATGATCAAAACAGGTTAAAAGTTTAAGAGAGCTTAGGAAAAAGGCGAGGAAATATGTTGAACGAGCGTTTGAAACTTTTAAAAATGTTCTAAAATACTAGAAAAAAAATAAGATGAGGGAGGTGATGTATACTTGTATCATATTACATAATATGATTTTAGAAAACGAAAAAATATATGATATGTTAATATGACAAAAACAATATCGTTTTATGGATACAACTACTACAGATTAGTAGTAATTAGTACATGACAATAAGAGAATTTGTACGTAATTTTGAGATTCATCATGATCTTCATAAATACTTAACTGAACACATTTGGACGGTTGACTATATTATTCTCCCCAGAGGTTCATCATGATCTTCGCAGAACATATTTAGACGGTTGACTATATTGATCTTAATGGGGAACCCGCACATGACTTGGAAGACCAATTTCCGAACGATGACTTTCTTTAAATTATACTATTTATGAGTTTTAAAGTTTTTAAGGTTTTAAGTTTTAATTTATTATTATGTATGTTTTTATTATTAATTAATGGAAATTTTGTAAAAAAAAATAAAAATAAGAATAAGAATAAAGTGTTCAAATTTATTTTATCAAAAAGTATGGCAAAAATAGATAACCAATTAACCACTCCTCTAATTTACAAAAAATTAGCGTAGCATGAAAGAAATAAAATGGCGCCAATGTACCATCAAAATAATAAGATGGCACGGTACTCTCAGCCTAAAGCCCTAAAGAAACAAACATGATACCTCCTAAAAGCTAACATTTTAACCAATTTTGTCAGAGTTTTTTCTTTTTTCTTTTCGTTTTTTGTTTATATATATATATATATATATATATATATATATATATATATATATATATATATATATATATATATATATATATATATATATATATATATATATATATAAAAGCCAAAACCACAAAATTTTCTGCACATTGGCTTTTTTTTTTCTTTTGAAAAAGGGTATTGAAAATAAGTGTTTTGCTAAAAAAATTTTAAAAAATTACAAAAAGATTAAAAGTTCTCGAAACATGATGAGAGAGACTAATGTAAATGCAATTTCACGAATAACAAACTTTTTTCTTCATCATTTATTATATAATATAAGATAAAAAAATTGATATTATGTCTTTAATTTTATCTTTTTTAGTGACTAGCTCTACTTTTTATCACAAGATTTAAATTTATGACTTTTATATCAATTCGAAATTTCAAATCTACACCCTTTTATTATGAATATATTTTTGCCAGAAGTAATTAAGGATTTAAACTTATGTCTTTCAAAATATTTTACAAATTAATTACCACATAAAGATAGATTATTAGTAACAACAATCATAATGTAATTTTAAAGAAGTTAATCAATTCAAAGGGATAGATATCGGATGACGATTTTGTCAATGCCTCCCATGTTGCTCTTAGCAACACATGTTCTTTGTTTATTTTTTTCTTTCTAAAATGCTTTAGTGGTTTCGTGACTAAAATAAGATGGCGGTGGTGGTGCTGCTAGTCACATTTGCCATAATTTATTTTATATTCCTGCTGATGGAATCATGTTCTCCATCACAATAATGTAACTATAAGCTTTTGCAGTGATCTGATAAGATTTTTAATCGCAATTGTTATCCATTTTGATCTTTAAACTTAAGCTCTAGAAATCAAAATCTTACAATAGCGAAGGGAAATTGTAACACCCAAAATTTCTATTGTTCAATGAAGGGCAAAAAGTGTAAATTTAGGAAAGGGACTCGACGAGTAGGTCCGCTTACTCGCTGAGTCGGAGCGGGATTCTGTCGCGGTTTAAGTGGCCAACTCGCCGAGTCGGCGGCTTGGACTCGACGAGTTGGTGCTGAAGAGAGAAAACTCTAATCCCGGGGGTTGTGCCCTGTATAAAACACATTATAACCCACCCTCAGCCTCTTTGCTACCCTTTTGAGATCCAGAAACCCTAAATCGTGAGTGAGAACCCTTGGAAGCAATTTGGAGCCTTGATAAGTGATTTTGGTGGAAAGGGGCTTGAAGATCAAGAGGTTTGCTGCAAAGGAGGGGTGTAGATCCGAGATCTACTTCAGTTGGAGCTTATATTGGAGGTAATAATCTTTGGGCTCTTTTGCATCTAGATCTATTATCATGTGAGATTTGGGGCACTTTTGGTATGATTGAGAGCTATTTCGAGTTAGAGGCTTAGATCTGAGGTTGCTACTTCAGATCTAGACTTGTGATGGTCCAAAATGTCATAAAGTTTCAGGCATTGAGTTGTTGGTGAAACCCTTTTGTCTAAAACCCAAGCCCTAGTGTGTTTTGAGCTTATATCTCCTTGGTTTCACGTAAAGTTTGCAACTTTATGTGATGGTTAGACTGTAGAAGAGTGGATCTATGGATTGGAGCCCCTGCATGGCTCGAAAAGCTTTTGTATGGATTGGGAAATGGAGAGACTCGGCGAGTCATATGGGTGGACTCGACGAGTTGTATGAACATGTGCATGGACTCGGCGAGTCGGAAGAACAACTCAGCGAGTCTGTTGAAGATTGCCTTGGACTCGGCGAGTCTGGTCGCAAAAACCAACCTCTTTAGGTTAAAGCTTTGGATTAGTGAGTCGGTTGGCGACTCAGTGAGTTGGTCAGGATGGAATTCCGAGATCGTTCAACTCGACGAGTCTTGGGGCGACTCAACGAGTTGAGTCGTATTGTGGGAGTTGATGGGTTTTAGCCATAAGAACTTTCCTATGTGCGCATGCAAAACCCTAATGCTTGGATCTAGGCTTTCTAATTAAACATGCTTTTGAATCCAAGACTTCTAACAACTAATTGAGTATAAGAACAATACAAAATCAGATCTAGAAGTTTACCTTTGAATCTCTTGTTTGATCTTGTTGTCTTGGAGCTCTAGAGTCACAATTGTCACTCCTCTAATGGCTTACAAACACCAAATAACAAAGAAGATGATTTGAGAGAGAGGAGAGGGAAGAAATTCGGCCAGGGTTTTCTTACTTTAGAAGAGATGCCGATTTCCCTTGGCCATGGGGTCTATTTATACTTGTAGACTCCTTAAGGGTTTCACCTTAAACCCTAGTTGGATAATCATTCCTTAAAGCAATCCAAATCCTTTCCTTAGATAAGCATTGGACGATTTGAGGCTATCCCTAGCCCTAGAATCCGTCCACCCTTCATCCAATAAGGATTTACAGTCTAAAGTGTAACTATCAAACAATTGACAGTTTATACCCTCTTATTTAATTAATCTCTTTAAGTCACCAAATTAATACTAATTAATTTATGACTTATATTAATCAAATAACAATATTATTATTCCTTATATTATTCTCATAATATATTAATAATATTTATTCTCTCATAATAAATCATCCTGTCAAGTTGCTATGGTGAAGGCAACCCAAAAGGACCATACACAATCGGGTCAAATACTTGCCTAATATAGTTGCAGCCTTAGACACTATTCCAACAGTCTCCCACTTGGATAAGTCTAGTAACTATATGCACAAGTACAATCCGATTCACAATCATAGCTCTCAAAGACGCTGTCAAAATCTGATCTAATCAATCTTGTCCTTTAGATAAGGGATCGTACAGTCCTCTGTTAGATATCATGCTGACAATTCTATGGAATGATTAGTCTAGCATTTAGGTTTCTCGATCTCCGATTTATTTGACATAGAACTTAATCGAACACATCAATTTAGTTCTGACCGGGCCCGGCACATAAGTCAAATCAAATCATCGAGCGGCCGAGATATGGCTTTTACCTTCTTAGGATAAAAGTTACAGATATACTTCGACTTATATGCATTTACTTATTCATTAATCAACTATACACAATAATGCGTTTTATAACATCGAGTTACTGATGCGTTTTCGCATTATCAATGTACAATCAATTCACAAATAACAAACCATATATCTAGGTTTTAAGACTATATGATATTATCGTCTTGCGATCACCCCTTTATATATCATATTCCATAAGGTGATTCCAGCAAGCACGGGTTTGTTCCAATGCTCAAAACCAGTTCATAAGCACTCATAAACGTCGTAGAAATCTTTTGCCATGTCTAATACCATTTAGACAATCTACGCACCAATTCATGACAATCTTCATTCATATCTACTTCCAACATATGAACGATTGTGGATAATTTGAATAATTCGATTATTCTTAATAAATTCAATTATTCTGGAAGTCAAAACATGCAAAATGAAACAATAGTTAAAAAATTAACATAAGACAGTAACATTACTCATAAATAAAACTCCTTTATTTAATCATCAAATGTTAATTACATTTATCTGTTACACGTTTCTACTACTATCTAATCTACGCTAATATCATCCTTCAGCCCAATACTCCTAGCATGCTGCAAGTGCTTAACCCTACTCAGTCCCTTCGTAAGCGGATCTGCTGGGTTATCTTCCGATGATATCCTCTTCACCACGAGTTGTCCTTCTTCTACACGATGTCTAATAAAGTGATATTTTCTGTCGATATGTCTTGATCTACCATGATCTCTCGGTTCCTTGGTCAAGGCAACCGCTCCTTCATTATCACAGAAAATCTCCATGGGCTCCTTTATGGCAGGTACAACTCCAAGATCACCGATGAAGTTCTTCAGCCATATTGCCTCCTTCGACGCTTCGCTCGTTGCAATGTACTCTGATTCGCACGTTGAATCACCTACGGTTTCCTGCTTGGAACTCTTCCAAGTCACTGCTGCTCCATTCGGGGTAAAGACCTAGCCCGACTGCGAATGGTAGTTGTCCTTGTCGATCTGAAAGCTGGCGTCACTATACCCTCGCACCTTCAAGTCATCACTCCCTCCGAGGACTAAGAACCATTCCTTCGTCCTCCGAAGGTACTTAAGGATATTCTTCACCGCAATCCAATGGGATCTGCCAGGGATCCCTTGATATCTATGAACCAAGCTCAAAGCAAAGGCTACATCAGGGCGAGTACAAGTCATAGCGTACATGATTGAGCCAACTGTGGAAGTGTATGCAACTCGGCTCATTTATGCTATTTCAGCTTCGGTACTCGGACTTTGAGTCTTACTCAACTTGGCATTACTTTGTATCGGTTTCCATACTAAAACGTTTTAGTACCTTCTCTAAGTAAGTGTTCAGACTAAGTCCTATTAGTCCCTTACTTCTTTCTCTTACTTTCCTTATTCCCAAAATGTAAGAAGCCTCTCTGAGGTCCTTCATAGCGAAGCACTTCCCGAGCCAGGACTTAACTTCCTACAGAGTCGGGATGTCGTTTCCTACGAGCAATATGTAATCGACATATAGAACGAGGAAGCTTACTATACTCCCACTGGCTTTGACATATACACAAGATTCATCTTCGCTTCGTACAAATCCAAACTCTTTGACTTTCTCATCGAAGCAAAGATTCCATCTGCGAGATGCTTGCTTAAGTCCATAAATGGACTTCTCAAGTTTACACACTCTATTCGGATGCTTCGGATCCACAAACCCCTCTGGCTGAGCCATGTAAACATCCTCAGCCAACTTTCCGTTAAGGAAAGCGGTCTTGACATCCATTTGCCAAATCTCATAATCATGAAATGCGGCAATATCTAGCATCACTCTAATAGATTTTATCTTCGCAACTGGTGAAAAGGTCTCATCATAGTCAACTCCGGGAGTTTGAGTAAAGCCCTTCGCGACCAATCGTGCTTTATATGTGTGTATGTTTCCATCCACGTCGGTCTTCTTCTTGAAGATCCATTTGCACCCAATGGTCTTACGTCCGGGCACATTATCAACCAAATTCCAAACTTGGTTATCATACATGGATTGGATCTCGCTATCCTTTGCTTCTTTCCATTTCGCAGACTTCGGGCCTGCCATGGCTTCCTTATAGCTATTAGGTTCATCAAGGTTTATTAGTGTACCATCACTAATATACGTATCCCCTTCGGTAGTAATATGAAAACCATAAAACTGGGGTTGAACTCTAACTCTATCGGAACGTCTAAGAGGTAAGGACTCGTCAATCGGTTCAACCGGAGTTTCCTCCTCGGGTTGAGTGCCAGCGGTGGAGGTTCCTTCATCTATCGACTCTTGAATCTCTTCAAGATCGATTTGCCTCCCACTGTCTCCTTGGCCTATGAGTTCTCGCTCTCGGAAAACTCCTCTCCTTGCAACAAAGACAATATTGTCCTTCGGTCTATAAAAGAGATATCCAAAGGATTTTTGCAGGTAGCCGATGAAAATACATCGCTCACTACGAGGTTCGAGCTTGTCGTGAGTATCTCGTCTTACGAAAGCCTCGCAACCCCAAACCTTGATATGTGCCAATGAGGGAGCTTTCCCTGTCCATATCTCGTGAGGTGTTTTGGCAACCTTCTTAGTAGGGACTCGGTTAAGGATATGAGCGGCAGTCTCTAAGGCATACCCCCAAAAAAGAGATAGGTAGTGAAGCACGACTCATCATAGAGCGAACCATGTCCAACAAGGTTCGATTACGACTTTCTTCCACACCATTCAATTGTGGTGTCCTAGGTGGCGTCAATTGTGAAACTATTCCACACTCCTTGAGATAATCGTGGAATTCAAGACTTAGTTATTCTCCTCCTCGATCGGATCGAAGCATCTTGATTTTCCTGCCCAATTGATTCCCCACTTCATTCTTCAACTGTTTGAACTTTTCAAAAGTTTCTGACTTTTGCTTGATCAAATAGATATACCCATATCTACTATAGTCATCGGTAAAAGTCACGTAGAAGCGGTTCCCATCCTTTGTGGTTGATCTAAATGGTCCACATACATCGATATGTATTAGGTCCAATAGACCCTCACCCCTTTCACACGTACTTGTGAAGGGTGACTTAGTCATCTTTCCAAGTAAACAAGACTCGCACGTGTCATCTTCCCTAAGGTCGAATGACTCCAACACTCCATCCTTTTGGAGTTGGGCTATGCGCTTCTTGTTGACATGTCCAAGACGACAATGCCACAAGGACGCTTTATCCATACTAGTGGAAGAATCTATGTTCAAAACATCATTTCCTAAGTTATCAACAATCATAACGGTTTCATAAATTCCATTACATGGTATAGCTTCAAAGTAAAAGACACCATTTAGATAAGCCAAAATATAACCATTCTCATTATTAAAAGAAAATCTAAAACCTTGTCTAAACAAACCATGAAATGAAATGATGTTTCTAGCCATTTCTGGCGAATAGCAACAATTGTTCAAATCTAAACTTAAACCATTCCTAAGCACTAAAGAATACACTCCAATCTTGGTCACAGGCGACGATCTTCTGTTCCCCATGATTATATTTATTCTTCCAGCCTCCACATCCCTATTTCTTCTTAGTCCCTGCACATTAGAACAAATGTGGTAACCACAACCGGTATCAAGAACCCAAGAAATAGCATGAGATGAATCGTTAGATTTGATTGTGTATATACCTGCGAAAGACGGCTTGATCTTTCCTTCCTTGATGGCTTGCAGGTACTCTGGGCAGCTTCTCTTCTAATATCCTATCTTGTGGCAGTTGTGGCACTCTGCCTCCTTTGGGTTAGGGCAGGGTTTAGCAGGATCAAATTTGGTCCCACTAGAAGAGGCACCATCTCGGGCTTTAACCTTACGATAGTTCTTAGACGAAGCCTTCCTCTTCTTTCCCTTTCTTTGTCCAATAGCCAAGACAGGAGCATCGGGCGGATTAGGAGTTGGTGTAACAGACTTGTCCTTGAAGTTGCTCTCAGCGACCCTCAAGAGACCTTGGAGTTTGCTTAGGGTGACCTCCTCTTTGTTCATGTGGTAGGTCATCCTAAATTGATTGTAGCTTGGAGGCAAAAAGTGAAGCACCATGTCGATCGCCAAGTCTTCTCCAAAGTCAACATTCAACTTGTGAAGGCGGTCGACATACCTTTGCATCTTTTGCAGGTGCATGGTAAAAGACTCTCCATGACCCATCTTAGCGGAAATCATGTTAGTGAAATTCTCATAACGCTCTTTTCTCGCGTTTTGGTGGTATCTCTCCAATAAGTCTTGATGCATCTCGTACGGGTACATGTCATCATAGGACTTTTGGAATTCGAAGTTCATGGTGGCTATCATGATGCAATGTACCTTCGTTGCATCGCGCTCATGAGTTTCAAAAGCGGTCATTTCAGCCGGAGTAACGATTTCAGGGTTGATTTTCTCGAGCTTCTCATCGAGGACATACTCCTTATCTGATGGGTTTTAGTCATAAGACATCCTATGTGCTCATACAAACCCTAATGCTTGGATCTAGGTTTCTCTATTGTACATGCATATTATCCAAGACTATAAACCCTAATTCTAGCATACAAGTAATCATATTAGATATTAGAACAGGTTTATGATATTACCTTGATTGTTATGTAGCAATAACAATCCCAATTCCTCCTTGAATTGACTTTGGAAGGCTTAGAGTCACAAGTGTCACTCCTCTAATGGCTTACAAACACCATAAGCAAGAGGATGAAGAGGAGAGAGGTTAGAGGCTGCCCAAAACGTGTTCTAACCCTAGAAAAGAAGTTCCCCACGTTTTTGAGCCTTAAGGGATCTATATATAGTGAGGCTATTAGGGTTATCTAACAAGGAAACCCTAATTTGGTTGCTTAAGCCCTAAGCAACCCATAGACTCCTTTAATCAAGCCCTTGGACGATTTCCTTATGGGCTTCCCATAAGAATTCGTCCACCTCTTGATTTAAGACAATCCATGGCCCAAATTGCAATTATCTTATAATTACAATTCCAGTCCCTTAAGTTTAATTAATCTCTTTTAGTCACAAAACTAATTACCAATTAATTATTGACTAATATTAATTAAACAATATGATTTCTCCTTTAATATATTATTCCCATAATATATTAATAAATCATATTTAATCCTTTCTCTCCATAATTCATCCTATCAAGTTGCTTCGGTGAAGGCAACCCAAAAGGACCATGCACCATCGGGTCAAGTACATACCAAAATAGTTATGGACTTAGACACTAATCCAACAGTCTCCCACTTGGATAAGTCTAATAACTATTATGCGTATGACTTCAGATCCTGATCTGCAATCGTAGCTTTCCAAAGCCGCTGTCAACTCTGATCCTATCAGATACGCGTGTCCTTAGATAAGGGATCATATATTCCTCCATTCTAGATATCATATGAGATATGATTTCAAATCATTCTCTTTGTACTATATCTCGATTCCCGATTTATGACAACGGACTAATTGAACAAATCAAATTAGCCCTAGCCCGGCCGAGCATTTACGTTTGTCATCACAAAATCATCGAGGGGCCCAAAGATATCGCTTTTATCCTACTTTGGATAAAAGGAATGGATAAACTTTGATACAATGCTTGCTTGCACTCACTCACCGAATCACACACAACAATATGTTTTATAACACCAAGTTACTAGTGTGTTTACATATTATCAATGTGCAACCGATTTGCAAGATACAACTCACACATCTCGGTTTCAAGAATATAAGATGTTATCGTCTCACCAATCACTCGTGATACAATTCATGGAGTGATCCAAGTGAGCGTGGGTTTAATCCAATGCTCAAATTCATATTCATAAGCACTCATGAACGTTGAAGAAAACATTTGCTTATGTCTAATACTCTTTTAGACAATCCACACACCAATTCACGACAGTCTTCATTCATATCTACTTCCAACATATGAACGACTGTGGCCCATTCGAATAATTCGATTATTCTTAATAAATTCAATTATTCTGGAAGTCAAAACATGCAAATGTGAAACACAAGAATAATACTAATCCCATATGGCCTCAATCCTTTGAGCATAAATAAAACACCTTTTATTTATCACCATATCGATTACTCATTGTTTGTCGTTTCGGTTAATCAACTTCTTACTTAAATTATTACACTTGTCCCATGCTCTTAGCATGCATACAATGTTAACCTATGGTTGAAATAGGCCAAATTGAACACATTTCCAGTCATTCTCATTTCACAACTCCAAATCCTTTTTTTCATAAGTTAAAGAATATCAAATTCTTGCTACTTATAGAATATGCTAGATTCTAACATTCTATGCAACTATACTTTCGTAATGTCATTGGACCAAAGTCACAAAGACTATTGCCAATGATATTACATAGTCCTTTATCGGAGATTGTTACAAGACAATTCCATAGACGTGATGTCTCTCACTCAAAGTACATTCCTTTGAACATCCTTTTGCATAAAGGTTTCTAATCTAGTTATAGATTTTTCAATATTCAATTCCCAATATGGATACATTTCCATATTTTCCATATGACAACTTATTCTTAATAGAATCTTTTCTATTCATGATAATGTCGATATTGTCCATCCAATATGGAAACATTTCCATATTTTCCAATACTATACTTCCAACTACTCACAAATGACCAATCCTCGTCGAACTTTGGATTGTCCTTTGATAGTTGTTTAATTGTTTTAGTCAAAACCGATTCTAGTCCTTTTCCCTCTAAATGCGCTAGACATTTGGAAAATTTTAGAATGGTCAAACATTAAAACATTTGCAATCGATCCTATACCTGAAGCGTATGGGACACGACGCATAATGTTTTATTTGCTATGTTCTCAAAATTCAAATTGTGAAGAGGAATGCCGTAATCATAATCGAAATTTTAAGAACACACTATGTACCTTTGACTAAATTTATTAACATTTCTCAACCTAAGTCTTTAGATTTGAAATGAAGCATAATATTCTCTCCCTTAATTATAGCAAAACAACTATTCCATCCTTACAACTTTGCAAAGAATGACTCTTGTTTTCTATAATTAATATTGCCAACTTGCAATACTTTCCTTAATAATCATACAATCATAACTTTTATGCTCCCACTATCATGATGATTATTATAAAACATAACACTTATGCTCCCACTAGCTTCGACATGTATTCATAAACATCTTAACTTTCAGAAAAACAATACTTATTGAATTTCTTAAGTTCATGTTTCTAATACTTAGTGCTTTGATAATATTTTATCAAGGCTTCTTGAACTTATACACCTTTGCCTTAGATAGTTCATATGTATGTCTAAACAATTAAGACTAATTGCCAAACCTCACAATTCAAATCATGGAAAGGGATACCGTAACCATGATTGAATTCGAGAATGCAATTTTACAATCACTATCTTCTTAAAATCTTTCTTAGTGAAAGCATTTCCTCACAATCATTTTCATGAAGGAGGAAATCTTATGACACTTAGATTTAAATGGTGTATGTGTTCCTATCCATGTGAATTTGTTAAAACCAAAGTTTATGACAAATTCAAACTCATATGGACCGAACTTTCTTAATCTTGATTTCTTGCCTTATGGTAGCACAGCTGCCCACCATGTCTTCCAAGTAGTTAAGCAGCTCACCCTTTCCTATCAATGTACCTTTCATTGATTAAGGTGCTTTGCCTTTTATGCGTTCAAATGATAACTCATAGGACTCACATGCATAATTAACTCGATTGGATTGGCACAGAAACAAAATAATGTCAACACGATAGGTTGTAAACCTTAACTCGTGTGCTAGTGATGATCGATAAGGTTTATTTGATTTATTTTTGAAACCTTTCAAGACCATTAAGACTCCCACTGACTCCTTGACATATAAGATTCTCTTGTCAAAACATTTCTTGACAAACAAATATTCAAGAGTTAGTGTAGCTTTTATCAAGACTCTTCATAAATTAGTTCTAGTTGGTCTTTGTCTTATCCAAGACATCATAACTTTCCACATATGATGAATGTTATAAACCTTTAATACTTTTCCACTCAATGTCACAATCTTAACTCTAAGACTTGTTTTGGAACGAAGCATGACTGACTTCTTGACTTAACCATTTCTTCAATCCTTGATTCCTCTTCTTAAACATACAATTGTACTAAGACTCACTTAGAGGATCAATTGAGATATGGTTCTTAATCATTAAGACCTATCATGAAGCATAAAAGGTACTTTCCCTTCTTCTTAGAATGGAGAAACTTTTATCTTTCTGCCTACTTGATTCTTCTTATTCGTTCTACTATTGATTTAAACCTTTTAATCAATTCTGAATTACACTTAATCTTATAAGTGTAATCATATTACTAAAACTTTAGTAAATCATGACGAATATCATTGTTACTCTTATGGTGGACTTGATCAACACGCAACTTTGTGTACTCGATCTCCTTGTCTTTCACTTGACACTTTGTCAATGAATTAGTCTAATTTCCAAATATGAAATTTCTCATTCATCGTGCAACCAAGTTGCATGATTCCAAGTTTCTGTCCAATTGAAACTTGGGCGATGAGAAACTCTCCCTATTTGGTAAACTCTCGACTTTCCATAAATAACATAATAAGAACCAAATCCATTATTGCTAATAATAGAAACATTCAAACATCAATTTTTCATATACGCCATTGTAAGGATAAATAATATAAAATCAAAATTTATTTTATTGTAGAAAAATTTGTCCTTACAATGCAATTCAATGAAAAACTATGCTAATACATTTTTCTTAGCAATCTAATTCTAACTTTAAGTAGTAGCTCAAGAATCTAATCTTCGAGAAATGCGATCGAAATCCATTCTTTCACGGTTAGATTTTGCTCACTTCTTCCCTTAAGCTTCCTTTCTTTTCTTCGATCCTACAAAACATCAATTGTAATCTTATCACATTATGTATTAAGAATCTAGAATAGAAGCTTAAAAGAGTTAGTCAATGGATTTTACCTAAAGCAAAGCCATACGTTTTGACTCTCCCATCTCTTAGATCTCTTGGGTAAATAGGGCAGCTTCGTCTCCAATGCCCTTTCTCTTGGCAATAAAAGCAAATTGACTCTTTTGGAACATGACATGGAACTACTTCAGACATTGCCTTTCTCTTGTGATCAAACTTTTCGATCATAGCATGTCTTTCGTTGCCATTGTCTATATCCATAGAGGTCTCGAAGGCAGATTCACCAATCAACTTGATTTTCTATTGCGCCAAATCATTGCTGATTCAGCAGCAATAAACATATAGGTGAGATCTATAAGGGTCACGTCGTAGTTCATCATATAGTACTCTCTTACGAACTCACTATACGAGTTAGGAAGTGACTGAAGAACCCAATCAACAACCATTTCCTCACAGACAACGGATCCCAACATTCTTAACCTATCAATGTGTGACTTCATCCCTAGGACGTGTGCACACACCGACTTTCCTTCTTTATGTTTACTTGCCAAAAGGGCTTGAGTGATCTTGAAATTTTCAAGCCTTCGAACTTGTGGGTTAGGGAGAATAATTTGAGGAGGAGGAGGAAGTGAAGTATGATCTCTTGTTCCTCGATCGAATCGTGGAATATCATCTTCATGTGGAATGCTTCTTCCACGGGATTTGAGAAGACCATAGTTGTCAAACTTTGACATCTACAAAACGGGAGAAAACGAATTCAAGTTAGTTGATTGATTGAGTCCTTAGTAAATCACCCAAATGAGATACTAAGGCTAGGACCCAACATAATATTCTACAACTCGGGAGTGGGATGCCGTAACCCTAATTGCAGAATATTTGAAGGTAAGTGAATGACGATTCACTAATTTCCACCACGAAAAACAAAAAAGAATTTTAAGTTTTAAATCAATGAAAACTCCTAGATCCTTTGAGATTCATTGAACTTTCAATGGCATGTTTAAATCTCGATATGCCCCTCTTGTTTGTGACTGGGATGCCGAGGATCACAAAGCGGGTGTGAATAACCATGCAAACTTACATGGTGCCCTCACATGTTACAGTCATCTATTCGATGTGCCGATAAACCACACACGCTCCACCGAACTATGAAAAACATTGAGTCACCCTTTGCTACCTTTGCTTACAACCATTTAGTGTGCCAGTAAACCACACACGCTCCACTAAAGTCTTTGCAAGGGCACAAAGTGGAATTTCATGGAATTACATCAATTCACTTTTGCCTAAGTAACTAAGATTGGGAATTTTATGAAAACATTTAGTTACTTTTATAATTCATTATACTTATAATGGAAGGGTTCGTCCTATCCTACCCGTTCGGCTAACGACCCTCCACTAGTCAAGAGTGCGGTGGGTAAGAGTGGATACCCATTCAATCGTCATTTTATAGGCAATTTCCTTAAACACCCCTTATAGACCAACTTCGTGAATGAGGCCTACTAACAGTAAGACTGACTTTTACTCATACATATATATAATGTTAGACTTGTAATGTTATATATAGTATAAGGTGTATTTTATACTTTCAAAATACTAGGTGGTCAAATTTAACAATTATACTTTTAATTCAATTAAATTGTAAACCAAAACTTTTATGGATTTATTAAACCTCTTTTAATTATACACTTTAATTAATTAATAAAACCATAAGGGTGTGATTTGAACTTTTCAAACAATACTAGGGTTTTTAGAATTTAACATTCCTAATTAAACTTTTAATCAACTTTTAAATTCCAAAACTTGAGGGCAAGTTTTGAAACATTTCAAAACATTAGGGTTTAGAATTTAAGTGTACATCAAATTAAACAATTAATCAAAATTTAAATTCCAAAACTTGAGGGCAAGTTTTGAAACCTTTTTCAAAACATTAGGGTTTTAACTATTTAAATTTCAAAACAACAAAACCTTTGGGTTCAAATTTAAACTATAAAACCTAAAGGGGAAAACATGAAACTTTTCATAACAACAAGGATCAAATAACAAATAATCTAAATTAACATTTAATCACATAATTATCCATATTTGATTTATTTAATGATTTCTTGCAAAACAATTTATCAATTTAGTCAAAATAATTAATCAATTATCACATAAGGAAACAATTATCTTATTAATTGATAAATATCTTCAATTAGATCAAAAATATAGTCATATATATAAAAAAATCGGATTTATATTGATCTAATATGATAAGGTAACTATCCATAAGCAAAAACAGCAAGAAATCGCGAAATACCCTCCATCTGACGAGTTGAATCGTCGAGTCAGGCTTGGACTCGGCGAGTTCAGCCATGGACTCGGCAAGTCCAGCCTCCAGAAACCCAAAAAATGAATTTTCCAGTTATACAATGCATCAATACAATTGAAACCAAGCTAGGCTCTAATACCACTGATGGGTTTTAGTCATAAGACATCCTATGTGCTCATACAAACCCTAATGCTTGGATCTAGGTTTCTCTATTGTACATGCATGTTATCCAAGACTATAAACCCTAATTCTAGCATACAAGTAATCATATTAGATATTAGAACAGGTTTATGATATTACCTTGATTGTTATGTAGCAATAACAATCCCAATTCCTCCTTGAATTGACTTTGGAAGGCTTAGAGTCACAAGTGTCACTCCTCTAATGGCTTACAAACACCATAAGCAAGAGGATGAAGAGGAGAGAGGTTAGAGGCTGCCCAAAACGTGTTCTAACCCTAGAAAAGAAGTTCCCCACGTTTTTGAGCCTTAAGGGATCTATATATAGTGAGGCTATTAGGGTTATCTAACAAGGAAACCCTAATTTGGTTGCTTAAGCCCTAAGCAACCCATAGACTCCTTTAATCAAGCCCTTGGACGATTTCCTTATGGGATTCCCATAAGAATTCGTCCACCTCTTGATTTAAGACAATCCATGGCCCAAATTGCAATTATCTTATAATTACAATTCCAGTCCCTTAAGTTTAATTAATCTCTTTTAGTCACAAAACTAATTACCAATTAATTATTGACTAATATTAATTAAACAATATGATTTCTCCTTTAATATATTATTCCCATAATATATTAATAAATCATATTTAATCATTTCTCTCCATAGTTCATCCTATCAAGTTGCTTCGGTGAAGGCAACCCAAAAGGACCATGCACCATCGGGTCAAGTACATACCAAAATAGTTATGGACTTAGACACTAATCCAACATTATCCTCATAGCGAGCAATGGTGCGAATGTATCTTATCCATTCGCTAAAGTTCGTCCCATCGAAAGTGACCTTTTGACAAAGGCTCATCAATGTGAAAGAACTAGCAGCAGCGTTGTTTACGTTCGACATCTACAAATAGAAAGGACAAGGATAGATTAGAATATGAATCCCTAATTATCACCCAATAAGAAAAATTAGGGCTAGGATCCAACAATAATATTTACATATTAGAAAAGGGATGCCGTAATCTAACATGCAAATAATATGAAGGTAAGTGAATGACGATTCACTAATTCTGCACCATAAAACATAACTTTAAGTCCTAAATGTATTGAGAATTCCTAGGTTCGGATGAGATTCATTGAAACTATTCAATGGCATGTTTAAATCTCGATATGCCCCTCTTGTTTGTGACTGGGATACCGAGGATCACAAAGCGGGTGTGAATTACCATGCAAATTCACATGGTGCCTTCATTGTAACGATCACCTATTCAATGTGCCGGTAAACCACATACGCTCCATCGAATTATGATAAACAATGAATCACCCTTTTCCACCTTTGCTTAGAACCAATTAGTGTGCCGGTAAACCACACACGCTCCACTAACTTCTTAGCAAGGGTGCAAAGTGTAATTTCATGGGATTGCATCAATTCACTTTTCCTAAAGTAACTAAGATTGGGAAGTTTTTAAAAAATGTGTAGTTACTTTGTATTTTATATTATACTTTTAATAAGAGGATGAGGTTGCCCTATCCTACCCGTTCGGCTAACGACTCTCCACCGATCAAGCAAGCAGTGGGTGTGAGTGTACACCCATTAAGCGCCATTTTATAGGCCGCAACCTTATACCCACCTTATAGATCGGCTTCGTGAATGAGGCCTACTAACGGTAAGACTAGCATTTTAGTTATACATACATACATACATATATATATATATATATATATATATATATATATATATATATATATTAATCTTGTAATATTAAATTAGTATAGGGTTGTATTTTAAACCTTTTAAAAATCTAGGGTTTGAAATTTAAATTGTCTAAATTAAAACATTTAATCACAAAACATAAATTTCAAAACTTGAGGACAAGTTTTAAACATTTAAAACATGGAGGATCAAATAACAAATAATTTTAACTAACAATTAATTCCATAATTATCCATATTTGATTTATTCAAGATTTCTAGTAAGATAATTACCAATTTAATCAAAATAATTAATTAATTATCACATAAGGAAATTAAATATTTTATTAGTTGATAAATATCTTTAATTAGATCGAGATTATAGTCATATATATCAGAAAATCGGATTAAGGTTGATCTAATATGATAAAGGCAAGTTTCCATAAGATAAATATGAAAAAATCCCGAATATGGCCCTTCTTGACGCTCGAACTCGTCGAGTTCCCAACTGGACTCGTCGAGTTCATGACACAGAGACATAAAATTCGAAATTTGCAAACAGGATTCAAACAGACAAGCAACAATTTAATAGAAACCAATCTAGGCTCTGATACCACTGATGGGTTTTAGCCATAAGAACTTTCCTATGTGCGCATGCAAAACCCTAATGCTTGGATCTAGGCTTTCTAATTAAACATGCTTTTGAATCCAAGACTTCTAACAACTAATTGAGTATAAGAACAATACACAATCAGATCTAGAAGTTTACCTTTGAATCTCTTGTTTGATCTTGTTGTCTTGGAGCTCTAGAGTCACAATTGTCACTCCTCTAATGGCTTACAAACACCAAATAGCAAAGAAGATGATTTGAGAGAGAGGAGAGGGAAGAAATTCGGCCAGGGTTTTCTTACTTTAGAAGAGATGCCGATTTCCCTTGGCCATGGGGTCTATTTATACTTGTAGACTCCTTAAGGGTTTCACCTTAAACCCTAGTTGGATAATCTTTCCTTAAAGCAATCCAAATCCTTTCCTTAGATAAGCATTGGACGATTTGAGGCTATCCCTAGCCCTAGAATCCATCCATCCTTCATCCAATAAGGATTTACAGTCTAAAGTGTAACTATCAAACAATTGACAGTTTATACCCTCTTATTTAATTAATCTCTTTAAGTCACCAAATTAATACTAATTAATTTATGACTTATATTAATCAAATATCAATATTATTATTCCTTATATTATTCTCATAATATATTAATAATATTTATTCTCTCATAATAAATCATCATGTCAAGTTGCTATGGTGAAGGCAACCCAAAAGGACCATACACAATCGGGTCAAATACTTACCTAATATAGTTGCAGCCTTAAACACTATTCCAACAGGAGTTTCCTAAGTATAGGAACTCGACGAGTCGACGGGCTGACTCGGCGAGTAGAGTCAACCAGGAAGGTTAACTTTGACTGAGGACTTGGACTTTGACCAAGAGTTGACCAGTTTGATTTCCAAGGGTATTTTGGTAATTTTGGTATTTATGGAATTGGTTCTTTGGTAGTGTTCTGTGGTGGAGTTTGTGTCGGTGGTCGGAGCAGGTTGGTCTCATCTCTTCAGTAGACAATTGCAGGTGAGTTATCCTCACTATATCGACAGGGTCTAGGACACCAAGGTCGGCCCTTTATCATATGGAAATTCGGGTATTGTTTGTTATGTTATTGCTTTGCTAGATTTGCATCCTGGTATTTAGGATGGCGTTATGTTAGTGACCTGGTTAAGGTTGGTACCCGGTATATAGGGTAATGTTATGCTAGTGACCGGTTAGGTCGGAATCCCAGTTAGGATGTTGCTATGTTACTGATATGCTAGATTTCATCCTAGTTTAGGATGGTTGCTATGTTATTGATATGCTAGATACATCCTGGTTTATGATGGTTGGTATGTTACTTATATGCTATGTGATCTGTTATACTGTTTGTTTGGTAAAGGATTGTTATGCGATTAATTGTTTTATGTGCACATAGTTGTTTGACGGGGGTTGGGTTGAGGCGGGTCCTGCTTTGTGTTGTAGGCCAACATACCCAGGGCGGACCGGATATTTCGAAGGCCCAGCGAGCGGTCCGGATAGGCTGAAGGCCCCAAGAGGACGGACCAGATGTACCGAGGCTCAGAGAATGGATCAGGCCGACTGAAGGCCCGGTGTGGGCGGACCAGTCATACTGTAGACTCAGAGAGTGGACCAGGTGGATTGAAGGCCCGGTGCGGGCAGACCAATCACACTGTAAACTCGATGTACATGGCTAGACACTGAGGGTGGACCAAGTGGACTGAAGGCCCGGTGCGGGCGGACCAGTCACATAGTAGACCCGATGTGCATGGCTTTTCTGTTTGTGATATGTTATGAGTATGTTTATGTGTGGTTGGTATTTTGGGGGTAACTCACTAAGCATTCGGGCTTACAGTTCTGTGTATTGTTTCAGGTACTTCTAGAGATCGTGGTAAGGCGAAGGCGTGATCGTATCGCTCCTCATATTTTACGATTTATGTGATATGGTTCTGAGAGATACTCTGATGTTTAAACTATTTTGAAAACAAGATGTATGAACTTAATGGTTTTTGAATGAGATAAAATGTTTTAGTTTGGCTCAAATTTTATGGGTGTTACAGAAATGCCAATTTGCTAGCAATTTTTTGTGGATAGACTATTAAGCATTGACGTTTACTTAGAGGAGTTAAACCCATGTATTTTAAACAAAATAATAAACAACTAATTAATATCAAATCGTTAGTGATATCTAAAAGCACACAAAGCAACAAATAATATTGATAAGTATATGTTTATTTGTCCCAAAAAAAATAAAATCCAACTATTATTAATTATTTGTTTAAGAAGTTTCGTCTAAATAAATATTTAGAAATCAACATAAGGGCTAAGATTATGATTTTTAGAAATATTTAGAAATCAACATAAGGGCTAAGATTATGATTAGTCTTTAACTAAAAACCAAATAAAGGGGAATACCTTAATTTTAGGTGAGTATGATGTTAGCTTACACAACTTCCTTTATGTGTAAACATTAACTGATAAGTACTTAACTAATAGGAAAGTAGGAAGTTTATATATTGTGTTCATGGATTTTCAAGTTTAGATTTTGAATGTAATATTGTACAACTTTTTTTTTTTTTTTTAAATCCTAGAAAATTAATTTTACTTATTTTATTATGGTTGATATTATGTTATTTTCATGTTTGGTCATTCGTTTTTCTATTTTTTTCATAATGATATAGTGTTTGTTTGTATTTTTACACAATCCTATTTTAATTGTTTGTTTAATTTATAACTTTACATATATTAATATATATAAACTTCATGGTTAAAAAAATCTAATAAGGATAAAGAAGTTAATGATTAACTATAGCCTCGCCCCCAAAGGTCAATAGAGAATAGCCTCATTCAATATCAATTTTTCTATATATAAACTTCATGGTTAAAAAAATCTAATAAGGATAAAGAAGTTAATGATTAACTATAGCCTCGCCCCCAAAGGTCAATAGAGAATAGCCTCATTCAATACCATTTTTCGAAATCGTGAACCGATTGATTATGCTTTTTATCATCATCGATTATGCTTCTTATAAAGAATGCTAAACAGTAAATTGGTTGATGAAGATGCACTTTTCATATTTTAAATTAATAATTGTCATTTTTTGTGGGATCTTAAGATTCCAATTCCGATCTTGCACATATCAAAGCGATCCTACATAAGATCCCGATCTTGACAACGTGGAAACAAATAATATATGCTAACAACCTTTCACAGGTTAATCGTGGTAGTGGTCTTGAACGTTCAAACCAGAACGAAACCCTAAAAAGCAAAGTAGTAGGCAATCCCTAAGTAAAATATCAACAACATACTACAAGTAACTTGCCATTCGAGAGGACCAACAATTGTCTCGAGCAACTAACTTAAGCACCAAGTATAATACAAGATAACTATAACTTAATGCACACATATAATATATGCTAACTATGCTTTATCAGTTTGTTCTCGTATAAATACGTATTGTCGCTAGTCATGTTTCATAAGTCGCATACTAACAATCATTTAATTTTTTCTCTCCGTGAATTATATGTTCGTTTGAATGTAATAAATATTTTGTTTTGTATGTTTTGATAATTCATAAGTATTTCAGCAATCTGCCACTAATAGCTAGAATACTTAGTTGGTTAAATCCTATGTTAAACACTAGCCTCAACCACTTTACATTTAGTTTCTTCTTTGGTTAACTTATGCCTTCCGGTTTATGTATTGTTTTACTAAACATATTACATTGGTAGACATACATGGACAACAAATGGTCTTACGAAAATCATACTATGTTCACCTCAATGAGACATAGATAATGATTATGATGAACACATATCCATCTTGGAACTCATACACTCAAATCCCTTTTATATTTTACCTATTTTAAGAAAACTCATTCATCTTGTTTCACTTCTTTTAAAGGGCCACTTATTTCAAGACCAAAGATCATGGTAATTCGATCCTCGGACAACATTATGAAGGCCTAAAGAAAGAATCCTACAATAACATGAATTGAAATAAAGCTACCTATATGTTGCTTTATAATGACACAATAACACATAAGTTATGATCCTTAAAGATTTCAAGAAGAAGGTGCATATCATACGCTATTGTGGTCAGACAACAGCTAGTGGTGCTATTCTTTTAATTTCAAATCACATAGAAGTGTCGATAATTGCCTTACCCTAAAGCATCTTTATGAACCCTTTATCACTTAAAGTGTACAAATACAAGAATGTCAGGATTTTGATAGAAAGTGAAGAACTTGCATAAAGATAATTTGGAAAAGATGCCACTTGAATAAAGATCCTTAAAAGCAGAAAATTTTGGCCCATGTTGTCACTTATATTGTAATGATGTAATGATCAGTCAAGAACAGAGTAACTTAATGTGAGGATCAACTAGTAAAAATAAATCATCAAATTATCTGATAAATCAAGATTAACTTGAACAGTGTATTTACAATTAATCGACAGGATATTAAATCGTATCAGGAGTGGATCTTTCAATGATCGTAATCCAAAAATCCTTCGTCTTCGGAGGAACTCATATAAGAATCGAAATCCGAATCCCAATCATCATCATCGTTATAAGCGTAAGAAAAAATAGAATCAGTAGGAGATAGAGGAACACAGAAACAGGTCCAAATACAAAGCATAAAACGGCCTAACAGTTGGAGCGGAAAACAAACCACCAGATCTAACAATTCGCGGCTGGTAATTCGATCGGAGATACATGCTACCGATTGCCATACATCGGCGGAGACGGTGGCCACCGATGCGATCAATGCACTGTTAAATACCATCTCTAGATTTCTTTTGCCGAAATTGATATGATATGATTCTCTCCCCAGAATTAACTATTCAAGAATTTATTGAAGAGGTAGAGTTCATGTTGGATTAGGTTTGTTATTGGTTGTGGTCGATGGTGGGAAATATCTCGGGTTGACTCTCTCTGGTCTCCACGTCTCTCCATGACACAACTATGTTGTTTTACACTTTTACGATTTTACTCATCAAGCCGTCTTAAAAAATATAGGGTTAATTTTGTGTGTGTATACAGGGGAAATGACTTATTAGGGTAATTAACTATTGTTTTTGTACTTAATTGGTCACTTTCCGTTTTTTTTATATATCATTTACCATTGAACTTGTTGTAGGTGTTCACAGAAGCCATTGAAACCGGCTATTGAAGGTTTCCGACAATTTTTTTATCTCCAACGACTCTCTGGTCGTCTTCTCCGGCGAGCCTCCGGCAAAAATGAGATTTTCGACGGATCCTTGGGTCTCGACTTGATGACTTATAGCAACAACAAGCAGCAGGAGGTGGTAATGGTGGTTTACCGGCGGCAAAAGGGAGGTGGCAGGTGGGTTCCGGTGATGGCAGAAGGAGGTGGCAGGTGGCTTGCTGCATGCGCCCCTTCTACCATTTTTTAGCATCAAATCGACATGAGGGAGAGAGGGGAGGGTGGAGAAAGCTAAGCAACAACACCGGCGGTGGATGCCGCTTGGATGGCAGTCGAGAAAAGTCCGCCGGAAAAACTCATTTTTGTCTGAGGCTCGTCGGAGAAGACAACCGGAGAGTCGCCGGAGATAAGAATTTGCCGGAAACCTTTAATAGCCGGTTTCAATGGTTTCTGTGAACACCTACAACAAGTTCAATGGTAAATGAGATAAAAAAAAAAAAAGGAAAGTGGCCAATTGAGTACAAAGACAATAGTTAATTACCCTAATAAGTCATTTCCCCGTGTGTGTATATATATATATATATATATATATATATATATATATATATATATACTAGTCGTTTACCTGCGCTAAGCGACGGGTGTGAATAATTTTTGCAGAGGAGATTAGTTTTTTTTACGCAAATGAGAGTAAGATGCGGTGGTGAGGGTTAGAGTTTACGCAAAAGTTGTATACTTGTTTTTTTAGATAAAACATCTTAAGTTATATGAGTAATGGTTCCATTACTTTAATTATTTAAATTGGTCGTTTTGCAACCAAGACAACAATTTCTAGATGTATGGAAACATTGTTTTATCAGTAAGAGAAAAAAAAATCAAACAAATAGTCGTTAACAGAAAAGGCCAATTAATTTAAATTGTGCAAGGTTTTTATAAGTAAACCCATCAATATCTTATGTTATATAAAATGATAATATTTAGCCTTTAAATGTCATAAATTTGTCTCCCATCCACTTTTAAATTAAGAATTGAAAACAATTATTTCACTTATCAAAAAACATTTTAATTTGACTTAATTTATGATAATATAGATGAACAAAATGAAAATTATTTTTGTATTATATAATTACTTGCCAATTCCAAAGAAAAAAAATATTAGAATTCTTATTAAATAATAATTTATAAATATATAAACATTTGAGAGTAAAACTCACTATTAAAACTTAATATTTAGTTCGATAACAAAATGTTTTCTAGTTATATGTTTTTGGTTATACTTTTGGAACGAAATAGGTAATATGATTGTAATATTTAGTTTGATAACAAAATCTTTTCTAATTACATTCAAACCAAAACTCAAAATCCTTAAAGTTATAACTACTTTAATTTATAATACATAGAACTGTTAAACAAAATACATTTCTCTAAAAAAGACAATAATATTTAATTACATTAATACTCACGTTGGTATTTCTAAATTAAAAACGTCATAACATGAAGTGAAACGAAATCTTCACTTTCATGTACATAAATCACTAACTTAAAACAAACATCGTCCTGAGGTATACGACAACTTTAAACATTTTGCATATGAAGAATCATCCACAGTGTCGCCAAAAGTAGCATTAGCAACCTGTGATAGAATTTTGAAGCATTCTCAATTTGTCTTGAGTTCTTTTGTATATTCCAAGGTTAAATATAATTTAAGTTTCAAAGTACAATGCCTAAATAAGAAAACATAAGTTTAAAATAGAAATTAAAGTAAGATGTTACAGAATAGAAATTGCATCATGCATTCTACCAAATGAACAAACTTTCATAAAGATCAAATGCTTTCACAAAAATCCATTGTTGTAGTCATTATTATTAGTTGATTAAATCCAGAAAAAAATATGAATTTTTAACATATTGGGTTGTTTGCAAGTCTATGAATATGATGTCAAAGAATATGGCAACACTCACACTTGCTTTTTGTACTGTTAAAATAAAATAAACAAAGAACATGTAATTGACATACACAGATAAACGATTGTAAATTGCTATTTTTTTTATTCATCTTTAAAAAAATAAAGGAAACAAAATGTATGGATAAAAAATGTAATTTTGTCTTTGTTTCAAACAAAATGACAATGTTGCTTGTTTGGTTTATGTTCTAATATACCATACTAAAAAATGACATTATGTAAAGTCTTTAATCGTTGCGAGTGATGATAAAGGAAAACAAAAAATGGCATTATACTTGAATGTTTACGACATCAATCATACACAACCACATACACACAAAACACACTCTCATATAGTACACATACACACATAGCAACAACAACACACACAACTCAAGAAATTTACTTTCATTTACCTCAGACATTCTACTTTGGAAAAATTTGGAAAATCTATAAAAACAAAAATGAAAGTATATTAATTGTTATATTTGACAAAAATGTAGCTATTTCTGGCATTTGATCCAAAAATGGCTAAATGCAAAGCATCAAGTACAAAAATTGTTGATGGCTAGATAAAACAACTTACTTCCACTTATTAAAAAATTCACTTCCATTTGAATAAGACATTATACATTTGTACTCTTGAAAATCAATCCTAAAAAAATGAAGTACATTATTATATTTAATAAAATAAAAGTATACTATAATTTCTTGTATTAAACCTTAACATATGGGGAACTTGATGTTGGATTAGTGTCTAAGTCCATAACTATTTTGGTATGTACTTGACCTGATGGTGCATGGTCCTTTTGGGTTGCCTTCACCAAAGCAACTTGATTGGAGAAATAAATAGAGAGAGAGGTTATTATGATTTATTAATATGTTATAAGAATAATATATTAAAGGAAAAATCATATTTGTTTAATTAATATTGGTCAATAATTAATTAAGAATTAATTTTGTGATCAAGTGTAATTAATTAAACTAGAGGGGCTGAATTGTAATTATGTGATAGTTACAAAATAAGGTAAGGATTATCTTATATATATGGTGAACGAATTTGAGGTGTAAATCCCTTAGAATTCAACTAGGATAAGGGTTTCTAGGACTTATCTTATAGTTGCTTGGTGGACAAGCAACTAGATAAGGATAAGGACTAAAACCTTAATCTTTACACCTATATAAACCCCCTAGGGCTTAGGAATTCGGCCAACCCTTCCCAAGAGGTCCTAAGGACGAATTCTAACCTCCCTCCTCTCTCTTTATACCTTCTCCATTTGCTTATGGTGTTTGTAAGCCATTAGAGGAGTGACACTTGTGACTCTAAGCATTCCAAAGTCAATTCAAGGAGGAATTGGATTGTTATTGCTATATAACAATCAAGGTATGTTCTTAAACCTAATTACATGTGAATTTCGATTTCCATATGCTAGAATTAGGGTTCAAAGTCTTGGATTCAAAGTATGTACAATAGAGAAACTTAGATCCAAGCTTTAGGGTTTGTATGAGCACATAGGATGTCTTATGACCAAAACCCATCACTTGAATCATACCTGGAAGTACCAAAGAGACAAGGATTAGCTCAAACATCATTAAATGATCTTGTCAAGAATAATTATACCAAATATGTCTAATATTATACCAAAAGTGTAATAAGCATGTTGCAGATCAAATGAATGATGGATGTCATAGCAACACCATTTGTTGTTGGTTTGTTTATAAACCCACCAAATTAAAACATAGATTTTTTGTCAAAATTGAAACTTTTTTTCTTGAAAATACAAAAATGTGATAAAAATAAATGCATAATGTCACCATGAAAGTTACTTTCAATACCTGCCTTGCCTACAAATTTTAACCTTTTGCTACAAAAAAAAAGCTCAAGATCAATAGCTTCCAATAGGTTAAATATAAAATGACATCTAATAAGCTAATAAATACTTTATCGTGACTTACCAAAAAAAATCTCAAAAGTGTCAAACAAAAAGACAAATTATTGAGTTTTTTAGCAGCACACTACACAAATTCATGTACGATACTTACCTACGCAATGTTATTGTTATGGATCCAATAGGTTCCAGTGAAGATTGGTGATGGTTCCTTTTGATACTTTGTAGTACCTGAATCAGTTAAAACCTGCAAATCAAGAACAAAAAAATTGTCAAACATGTATTACAATTGTTGAACAGTTAGTCAAAATCGAAAACCTGGAAAATTAAAAACAAATCCTTAACAAATATGTGTATGTCTGATCGTAGAACAGGTGAAATTAACCGCACCTACACATTTTGCTTTAAGTACCTTCATTTTATGGCCTGAGACATTGTTCCTATAAAAACACACATACATACATACAATTAAACATAGACCCACAAACTGTATTTATTTTAATCAGAATAAAAAACCACATGTAAATCAAAAATCAATAATGAAAAAAAACGATTAAAAAAGTAAATCAGAAAATATAAATCAATGTACCTGAAACATAGGGGAAGGGGGAAAGGAAATTCAAAAAAATAAGTCAAATAATTTAAGCTGGATGCCGACCAGATTGAACATCGAGATCTTTTTCCTAGATTTATTAATGAACACATATACCTATAGAAAGACACCTCGATTAGCAGAGAAGCTAGAGAAGCTGAGTACCAAAGATGGCCTTAAAAGCTTGAAAAAGACAAATGAAAAGCTTGAAAATGCCAGAATAAATAAACAATGAGAAGAATAATCAAGATTACTAAGTCCTTAAAAACTTACCTCAAGCATCTTCCTTTTTTTTTGTGATTAATGTCTTCTAATCATACCAAAACCTGCAAGAAACAAGTGGCTGTTAAAGGCACATTAATAGTAAAAACAATCATTTCTCATCAATTAAAAACTAAAAAACCAAAATAAAACCCAAATCAAATGGAATAAGAGGATGAAAGTAACCTTTTCAAAACAAAACCCACCTTTTAGATCTGGGTTTTGCTGCAGAGGAAACGAAAAACTAATTACAATCAGTAGGCATCTCTGGTTCCCTTTTCTTCTCCATTTAAACCTATCAAAAGTTCAACACAAAAAACTCAGAGTTTGTTCCTCTTTAGTTAAACTGCTTTGTCCTTGTAAGGTTGACAACAAGGATTTCTAGAAAGACCCATGTTCCATAAATACCGAAAAAAAGAACCAGAAATCAACCTTTATTTGTTCATGTTTGTGTATATGAGTACAATGAGACCTGCCATTGTATTTCTGTGTGTTTTATGGCTAATATATACAAGAGGCAGACTAACTCTTTAAAGTGTGATCCAATAACCCTACAAATGAAAACAAAATCATACCAGGTACATCGATGTTATACTTGAAATCGAGAAGAAGAAACAACAATACCGAGAGAGAGAGAGAGAGAGATAGATGTTGAATATATGTTTGGTGGTAAGCAGGGGTGAAAAAGTTCAAATTCAAGGTTTTTATGATTCGTGGAGAGAAGCGTGCGATGGTGGTGGCGTATGGTGGGGACGGTGTGCAACGGTTCTGGTGTTGACTGTGGATGAGGGCGGCGATTGTGGCATTGCATATGAGATCTAGGGTTTTGGAGTGATGGTGATAGTGGTGAAGTATCGTAAAATATAAGGGGGGTTGGTACCTGATCGGAATTCAAATAAGAATGCCAGGTCAAAAGCCGAGATACTGGGGATTTTAAGGAACTAAGTCAAACAACACAAAAATATATGTGGACTGATTCTCTCGGAGGTTTGAAACATTCCTGACTTTTTTTTCTTGTTTGACCAGATAAGATTCAAAATTTTCTTAATGCATAAAATTGTTATACATGATGAAGTAGTCAGCTGTACCTCTTAAAATTCAGCATTTAAGGCTAAATGCTTAAAATATTGTATTCACCTAACACGTAAAATCTAAGTATTATATTTTTCATTTTTAACTTTCAATATATTGTATTTGCCCAAATCCAATGATAAATAATAATGCAAAATATAAAAAATTAACAAATTGTATCCGTGATGTAAATAAGTGGAGCTACTCGTCGAGGCTCAAATCGAGGTCGAGTTAAATGACCTCAGTCCCAAGCTCAAGCCTAAATTTAGGTTCGTTTATTAAACGTGGTTGTTCCTATTTCAAACATGAAACTTGATAGGGTTTATTTAAAGAATCTTGTTTATTATAGTGTTAATGTCATAATTAAAAAAAAAAAATACTAAAATGACTTCCTATAACAAGTTTAATAGGTTAAATTTAATGTAACGAATTTAAAGTGTTAAAAAAATAAATACTAAAACGACTTCCGTTTAATAGGTAAAATTTTAGGTTAATTGTGAGGATGTTTGGAGTGCTTTCAAGTAATTTATTGACTTTTTGAAAAAATTAGGAATTTTTGATTCCTTGAAAAAGTTATTTTTTACACTAAAAGGTTGGTGTTTACCAAACACATTTTTAATGGGTAGTGATATGTATACAACATTTTTTAGTCATAGATAACAATTTATGTTTTAGATGATTATACTGTACAACTGTATAAAACATAATTTGTTGTGTATGATTGTAAAATATTGTGTATGGATCATCACGCCCTTTTTAATTTATTGACTTTTTAAAAAAACTAATAAATTAATAAGTCATTTTGAAAAACATTCTCAAACAACCGCAATGTGAGAAATTATTTAAAGGAATATTGAGTAATCTAACCACATTTTAGTTTATAGTCAATAAAAATAATCAATTTTTTTAAAGTAACCACTATGTCAATGACCATTCATGACCAGACCAAAACGGGTCAAACTCACTACAATATCTCAATGTTATATATATATATATATATATATATATATATATATATATATATATATATATATATATATATATATATATATATATATATATGGAAAAGTTCAATACAAAACCATTATTATTCAAGAAACCAAGGAACCAATCCAAAACGTCGGAATTTAAAGCAATCAATGGCAAAAATGAATGGTTATAAATTTTTATAATTGACACACATGTATCATATTATAACAAAACTCACTTTTTTTTTTCATTTAAAATTTTTTTTAGGCCAAGTTTTTATCGAAAAAAAAAATCAGAATATACCGTTGTTCACGATTTTTCGTCCTCTTTCCATAGAGATCCATGATGATATATAAAAAACAAACTTTTTTTTTTCGAAAAAAACTCACTTAATTTTCTTATTTTTTTTCAATATTTAAGCTTTTTTTTTATATATAAAAAAACTAATTATACCAAAAATATTAATTTTTTGTGCTCTACTAATAAACATCAACACCGATTAAAAAAAAAACTCGAACAGTGTAGATTCACTCTGTGAATCTAAACTTTAAATATTTCAATTTTTAACATTCACAATATGAAAAAAATCTTGAACAGTTCAGATTCATATTGTGAATCTGAATTACTATTATGCACACTGTGAATCTCAGAATGATCACAAAAAAAAAACCTCGATCAGTGTAAATTCACATTGTGAATCTAAACTGTAAATATTTCAAAATTTAACAATCACAATGTGAAAAAGCTCCGATCAGTTCAGATTCACACTGTGAATCTAATTTATCATTATACACACTGTGAATCTGAGGAGGTTCATAATGTGAATATGAAAAACTTTACAATATGAATCTGAACAAGTTCACAATGTGAATCTGAACTAAAATATCGTTTTTTTTAAACATGAATATGAATCTATGTTTAAAAAGTAGGAGTGTTCGTTTGGATGGATCGGATCAATCCGATCCAATTAAGTAAATCCAAATTGATTTCGGTTTTCAAAATATGGATCCGAATTGTCCAAACTAAATTCAAATCCGATCCGATCCAATTCAATTACAATTCGGTTGGATCGGTTTTTAACATTCAGTTTTCAAAAGGCGTAACATTTAAAAGCGATATATAATTATAATATTATTCAATTTTTATAGAGGAAGCAAAAACAAATTATTTAGTTGTAATTTATAATTTATAAACAACTACTAAGAGGATATATTATAATTTAATATTAACAGGTAAAACACTTTTGAGAGAAAATGCATATTAATTTTTTTATTTGGTGAAACCTTTTGAACTTTTTTGAAAAAAAATAATTTATAAAATTAATAAATAGTTATAAATATATTAAAAATAAATAAATAATAAATTTTTATTCGGTTTTTTTGGACTATTCGGTTCGTATTTTATAAACCAAAACCAATCCGAAATCCAAAATAATAATTCGGTTTTGGTAAAATCCAATCCAAAAATCCGAATATCCGAACCAAATAGTCCAATCCAAATTGTCCAATTGGATAATTCGGTTTTATCCAAATAGTGAACATCCCTGTTAAAAAGTACAAAAAATTTGAATTTTGATATATTTATTAATTATTTTCAATAAAAAATAGACCTTAACTTTTTTCATTAAAGAAAATGAAGTGAGTTTTTTTCGACAAAAAAAGTTCGTTTTTTATATATCATCATGGATCTTTACGGAAAGAGGACGAAAAATCGTGAACAACGGTATATTCGGTTTTCTTTTTTGATAAAAAAACATGGCCTAAAAAAAATTTAAACGAAAAAAAGTTGTTGGTTTTTTGTAAATGGTTGATTTTTTGGTATAATCCGGTGTGTGTGTGTCCAATGTAAAAGTGTACATTTATTTCCTAGGCCCAACATACAAAAATCCGAAATAAGCATTCGGGATTTTGAAATTCTGAAGCTCGTTCTACCTGTATTTTGTGTATTTTGGACAGAGTTTTGACCATAGATTCATCAAACCATTTGAGTTATACTCTTTAAGTTACTTGCATTTGAGTTTACAAACAAGTATATGTATTCTGGAATGCGTAGATCATGTCCGAAATACGAAGAACAAGTCTGGAATATATATATATATATATATATATATATATATATATATATATATATATAAGTTTTAGACATATAAGACTCATATAAGTAACTTAAAGTGTGTTTAATACCAGTTTTTAGTTAGAAAATAAATCTACATTAAACATTACAAGGGATTCCGGAATAGTAGTGTTAACTCCGGAATGCCAAGAACGTAGTCTGGAATACAAAGATCAGTTCCAGAATGATGTTCAGAAATGAGTCTTTGGAATAAAATCTTTCTCTCTCTCTCTCCCTCTCTCTCTCTCTCTCTATATATATATATATATATATATATATATATATATATATATATTGTTTATGATATTGTTAAATAACTCGTATTAGTCTGAAGACAAATTTGCATGGATGTTCTTAAATAAAGTGGGTTTTATAGAAATTGCATTTCATTTATAGGAGCTTTTAAAATTTCGTCCGATAAAGGTAAAATCGAATTAAAAAAATCTAATAAATATAATATTTTATTTTTATGGTAATATATTAAAATGTTGTTAAAATTTTGTTTTTTAGATAAAAAAAACTAAGATTCTGACTTAGAAAAAAAATTAAGCCACCAAAACCACCTATAAATTTAAGAAAGAAATAAGAAAGGGTTTTAAAGCATAAATTAAAAATAACTCCGAAAGATGGACTTTATCAAGTTTAGACAAACATGTTATTATAGACTAGTTGAAAATTACTAATTTTTTATAGATAAGTTTAAGCAAGTTGGTTTTAAGTTTGGATACGTTTATGCAAATTGGTTTTTAATACATATTTTAATATTTTTTAATTTATGTTCCCAACATCCAGTGACTCGATTAATGAGGATGTGTTGCCAATATAATATGAAATACTACATCTTGAAGACTAGCAACAACGTCTTGTTGATTCGACTCAGTTAGAAATGATTCGTGATTATCAACGTGCGAAACAAGAAATGGTAATACTGAAAATCTCATTACTGCCTTCTGCGGTCGAGGAGCAAAAAAAACTAGCATTGTATAATATACAAATGCTCCTCATTACGACTTGTAACATCCCAAAAATATTGACATAACATTTCTTTTTAATTATAATAGAAGTATCATCCATTACGTGTTTCAAAATTGATACATTACAATCAGAGTATAAATCCCAGAGCAAAGTCAAATGCATAACATAAAATGTGTGTGCCATGCAGTCAACCCGAGCCCTTCCTTTTTGAAAACCAAAGTACCTAAAACATAAACCAAAAGTTGTAAGCACAAAGCTTAGTGAGTTCCCCAAGATACCTCATACCATACATAACTAAGCACATAACAAGCCCCACCCACTGAGATACGGGGCCCGCCCACACTTGACTAAGATACAGGCCCCGCCCACACTCGCATAATCATATAATCATATAAACATTCAACACATGCCAAAATCACAAAAATAATAGCATATTGTACATTCATCAGGGCCCGCGAATATACAAATCATATATGCATAACCTGATACTAGCATACAGAATAACCATCGGGCCCCGCCCAACATACATACCGATACATACACATGCAAGAGCCACGTAGACAACTAGCATCCTAACATAATAAACTATGGGCAGGCATTGGTGCCTTCGACCCACTAAACATAGTGAGAAGACTCACCTCGCACTGCCGAATCACAAAAACGATCACTGGCTGTTGGCTAACTGATCCTCGAACTGTTAATCATCAAAACAACACCCAATTAACAATTGGGTTCCAATGCATAACCATAAATTCATACTTGGGGTAAAATGACCATTTTACCCCTGACCCAACATCAACTTTAACTAAGGCCCAAATCCAAAAGATCCATAAAGGCCCACTAATGGCCTAATTTTCCAAACTGAGCTCAACCCAATATGGGCCTTATCCTAAGTCCATAATTTCCTTAGTATAATTCAGATTACCTCAAGTACCCCTTAGGACAAACTTGGTCCCAGACAAAAGTCAAAAGTCAAGATCAACAATCTATGTTGACCCAACACACCAAGTTAACCAACAAACTCGTCGTGTTACTCCATCAACTTAAAAAGGGGAAAACCAAGCCAACACGCAGAGTTGACCAACAAACTCAACAAGTTTGCCAAAGACTTGACGGCTTAATACATTGAGTCGCCTTCATCGAATCCAAGAGCTCCAAAGCTCAGATCTCGACCAAAATGAGATCTAGAATGGTAAAGTTTCCATATTTACCCCTAGGAACCACCGAAATGGGTCCAAACCGAAACCCTAGACTTAAAAGAGTGAGGGCTTAATCATTAAGCACTTAATCTTCAAAGACAAAGCCCCAAAACGCAGATCTGACACTCTAGAGCTGGAAGACCATGTAAAGTTGCCAAATTTACATTCATGCATGCTTAGGAGAAGCTTAATATCTTAAGAAGGGCTTAATAAGGGACTTAATGAATGCATGAAGCCCTTAAATCCATAAAGTTGGCACCTGTATGCCAAAAGAGTCCATGAAAACCCCATATCTGAAATAATAAGCCTTTGGGACATCCTAATCCCAACATCCATCCAATCCATGGCTAAAACATACAATATGACCTAAGAAGAGATCTAAGTAACTAACAAGAAAGGTGAGAACTTGATACCTCAAAAACTTGGCAAATGAGATAGTGATTTTGGATGCAAGACCTCTTCTTCAAACCAAGCAACTCCTAGTTTCTTTAGCTCCTTCAAAATGCACCAAAAGAGAACACCTAAGGTTCTCTACAAGCTTACACACTCAACAATGGAAGATGATACTTGATTTTAGGATTTTTGGATGGAGGAGGCTGGTAAGGAGGACAACCAAGGGACTTAAGGCCTTTAAATAGGGTGCAAAACCCAACAAATTAGGTTTTCCAACCCTACTGCCAACACGCCGAGTTGAGGCACCTCAACTCGCCGTGTTGCTTCGTTAAACCCCGCGGAAAAAATGTTTGATTAGGTGTCTAAGACCATAACTAGTTTGGTATGTACTTGACCCGATTATGAGCATGGTCCTTTTGGGTTGCCTTCACCATAGCAACTGATAGGATGAATTATAGAGAAAGAGGATTTATTATAATTTATTAATGTATTATAACAATAATATATTAATTGAGAAATCATATTATTTAATTAGTATTTGTAACGACCCAATTTTCAAGTCCAATAATTTCATTTTTTTATTAATTGATTTATAAAAACATTTATAAGAAAACACCAACTAATAATAACTTTTCATAAATCCACAACTCATGTCTGAAAACCATTCACAAAATAAAACAATGTCAGAGTACAATCCCAAGAAACTCTATGCGGAAACCAACGTGTGTGTGTATGATGTGCCACTACCGTGCCAGCTCCTTCCTCTTCGCTGAAGAGGTACCAGAAACGAAAACTGTAAATTGTAAGCACGAAGCTTATTGAGTTCCCCCATCGTACCACATACCATACAATCACATAACATACATACTGTTGGGCAATTCTGGTGTGCCCGACCTACCCGGTACGACCATTCTGGGATGCCGACCTACCCGTGCGGCCATTCTGGGGTGCCGTGCTACCCGTGTCAAGTCATTCTAGGGTGCTGACCTACCCGTGTCAAGCCATTCTGGGGTGTTGACCTACCTGTCGGTCCTAACAACCGAACTTGGGGACTACTCCCCTCCTACTACCGCTATCACATATAACATATCATGTCAGTATATTTACATATAATCACATACTGTCAGACATATCTCGGGTGCCTGACCTACCCTTCGGTCCTAACAATCGAACTCTACTATTATCACATGTAACATATCATGCCAACACATAACATATCAGGTAGCAGCAAACCTAGATGATATCACAAAGACAATAATCTAACATACAACTCCTACTGGTGGGCCGGCATTGTGGCCGTAGACCCACCGCTACTGGAAGGTAACTCACCTCGATCAAGTAGCTGTTGTCAAACTGTGTGGGAAGTCTCTGCCTGCTGCCGCTCCGGATATCCTCCGGCTACAATCCCCACAAAATACTCAATCAAAACTGATATCTACTCTTAGGGTAAAATGACTGTTTTACCCTCAACCAAGTCCAAGTCAAAGTCAACTTCAAGTTGACCCGACTCGCTGAGTTGGGCCGTCAACTCGCCGAGTCCCTATTCCTTTACACGTCCTCATCCGTGACTCGACTCGTCGAGTTTGGCAATGACTCGACGAGTTCCTCTTCTATAAGAACATCAAATGATCCTTCATCCGACTCACCGAGTTGTATGAACAACTCGTTGAGTTCACCTTCATCTGATGAACAAGTTTGACCTCGACTCGCCGAGTTGTATGAACAACTCGTTGAGTTCATCTTGAATCTTAAGGAGATTGCCTTGGACTCGCCAAGTCTGTTCTAGCACTTGTCGAGTCCCATGAACTCCACGTCTAAAACTAAGTCCAATGTGTTGGGTCACCCTTTCTGACCTTCTACAGTCCTTATAACACCCAACTAAGTTCTTTAGACCCTTAACAGATATAGGACTTTATGCCTTGGACTCGCCGAGTCCCAAGAACGGACTCACCGAGTCCAATCTTGACCAATTCCATACAGTCGATTTAAATGAGATCTAACACACCAAAACCATAGATCTGGCCTCCTGATGTCCACTTTATATGTAAAGTTCCAAACTTGATGCACATGCATGGGGTTTTTAGCTCAAAAATCCATATAAAGTGTCGTACAATGTGCATGGGGCTCTCATGGTGCTAAAGTTGGCACCTTTATGCCATGAGACCCCTCTTAAGGTCCATATCTGAAGTCAAAACCCACTCAACACTTCCAAATCCGAAATATGACTTTGAAATCCAAAGTGATCCCAAGTTAAAGATGAATAAACACATAGATGAGTCAAGACAGGCGCATTATACCTTGAAGTTGCTAAAAATGAAGTAAAATCCCTGGATCTACAGGCCCCAACTCAAGTTCCAAGCTCCTTCCTTCCTTCCAAGCTTTACAACCACACAAGAACACGAAAAATGGCCTCAACAAAGCACAAACAGCTAGGGTTTCAATGAGAAGTGTTTTGGGGGGCATAAGGGACAATACGGCCGTCATAACATTACTTAAATAGGGTGCAAACCCTCAGATTAGGGTTTTTGTCCGAAAAGTACCTACTCACCGAGTCGATCAATTAAGTCCCGCGTCCCATCCCGCTTCTACTCGCCGAGTTGGTCCTTCAACTCGCCAAGTCCAAGTCCAACATGCAAAAATATATAAATAGCTAACGAAAGAACTACGTACCAAAAATCAGGTGCTATAATATTGATCAGAAATTATTTTGGAAGTAATTTGGTGATCAAAAGAGACTGATAAATTAATGGGGATTGATTATGTAAATCAGTAATATTTATAGTTTGGGCTCATGGACCTTATTGGTTTAGGATGGACAAAATCTCTATGAGAGTCCATAAAGATTTCGTCCAAGGCTTTTCCATTAAGGTGTATATATGTTGCTTAGGGCCTAAGCGAGGGAATTAGTGTTTCCAAGTTGATAACCCTAGGATCCTCAACTATAAAAGGAGCCCAAAGGCTCCCAAAAATGTCCCAAGCCATTCTAAGAGAGTCCTAGACGTTTTGAAGCCTCCTCTTCTCTCTCATATTCTTCCTTGTTGCTAGTGGTGTTTGTGACTCCATTAGAGGTGCAACACTTGGGGCACTAAGCTTTCAAGAGTCAAGGATTTTATGGATTGTTCTTGTTATTGCTACATAACAAGTAAGGTAAGATTCCAAACCCTTATTTATATATGACTTTTGTTCTTAGACACTTTAGATTAGGGTTTTGCAAGTCTTGGACAATTATGCATGTACAATTAGAAAAGCAAGATCCAAGCATTAGAGTTTGCATGAACACCATATGAATGTTGTTTTGCTTAAAATCAATCAGTGGTATTAGAGACTAGGATGTTTATCCCAATGTATTTGATGCAAAGTTTATTGTTCAAAGCTGTAAAATTTGTTTTTCTGTTTTTGACCAGATTCACGACATGACCAGAGAAGGTCACGACGTGAGCAAAGCTGTTTGCTGGATTCCGAATTTTCTTCCTTGATTTGCTTTGGATAATTACCATAAATTGTGTTTTCTAATTAAAAATCAGATTTTTTTGTTATGGTAATTGATATCCAAATCAAATTAATGGATAATTTTCAATTTAAGATAATTACTTGTTTATAAGATAAAGATTGATTATTTGTAAACTAATTTAAATTATCTTGCAAAAAAAATGGATTAGGTCAAATTATGTGATAATTATTAATTATATGATATTTAATTGTTTTTCACATTTGATCTAAAAGATATTTTGAAAAGTTTTAAAATTTGTCCTCGAATTTTGGAATTTGTAATTTACTTAAAATGTATTAATTTTGAAATATTAAATTCTAGAACCCTCGTATTTTGAATAGTTCAAATCACCCCTTATGGTTTTATTAAATTAATTAATTGTTTAATTAAAAGAGATAATTAATAAATCCATAATAATATGGTTTAAGATTAATCAAATTAAAAGTTTAATTGATTAATAGATTAAACCACCTAGAATTTTAAAAGTGTAGAATACACCTTTATACTATATAAAATTAAAAGTCTAATATTATATATGTGTATGAGTAAATAGTCAGTCTTACCATTAGCAGGCCTCATTCACGAAGTTGGTCTATAAATGGTGTTTAAGGAAGCAGCCTATAAAATGACTGTCATTGGGTATCCACTCTTATCCACCACACTCTTGACTAGTGGAGGGTCGTTAGTTGAACGGGTAGGATAGCGTACAACCTTCCATTATAAGTATAATGAAATACTAAGTAACTAAACACTTTTACAAATTCCCAAATCTTAGTTACTTTAGGAAAAATGTGGAATTGGTGCTAATCCACGAAATTGCACATTGCACCTTGTTGGTCGTTAGTGGAGAGTATGTGGTTAACCGTCACACTAATATAGGACCAATGATGGATGACAATGGGTTTCTCATAAGATTATCATTGATCAATGGAGCGTGTGTGGTTAACCGGCACATTGATTGGGTGGTGATCGACATCGAGAGTACCAAGCTAATTTGCATGGTTATCCACACCTTGTTTGTGATCCTCGACATCCCAGTCACAAACTTGAAGGGCATAATCAAGATTAAACATGCCATTAGAAAGTTCAATGAATCTCAAAAGATCTAGGAGTTTCAAAACATTTAAAACCTAATTTTCTTTTCGTTTTTCATGGTGGAAATTAGTAAATCGTCATTTACCTACCTTCAAATACTTTACAATTGGATTACGACATCTCTCTTCCTGATTGTAGAATATTGTGTTGGATCCAAGCCTTGATATTTCATTTGGGTGTTATATCAAGGATTCTTATCAACTAAATTGAGTTTTCTCTAGTTTTTTAGATGTCAAATAACTATGATCTTCCCGAATCCTTTGGAAAAAACTTTCCAATTGAAGGTGATGTTCCACGATTGGATCGTGGAAATGGAAATCATGCTTCACTTCCTCCACCTCCTCCAATAGTTCTCCCTGACCCACGTGTTCATAGACTTGAAAAGTTAAAGGTCACTCAAGCCCTATTGGTGAGTAAACACGAAAATGGAAAGTATGTGTGTGCACATGTCTTTGAGATGAAGTCAGACATTGACAAGTTGGGAATGTTGGGTGTCATTGTCTCAAGGAAGTTAGTTGTTGACTTGGTTCTTCAATCACTTCACGAATCATATAGTGAGTTCATTAGAGAGTACAATATGATGGACCATGATGTGACCCTCATTGATCTTACCTATTTGCTTATTGCTGCTGAATCAGCGAAGATTTGGCGCACTGGTCAAGCAAAGTTGTTGGGAAGATCAACCGCCCAAACTTCCATGGACATTGACAATGGCAACATTGGAAGTTCAGAAAAGTCTTCTCTTCCCAATGGAAAGGGATTGGTCGAGGTCAAACTGTTTGAACAAATGGTAAAGAGAAAGGTTGAATCTGAAATTGCCCCATGTGTTGTTCTAAAAGTGTCCGCTTGTTTCTACTGCCAAGAGAAGGGGCATTAGATGCAAAGCTGCCATATGTACCTAAAAGATCACAAGGATGGGAGAGTCAAGATGTATGACTCTGCTTCAGGTAAACTCACTATCTAACTCTATTAAGTTCCTATTTTTAGATTCTTAATACATGATGTGATAAGATTGCATTTTGATGTTCTGTAGGATCGAAGAAAAGAAAGGAAGCTTAAAAGGAAGAGTGAGTTGAGTCTGATCACGAAAAAATAAATTTCGATCACATGGTTCAAAGATCGAATTTTCGAGCTGCTACTTAGAAGATTTAGGATAGATTGCTTAGGAATATTTATTAACATAATTTTCATTTGATATTGCATTGTAAGGACAAAGTTGTTTCCGCATTTTTATAAATAAAATAAATTTTTTTTGTCTTATTTATATCCTTGCAATGGCACTTGTGAAAAATTGATGTTTGTATGTTTCTATTGTTAACAATACTGAAATGGATGTGATTTTTAATTATGTTATTTATGGTAGTGTTAGAAATTTTCCAAATAAGAAAAGATTTTCATCACCCAAGTTTCAATTAGAAACTTGGAATCATGCAACTGGTATTGTATGATCAATGAGAAACTTCGTATTTGGGAAATTAAGATTGATTCATTGTTCACACAAGTATGTGAGTCAAGTGAAGGACTAAAGGATCTAGTACACACTGTTGTGCACTGGTTAAGTCCACCACAAAGAATGATAAGTATATTCTTCATGATTTGCTAAAAGTTTAGTAAATATGGTTATGCTTACAAGATTAAGTATAATTCTAATACCTTGAAAAGTTTCAATGTATAGCAAAACGAATAAGAAGAATCAATTAGGCAGAAAGATAAAAGTTTCTCCAAATATGAAAAGAAGGGAGAGTACATAAGTATCATGTTTTATGATCATCTTAATGATTATGAAACTATATCACAATTGATCCTCTAAGAACACCTTAGTGCACTAGTATGGCTAAGAAGAGGAATCAGAAATTGTTGAATGGTTAAATCAAAAGGTGAATCATACTTCGTTTCGAAATCAAGTCTTAGAGTCGTACTCTAAGATTGTGATTTGAGTGACATCATCTTAAAAATGTTTATAACACTCATCAAATGTGGAGTAGAAAAGGTTCTTACTTTTGTACATTAGAAATTGGTAAGCTGTGATTTCTTGGATAAGACAAAGATCAACTAAGACCAATTAAATAAAGTTTTTGTCTTGATAAGAATCCGCACTAACTCTTGAATATTTATTTGTCGAGAAATGTATCTTAGCAAGAGAATCTTATATGTCAAGAGGTCAGTGGGAGTCTTAAAGATCTTGAAAAAAGGTTTAAGAACTAATCGAGAGTAAACCTATTGTTTTACACTAGCACACGACTTGAGGTTTGTAACCCATCCTGTTGACACATTCTTGTTTCTATGCCACTCTAGTTGAGTTTACTATGCATGTGAGTTCTATGAGTTCTCATTTGAATGCATAAAGGCAAAGCATATTAATCAATGAAAGTCCATTGATTTGTATGGGTGAGCTGATTAACTACTTGGAAGACATGGTAGGCCCTTGTGCTGCCAGATGGCAAGAAATAAAGATTAAACAAGTTCGGTCTATATGAGTTTGGATTTGTTACAAACATTGTCTTATGATAATGGTTATGACGAATTCACATGTATAGGAACACTTACAACTTTAAACCTAAGTGGTAAGGTTTCTCTCCACTTCACGAAAATAATTGTGAGGAAACACTTTCACTAAGAAAGATTTTAAGGAGTTAGCTGTTGTGTAAATTGCATTCTCAAATTCGATTATGACTACGACATCTCTCTTCATAGTTTGAATTGTGAGAAATGGCAAATAGTTTAAACATTTGGGACTTATTTTTTTGAGTTCTGAAATAGTTTAGACACACATATGAGCTTTCTAATCAAAGGTTTGTGGGTTTAAGAAGCTAAGATAAAGGCTTATCGAAGCATCTCATGTCAGAAATATAAACTTTGGTAAGAAATTCAGTAAGTATTGATTTCTAGAAGTCCAGCTGATTTCCGAATACATGTAAAAGCTAGTGGGAGCATAAGTGTTATGCTGGTAAAGATATAATTAGCATGATAGTGGCAGCATGATTATTATGTAAAGTATTGCAAGTTAGAATTATTAATTATAAAAAACAAAACGTTTCATCTTGCAAAGTTGTAGAGGTTGAAAGGTTGTTTTGCTATAATTAAGGGAGAGAATATTATACTTCATTTCAAATCTAAAAGCTTAGATCGATAAATTTTAATCAAATTTAGTCAAAAGGACATATATGAATGTTATGTTGAAAAGGTTTCAACATAAGGGAATTCTATATATGGTAATATTATAGCAAGAGACTAGTAAAGTATCATGTATTTATGTAAGAAATTATGTATCGTATCCCATATGCTTCGGAAATAGGATCGATTACATGTGTTGTAATATTCAATCATTCTGGTTTTCCAAATGCCTAGGGCATTAAGAGGGAAAAAGGACCAAAACCGGATATAACTAAAGGAGTTAAACAACTGTCAAGTACGATCTAAGGTTCGCCAAGGATTGGTCACTTGTGGGCAGTTGGAAGTATAGTAATGGATGGACCATATTGACATTATTATGAATAGATAGGATTCTATTTAGAATGTGTTGTCATATGGAAAATTTGGAAATATTTCCATAATGGGAGTTGGAACTTCAGATCTAGGCTCATCTTGGCTCTAAAAGTCATAAAGCTTCAGTCTTTATTAAGTTAATGCCTTTTCCTCACTTAGAACCTCATCTTTAGCTTGATCTTGGTCCTTAACACCTTGCATGTATGTAAAGTTTGCAACTTTGCGTAAGAAGTATGCCCTAGGAGCTTAGATATGCGATATGGAGCTTTACGATGGCTCATAAGCATCTGAATGAAGAAAGGACTGAAGGGACTCAGTGAGTTGCATGTCCAACTCGGCGAGTCCGATGAATATTAGTCGTTGAAGGTTCTGCATGAACTTGGCGAGTCTACAAGACGACTCGACGAGTCAGTTAGCTAGGGCCGATCCAAACGGTGGGCAACCCAGGTGACCGCCCAGGGCCCACGTCTCCAAGGGCCCAAAATGTATGGGCTAGGTAGTGTATATATATCAAAAAATTATTACCTAAATGATTTTTAGGGCGTAAAGTTGGTTTAAACTTAAATTAGCTCAAAAGATAAACAATTTGGCTTGCTTGTTATTGCTAATTGAACACTTCTATATCGAATAATAAATGATATTTTTTTAATCTTTATTATATTTGTCTTTGAGGGGTCCTTTTTTTCTTTTCGCCCCGGACCCGATATACGTTTGGACCGACCCTGTAGTTAGGGTTTTCTCTACTAGTGAACACGCATGGACTCGACGAGTTGTCTGGAAGCTCAACTAGTCAACTGGGAGTTTTCACGACTTCTTGAGTTTTGGAAGGACTCGACGAGTCAGCAATATGTACTTGATGAGTTGGGTTAACATATACGTTTGGATCGGCCCTGCAGTTAGTGTTTTCTCTACTAGTGAACGTGCATGGACTCGACGAGTTGTCTGGAAGCTCGACCAGTCAACTGGGGGTTTTCACGACTTCTTGAGTTTTGGAAGGACTCGACAAGTCAGCAATCTGTACTTGATGAGTTGAGTCAACATGGACTGTTGACCTTGAATTTGACCAAGGGTTGACTAGTTGACTTCTGGGGTATTTTGTTAAATTGGAAATCTATGGAAATGGTCCTATGGTAATTATAGGTGGTGGAGTTCATAGCTGTGATTCGAGAGTTTTAGCTTATCACTTCAGTTTGACAATTGTAAGGTGAGTTGTCCTCACTATACTAACAGGGTCGAAGGCACAAATGTCGGCCCTTTTTGGATTTGTATCCGAGTTTATTAAACATTGTGCTTTATGATATGTATCCTGGTTATATGATGGTTGTTATGTTAGAGATCAATTAGATCAGTATCCTGGTTATAGGATGGTTGATATGTTAGAGATACGCTAGATTAGTATCTTGGTTATAGGATGGTAGCTATGTTAGTGATCGGCTAGATCGGTATCCTGGTTATAGGATGGTTTCCATGATTAGTGATATGTTAGATCTACATGTCTATTTGTTTATATATATATATATATATGTGTGTGTGTATATTTTTGTTGGCATGGGGGATTGGGTTGAGGTAGGTCTTGCTGTGTGCTGTAGGCCAAGAAACACAGGGCGGACTAGATAGATTGAAGACCCGGGTAAGGCAAATTAGTCATGTCGAAGGCCCGGGAGCGGTCCGGATAGGCTGAAGGCCCTGAGAGGCGGTCCAGACGTGTCGAAGACTTGGAGAGCAGTCCAGATAGACAGATGGCTCATTATGCATGTTGTATTTGTTTATATGATATGGTTATATAAGTATGTTGTTGGTATTTTTGGGGAACTCACTAAACTTTGGGCTTATAGTTGTTGATTATGTTTCAGGTACCTATGATGATCACTGGATGGAGAAGGCGTGATCGTATAGCTCCTCATGTTCCATGATTTTATGTTTTATTTTGGAATACTCTGACATTATAATGTTTCGAAAACAAATTTTGTAGTAATTTTTGAATTTGAAAATGTTTTAAAAAGTTTAAATTTGGTTTGAAGTTTTATGGATGATACAAGTTGGTATCAAAGCCTTGGTTTGAGTGAATTGGAGGAAACACTCGCGTGTCTCCAGTCTCAAACCGAGGAAAAGATTTTAAAACGATTTTCTTAAAATGTTTTCAAAATAATAAAGGAGGATGCAAGTGTACGATCAGCTGGAGCTCGCGGATAAACCCCAAAATACCTTACGGGTTATTTGATTTATGTAACATGTTAAAACAACATGTTAGTACTAGGCTAGGGATCTTTAATAATTGCATGATAGAATTGTCTGATTATATGATTCCCGATAGCTTAGGGTTTTTCCGCATATGAAATTGACATCATTACTGTAGTTTCTTAGTGTATGGATTATTTTATTTATGTGATATCTTATAGCCTGAGAATGTTTGGCTTAGCTTTATTTCCTGTTCCTTGTCTGGTTGTGGTCTTAGAGTAGGGCCGAGTATTCGAAATTCTATAGGGTCTAACATTATGTATGTGTAACACCAAGAATTTTGAAAATAATTTTTCAAATCTAATAAAGACAACTTCATTTAATATTCATAAAAACATCATGTTTGTAATTCATTTCATAACATATATAAAATCCCCAAGATCATATAATATAATAATCCCGCGTGTGTGCACTGATCAGGCCGGCGCCTTCCCGCGATCCTCACTAGTACCTGAAACAAATAACACCAAAACTGTAAGCATAAAGCTTAGTGAGTTCCCCAAAATACCATATAACACATATTAGCCACTCGAGGCTATAACTCTGTGGGTCCGTGCACCCATACTCTGTGAACCCTCAGGTTCTAACTCTGTACACAAGCATAGCATAAATCACATAGAAGAATGCAATGCAACACATAACATACATAGCATACAAATACTTTATCATATAACTCTGGTTACCTACTCAAGGTAAAGTATAGTGAGGAGACTCACCTCGCGTGTCTCCATATCTCATAACCTGGGAATCCCTCGTGCCCGATTCTCCGAGCTCTAATCCTCCTATAACATCATAATGTCCCTAGTTAACACTTTATATCTCTAATGTTGACTATCCCTAAGAAGTCAACACAGGTCCACTCTGGTCAACGGTCAACGGTCAACTTTGACCGGACTCGGCGAGTGCTAGGGCGACTCGGCGAGTCTAGACGTCCTCACCAATTCTCTAAAATTCCATTTCTACTCGTCGAGTATCTCCCCTGACTCGACGAGTTCCTCCTGGAAGAATCGCGGGGCCACCCCGACTCAACTCGCCGAGTCTGAAGAACAACTCGACGAGTCCCAGTTAATCTTCAAGCTACTCGCCGATTCTGTTCATCGGACTCGGCGAGTCCATGCCATGCAACCGCTCAAACTGCTTCCTAAGGTCAGAACTGCTCCGACAACTCACAGGTCTGGCCTTCCTAAACTGGTTCATCACGTAAAGGCCTCATTTCGGTGCTCATAATACACCCCAAGACTCATAATTTACATTTTGACCTAAGGCATAAGGATTCCAATCCAAAACCTCCATTGATTCACGAAATGCTCAGGCATGGGACATTTTGGACTTCCAAAGATCCCAATACAGGGTTCCAATTGTTTAGGGGACCAAGGTAACACTAAATCTAGCCACAAAAGGGTTCAATAAACCCTAAATCCATATATACATCAATCATAGAAGGATGCAAATTCGAAATATTACCTGAATAATGTGCTCTCTGTGTCCCCAATTCTCAGAACGTGGCTTCCCTTGTTGATCCTTTAACCAAGTCTTCTCTTCCTTGCAAAACAACACTTCCAAAATCAAGAATGGTCTTCTACCTTGCTCCAGATGCTCACAAACGACTTAGGGTTTCTCTCAGAGGACTAGGGTGAACAATGACGTCCATAAGGTCCCTCATATACGTCCCAAACCTGAACGGTTAGGGTTTTCGCTAAACAACGCAGACTCGCCGAGTCCATATCCGGACTCGTCGAGTCCAGTCGCGAACCCGCGGCCAGATCCGCGATCCTACTCGGCGAGTCTGAGCTCCAACTCGCCGAGTCCCCTCTTAAAACTCCCAAAACTCATAAATATAATGATACCTGGAATTCCGGGCTATTACAGTATGGTTAGCATACACGAGTGCTGTAGGGTTGGTGGAAGTTTCATGGAAAGGTTGTTGGAATGAGTCTGCCATTTGAGATATTTAGCATTCCTCTAGGGGTGAGGATTGAGTCCATGCCATGCTTGTGTATAGTTTTGGGGTGTTGTGACGATACGTGAGACAAGTATGGGTAGGTGTGGAAGGTAGTATGGGCTCGTACTACTAAAAGCACAGGATCCATATGCGTAGCAAGGAAGTTACAACCCCTAGGGTTTTGTTGGGGGTTGGTTCCCGGACTATTATATGGAGTATCTGATATCTTCCTGGTATGTTTTTCAGCATGGTGGTTACTCGATGATTTGTGACTGGATCCAGGTCAGGATCAGGAGATGACAGATAGGAGGCACCCCCAGTGCCTGAGACTATCGGCCAGATCTGAATATACCCACGAATCCTCATCTCATAGGTTTCTTAGATTCTCTAAGACTTTCCTCGATTCGATTATGGATTCTGTACTTCCAGTAGTATGGGACCAATAATACCTTCCACGCCTATCCATACCTTCCTAAAGAATCCTCCTGAATCCTCTAAGTCACCTTCTCAAATCCAAACAACAACACTCGCTAACCAAGATGACAAATCCCACTAAAGCAAACCCTAGGCTTTCCTAGGTTCCCGACCTCACTCTGCCATCAGCTGCTGAAGAACTCCTCATAATGTCAGGTGTCGATACGAAGCTACATTACATTGAGAGATTAAAGGAGATGTAGATCACTAGTGTAAATGAATGTAAGGTCTGTCTATGCTTATGTTTCTGTATTGTGACATCCCAAAATTTTAATATAAACAAAATACATTTCTTCGGAAATGCTTTGATTATATATATATATATATATATATATATGTGTGTGTGTGTGTGTGTGTGTGTGTGTGCGTGTGTGTCATAAAAATGATACTCTGATTTTCAAATAACCATAAATAAAATTTTTAAAATGACCGTGAATTTGGGGATGTCATAAAAACCCTATAGAATTTTGTACACAAATTCGTGAACTTTCAGCTACATTTAGAATTCATGCACTATCTAGTGACATATTCCCTAATTTGTGGAGGTTGAATACCCCATTCATCTTCGAAATAATTCTGATAAAAAATGTTTTATGAAAATAAGTGGTTTTAAGAAGTGTTTTGTCAAATCCCAAGTACTTAAACAAAATCCTTATTTTTCTATAAAAATAATGATTTAATGACCATAAGTTCAAAATAATCATTTTCATAAGAGATAAAAATTTGAAAAATTGTATTATTAATGAATTCACAAAATAAGAATTACATGTAAATATTTAGAAGATTTGGACATTGTATGGTATTTTATCCATACTTTTCATTAAATTGGAGCATGAATTTACATATTCGAGTCATTGGAGTCAAAGACCCTAACCAATATTTTTCTCAACCTTGGGAATATTATAGGAGCCTGTAAAAGTTAAGTTGAGAATTTTAGAAATTGTTTACCATATATTTTGAATTTTCTCTATTATTTGGGCTTTAATTTACAATTAATATCAAATGACCTTCAAAAATGTCTTCGAAATTTCTAAACACCAATGCCCTTTGTTACAACCAGAATATAAATTTTTACAAATTTTCGAATTCATTTTCATGCCTTTATGGATTTTTGAACACGAGGCACCATGAATTCAATAATACCAATAATGAACCGAACGAACTTTGGGCACTTTGCGACACCACTAGTTGGTTATGTTGATATTGGATAATGGTTTAGTGAATTGTATCTCACTAGAAACTATTTTTTCCATAGGGCACTAGTAGAAATCGATCTCTACAACACCGAACCGCGAAGCTCGAACCACAAACTCTCCCTAATGAGTATTTACAGCCCCCTTTTTATTGTTTTAATGTTTTGAGGTGGAAAGCATGCTACTGTTTTATGAGCTATCTGTATTATTTTATGAACTTGTGAAACTTTGTTTTATGAACTTGTTGAACTTTATTTTGTGAACTTGCTGAGCGTTGTTTTATGAACTTAATGAACTTGGAACGATATTGTTTTATGAACTTAATGAACTTGGAATGATATTATTTTATGAACTTGATGAAATTTAAATGATACCCTTTTAATAACTTTGTGTTATGAGCTTGTGTTATGAACTTTATGCTATGAACTCTTGATATGAACTTTGTGATATGAACTTGTTATAAAATTTGTATGTTAAGTCCCCGAGAACCGAACTACAACCTATTAACTTGTATTCGAGCTGGCGGTCTTATGGATAGTGCTATTTAGGGTAGACAGCCCCCACTCACCCAGAACTGTGAGTGCATATTTCCATGAACTGACATCATGGGAACCATGGACATGATGGAATGGGGAAAGAATGGTCGTTAGGTGTGGTTGTGAACAGAGTGCTTTGGCATTCAACACTCATTTAGAGTTGGAACTTTTGCTGAACAAATCTACATTTTCTAACTGAAATGATGTACCTTTATAAACCTATGAACTCAACAACTATTTTATAGTTGACCCTCATTTTTGCATGCTTTTCAGGAAACGGTCAGTGAGCCAGTTTAAGATACCACAATGATTTATGTTTATTGCTCTTGTTATGTACTAGACTATGTAGTATGGAACTAAAATATAATTATTGTTTCGAATACGATGTAAACATAAAACACTCAATGATTATGGCTGGTAATCCTATTTACCTTGTGTTGTGAGACCTTAGTCTATTACCCTTCGTGATTTCGCTTTAATGAGGTGTGACACGTAAAGTTGGCATTTACACACATGCATGGCTTAATGGGGTTCAAGAGCTCAAAAGTGCTTTACAAAGGTATTAACACATGCATGGTCCAAGATACACCATAAAACTTGCATTTTTATGAATAAGGGGACCAAAAGAAGTCTAGATCTAACACTAATACTTCTAGAGTGATCCAAGAAGCTCATTAATCACTCCAAGGACTTAAAATGCATAAAATATCAACATAACCAGATCTAGCATCATGGATCATCAAGATGTGAGCTTTTTACCTCAAAATGCTTGCAAACGACGAGCTAAACCCTAATCATCAAGCTCAAGGCACTTTTCTAAATGGTCTTCTTCTTTTTCTTCACAAGTCACCAACAAACACTCTTTAAGGCTCAAAACTCACAAACACACATTAGGGTTTCAATTTCTGAACAAATGAAGGTGGAGGCTGGCTACACATGACCACATGAGGCTATCACAAGGTTTAAATAGAGTGTAAACCCTAAAAATTAGGGTTTCACACAAGTTCTCATACGTCATGCGTACTCCACGTACACCCCACGCACGTGGTCAAGATCCATGATCACAAAGAGTGTTAGTACGCCCAACGTACAAGGAGTACACCCATCATACTCCAACTTTCCTGGAGTTGGCAAATCTGCCCCTAAGGACCAATTCTGCTAAACATTAACACCCTAAGGGTCTAAACTGAAAATAAATTGAATTGGGTGATATAAGTATTCGCTCAAAAAATCCTGTTTTCTTGGCCTTCTAATCTGTCCTTTATATAGAAGGAAAATATTCCATAAATTAGCCACCATGTCGTAGCCAAATGCTTGACATGCCGTGGAAACAATTTCCATATCGTAATCAGCAATGTAATCTTCTTTAATCGAGAATCTTCTAGATGCAATGACGTGGGCCAGAGTTTACCATGTCGTGGTCATTGTCCTGAAACATGCTTTTGAGGATTCTTTGATCTTTATTTGCAAGCTTCACCCTCAAACTTCCAATTTTGTCAATTTTGGTCCCTTTTCTTCAAAAATATATTTTTCTAGCTGAAATATGTAATTTATGAAAATAAGTACCAAAAGTCCTTGTGTTTAGATCAAAATACAACTAAAATATAATGAAATAAGTCATAAAATATGTATAAATATAAAAATATCAATGAAAATATCAGGTCCCCATTATGTTTTCTTATAACATTGTACTTTTAATCTGTTTCTTAAAAGTGGTGTTTTAATTTAATTCCATTTATATTTCAATTACATCGGATGTTGAGTATATGTCTTGATAACTCTTTATCTTTTGAATTATTAAAGTGCATTGCTATTTATTGATGGATAAAATAATCTTACTTCCTGATCATATCCATCTTGGTGACAAATTCAATTGGTGCTCCTTGATGGCTATTTCTTCTTTAAGTCTTGAGTTTATGACTTACACCATAACAAATCACCGGTCTTAAGTGGTTTGACTTGCTCAATGATATTTATACTAGTTCTTTTTTATTTTCAATAACTTCAACCCATTAATCTTACATTGTTTGGCAACATAAGTGCCATGGGTATGTTTATAATGACAAGATTTTAGATTCGATAAGTATTTTTTTTCGTACAAAAAGAATCTAAATCTGAATTATGAAAAATCACCATCTTTATTGTTTTTTTAGTATTTTACTTCAAGAAAAGGGTATAACTACTCAGTTGATTTTTATTATTAACAAACACAAACTTAAATCTACATTCTTTCAATTAGCGTAACATAAATTTACGTTTTCATTTCAACGAAGCGAAGAATGGGGGCTGAGTTCTTTTTGCCAATAAACTTTCCTTTGTTTGTAGCATTTGTTAAGAGGATTAAGGAATTGGAATTGGAATTGGATTCCGATGATTTGAGTGGAATGAGAGCAAAATGTTTATTTGTACCTAGGAAGAATAGAAGGTTGCAAATTGTATAGAGTTGTGTTGGTGGTGCATAGAGTTGTGTTGGTGGTGTACATAACTGTATTCGGTGGTGGTTAGGTTAGTTAATGTTGGATGCTCAATCATATTGTTACGAAATATTGACCCAACATATGGCTTGTATAATGTCACCTGATTCATATGCAAAAGCTTTCAGCAGAATGTCATTGATGTAGAAATAGCTGTTGGTCAACATGCTGACAAAAAGATATTTTTGCCAAAGATTCATCTATATCCGTCTAACGATGACATGTTCCCATTCAAGATAAAGAGAAAACAATTTCCTATTCGATTATGCTTTGCGATGACAATCAATAAATCTCATGTGCAAACGACTCTGAGGTAGGTCTTTATATTTCAGACCCACTAATCTCGTATGACCAACTTTATGTTGCATTGTCCATAGGGGTCTCATGTGGCAATACAAAAGTGTTTGTGAAGCCTAATGAAAATTTCAAAGGTGATGATGTCTATACAAAAAACATGGTGTATAAAGATATGTTGTGCGATTAATAATGTATATCAAGTCATGTGTTATTACAAAATTTTTCATATTTGTTTATTCTTATATAATTCTATTATTTTTATTTGAACAACTAACACATTTGATATTTTGTGGCTCTTGAACTGTTTATTTTGTTGATTATGTAATGCATCATGTCACAAATAACATCAAAGTTAGATTCTATTGTCTTAGACATGTATTATCTTTGGAACATAACATTTTTGCAAAGGAAACATATCACCTAAATAATTTATTTGTCGCCGCCGCTTTGCACGAGGCCACCACTAGTGTGTGTGTGTGTATATACTAGTCGTTTGTCTGCACCAAGCGACGAGTGATGCAAAGCGAGGGATAATATATGAGAGGGCGACCACATGAATTCCACAAGGAATGCTAGGGAATTATATAGAGTTTATATGGTAATCTGATAGACCAATTCAATTTGCTGAAATGAGGGAATAGTGAGTCAACTTTGACCAATTTACTTCCTTATTTTTCTATAAATGCAGTTAATGCATAAAAGGTTTGTACAAATTGCATTATGGGTTTGTATGACTTAAAATTCAACGTTTGACCATAAATGCATTTTAGAGACGATTAATTCTTTAGTGGATAAAAGAAAAATATCTAGTCAATATAAGAGCTATAATTAAGGGAATTTATTAATTCAAATTTGAATATTATAAACATAGAAATAATCCAATCTTATCGTATATTTAATCTTAACATATCACTTAAAACTCAATCCAATAATTCTATCCCTTCAATTTTAGATAAGATGTCTTTAACTAAATCAACATCGGATTATGTCTAAAATCGTTGATGTTTCATATTTTAATGGTGTATTATTTATTTATTTTTTAAATATTGTAGGTTTTTAATTTTGAATTTTAAGTCAATTAAAAGAATCTTTAATCTCATTGGATGAAATCTATACCATTAATATTTAATTTATCATAACTAAATTATATTTTGTTATAAATATGAAAATATTTAGGGATATATAAAATTAAATAATTGATTTTTAATAGCAATGAAACTACTAACTTTTGAAAATCTTATAGATAAATCTGTTGTTGTTATTTTATTTGTAAATTATATATATATATATATATATATATATATATATATATATATATATATATATATATATATATATATATAATTGGTCCCTATATTATTGTTGGACTTCAAAGTTAATAATAGTAAATTTGGATGTTTTTTGGCAACTTTGTTTCTCATTCTTTAGCCATTTTGACACTTATGGTCCTTGCAATCAGTATTTTTCAAGGTTTTAAAAAGCTCGCTATGGCTCTGCCATGGCGCGCCATGACTCCAAGGCTTGCACATGCCGCCAAGCTTTGCCAAAACGCCGCACTAACTCATATATGTGTATAAAAATGAATAATAGTTGAGAATACATATAAAAATATTAATTATATAGAAAATTTCCGCCTTAAGTCACGCCTTACAAACGTTGTGACTCGCCAAGGCTCAGAAAAACTTGAGGCTTGACATTGCCGCCAAGTCACGTCTTACGTTATTTAGAACCTTGGTATTTTTACACTTTTTAAGAACCTTTTAATATTTAAAATTTGGCCACAAAACTTCAACGGTTTGACAACTTTGATCCATTTTCTAAAAAGCTGCTAATTACTACCCCTTTAATTCTTTAGCCATTTTGACACTTCTGGTTCTTGCAGTCAAAATATTTACATTTTTTCTTAATTACATGAAAAAAACGGTCCGGGGCAAAGCTCGGGCTTTTCATCATTGCACTTTCTACGTCTGTCATATTTATTGATTCGGAAACAACATTGAAAACTTCTGGCCCCACATAGCGGGGGTAACCTTTCTATTTTAAAATTAATGAAGGGTTGACTTTGTATTCTAAATTTACAACAAAAACAAAAAAAAAATATTTATTTTATTTGTATTTTTTTGATAAAATTTAATGTATTACATTAAGACTTCATAGTTATTAAATTGGTTAAATTTAACGTTGTCATTTTAAACTAATATTTATTTGACTTAAATAAATGAATATTTGTTTAATTTTAGTCTTCATAACGTTTGTTTACATTGTAAATTATGTAGAAATATTATCATAAATTTTAAATTCAATCTTAAGGCATTTGGATAAATAAATTATGTAAAACGATTTCTAATTTTGAAATTTATTAATCGATTGTTAAGTTTGAAATTAACTTTAATAAGCTTTAATTTTTTATTAGTTTTGTTTAAATTTAAATAATTCCACGAAAATATATATCTATAATCCTCTTTAATAAAAGAATAAATGATGTGTACACATGACAATTTTATGGAGCTTCTCATCTTTTATATGGACACGTGTCAATTTATTTATTTAACACCCCGTTTATTAAATAAATAAATAGATAAATTTATGAATGAATAGTAGCCCTAAGATCAATAATAATTTAGCAAGGTGTCAACTGTCATAATTTTAAAACTTGAGGCTTAAAAATGTAAGTTTCGGAGTGGTTTTGTAAATATTTATGAAGACAGGGACTGCCTGGTAAATTATTGGGACTTAATTTGAAGAGATTTTGGAGGTTAAGGAGCTGAATGGTAATATATGGACTTCATTTGAAAATAATTTGTAGAGGAGGGGCTGTTTGGTAAGTATTAAACCTAAATTGAAATGAATTTGGAATGCTGAGGGTTAAAAGAGTAAATTATGGATTCATTTTGAAAGAAAAGGGGGAAGGAGGCACCAATTGCATTATATGGGATAAAGTTTTATGGGGCTCTGGGTATATAACCCGTCACCCCGGTAACCCTAACCCTAGAAGATGCAGCCGCCACCCTTATGCCTCCCTCCCTCCAGCCGTCACCACCACCCCTTCACACTCGTTTTCCGACCGGCAAAGACCAGTGACGACGCTCTTTACGACCGGAGATAGAGAAGACCGGCGGGACCGAGAGTCATGGCCACTGTGGTCGCTTTCCGGTGGAGACGCGACCACCATGTCCTCCGCCACAACCACCGCAGTGTAAGATGAAACTGCCGTCGGACAGGCCCCCGCTCTGTTGTTGCCGCTGCTGGCCCTGTTGCGGCAAGATCAAGGGCGATTCAAGGCTATTTTGGAGACCAGATAGCATGGGTGTTGTTTTAGCCGATGTCAGTTGCCGCCCATGCGGCCGTCAATATCGCTGATTCCTTCGGCTGTTACTCGAGTCACTGCTCTAGATGTCCCACTGTTGTCGTAAGCGTCGTTGTTGCCACCATTAGTGTTGTTGTTTCCATCGCCGTACGCCACCAGGCGGGTGGCTGTGACCATTTTTTAGTAAATGCATTGTGTTGGTTTGTGTTGCATGATTGGGAACCAAGAGAGCCATCACCACCACTATGAGGTGGTGGCTAGCACCGCTGACCACCGCCTGCCGCCACAAAGGTGGCTGAGTGTGTTTGTTATAGTGTTTGTGTGTTTATTTTGGAACATTATGTTGTATAATTATAGTTTGGCCGGAGTAATCAAGGAAATCACCACCACCATCACCGTGAGGTGGAGGCTGCCACCACCAACCGCCGTGTTGGGTGGCGGTATGCATTGAGTGTGAATGGATTGCTATTTGTGATATGCTTGGACACATTTTTGGATCTAAAATCACAGCCACTGCCACCACCATTATCCGAGGTGGTAGTGGGTGGTGCCCGGCCTAATGAAACCCTTGTTAACCTAATGAAACCTTAGTTGATCTGATAAAAACCTAATTGATCTAAAGACTTAGGTTTTAGGCGTAATTGGCGTGTTTTGTGTTGGAGACTGTAATTAGGGTTTAGAAAACCCTAATCTTGGAGATTTTAATTTGGACTTGTCGGGACCCGCATTTTGGATGACTGGATTGGAATTATGAATTAAGCCCGACCACACTGTATGATTGACCTAGTAGATTGATAGAGTTAATGGATTAAGTCCTTAATGGGTTAAGTGTTTCTAATTAACCTTAATTGTCATTTCATGGGAAAACCCTAATTGTGTTGGGTTTTGAGTTGGGCCTAGATGTTTGGACTCTTGATGGGCCAACTATTAACAAGTATATGGACTAGAGCATTTGGATTAGGTTTTGGGATAAGGCCCATTGATAAGGTTTGGGTCCAATTTGGAAAATTGGGCCATATATGGGCCATAACTGGGCCTTGATGATTATGAGATGTTGGACTATTGGAACGCCAAATTTTTAGACTGGAATAAATGCTTGGGCCTTAGGATAAGACCATGTAGAGGTTTGGGCCCAATTTAAAAAAATTGGGCCATATTTTGGGCTTTGGTTCATTAATTGACTTTAGGGGCTTTGGATTAGGCCTTGGGCTTGAATCAAGCTAAGTTGGGGGTAAAGTAGTCTTTTAACCAAGCATGGACTTATAGTTATGTGTTGTAACCCAATTATTAAGTGGGTGTTATTTTGATGTTGATAGTTCGGGAATCTATCATCCAGCAGCCAGAGTTTTGTCCGCGGGACTACAGCAGTGTGAGGTGACTTTTCCTCCAGTAGGAACGGGTCGAATGTACCACTGCCGGCCTATTTATGTATGTTAGCATATGCCAGACTTAGGTCTAATTCCGAGGTTAGCCTGATGTAGATTATATGTTTCCGGACTTCGTTCCGATGTCGGGGCAAGCCCGAGGAATGTTTGTATGCTTGATGTCTTCGTGATTCTTGCATGTGTTTGTTTATATGTTCCGAACTTCGGTCCGATGCTAGGGCAAACCCGAGGAATGGCTTATATGTTATGTGTTATGTGTTCCAGACTTTGGTCCAATGTCGGGGCAAGCTCGAGGAATGTTTAGCTTATATGTTATGTGTTATGTGTTCTGGACTTCAGTCCGATGTCGGGGCAAGCCCGAGGAACGTTTATATATTTATGTTATATGCTTGTTGATATGTTATATGGGCTTCGGTCCGATGCCAGGCGGGGCCCATACAAGTTTATGTTATGATATGTTTATGAGAACTGCATGCCAAATTAGGGCTAAGGATCTAGGAAGGATGCCTTATGTGCATGTTATATGTGTATAGCTTTATGAACTGCATACTAGTACATATTAGTCATTGATATGATGGCCTGATTAGGATATGCTTGATTATGTGTACTCAATGCTAGAATGTTGCTTGCTTTGTGCTTTTAGGAGTTCTAGTTGTCTTTTACTAGCTAGTAAAAGAGTATGTTAAGTTACATATTACGAGGAGTAAATAATTTTAGAATGTTATGTTTAGCCCTATTTCGCAGCTCTCGTTTGAGTCTAACCGTTGTAGGGTAGGACCTGTCATTCGAAGAATTATCTAGTCTTAGTGATGTGTAATGGTATTCGCGAGCTAGTTAGGGGGAGATAGCAAGGACTCCTTATGCAACTGATGGAGGAGAGTGGGATGGTGATTACCCTAGGGCAAGCCTAGGACGAGATTAGCTCGTGAAGCAGTAGTAGTAGAAGGGACTGGGTGAAGTCAAGCAGTTTTTATGGAAAGTACGGATAGATGTGGAAGGTAGTATGTACTACTGAAATCAGAGGATCAGTACTCGAATCAAGGAAGGTTGAGATGAACCCAAGGAACTTGTATTGTGTGAGACCCCTCGATTTATGATGTGTATTCTGATTATTGTTATTGTCACACCCCCAAACCGGAACGGCGGAAACGTTCGGGGGCGGACGACGTCCTGTACAATATCACAATAATTGAATAATACTAATAAAAGTAACAACAACCATCGCATTGATAATATAGTGTTTACATTGTATTTGGAACATTGTTTGTATAACATCAAAATGTATAGTAAAAACTATAGACAAGACACGATGAATGCTCCGTCTTCTCAAAAACTTGTTGAGTACCCGTCTACTGGTTCCCTGAGAATACAAGTGATATTGAAAGTGTATCAACATATAAGTCAGTGAGTTCATAAGTATGTTTTCATGATGGAAAACTTGTCATTGTTCCTTTAAAAGCTTTAGTATGTTCTTCTAGAAAATCCAATATTTTCTTTAGTAAATGTAATGTAGCCTTAGGCCTCAAGACCAAAATGTATGTTTGTTACTGTACTCTATGAGTGTATATTGTAGTATTATTAATGAATAAAACCATAACATGAATGTTTCCATAAACTGTATGATGTACTAGTGTACTCTATACAAGGGAAGTAGTGTATCGTAGTAGTGTTTGTATGAAAACTTTTTGTATGAATGCCTGGAAACCACCAGCCGTAGTGTAAAATGGTGTACTGTAGTTTCATTATTTATAATACAACCATTGAAGAAGTGTTAATCCTGTAAACAATGTTTTAGTTAATATTATTGTGAGTTTCATCTAACCATTCTAAACTGACTAGTGGATTCTACGACGTTCTTCAGGCCCCGGAATGTTATGACATTCCCAGGCCTGCCGGCCTAACTGTAGCTAGCAGTTTAGGTGCGGGATTGCCAGTACCGTATAGATCTATACACAAAGTCACGCTCTCCCTCCAGGAGACTTTGGTTATAGTTTATAGGACTTGAATCTGTACCCTGATATGTACAATGAAGTAGTGCCTCACAACCATGTATTTACTAGTTTACGTGTAGTCTTATAGCGTTCTCTTGTACTTGAAACTGTATGTATTACCTTGTAATAGTGTACTTTGTAATGTAAAATAATTATAATTAAATAATTATTTAGTAGTGTATCCTTGAAATAATGTAATAGAGTAGTGTTCCATAAACTATCCCTACTATAGTTTATATACTTGTTTTAGTATAGTGTTCTTGAACTTGTAAAATAGTGTAGTGTTTCTCAAACTGTACCTATTATAGTTTGAAAATATGCTCTTGTATCGTTTCTTGGGCTTAGTAAAATAGTGTAGTAATTCACAAACTATACAAATTATAGTTTAAATGTATGCTCTATAATGAACTGAAAACCTTTGAAATTTAACAGTGTGTATAAAGTGGTACTAAGAGATTTGTGAAAAATATCCTTTTGCTCGACATGTTACAAAAGGGTTAAAATATATATATATATATATATATATATATATATATATATATATATATATTTATAAAATGTAGTGATAAATAGGTTTGAATCAATTGCAAATGGTTTGAAACGGTTTGAAATCGTTTGAATATTAACACAAGAGTCCTTGTGTTTTACTTGTATCCCCTAAGAACATTGAAAAATAGTGAAAACGTAGGGGTATGAACTCACATCTAGTACGTGATCGTGTTCAGGTATCGAAACTGCAGAGATGATCATCATGCTAGCATACATGGAAATAACATTATCCTAATAATATTTAAACACGTAGTCATTTTTAAATCAGTGAAATAATTAATTAAAGTGTTAAACAACACTTAATTTGTGCATTGAACACTTACAAAAATTACTGAGAACTATTTGAAGTGATGATAAGTGTTTTCGGTTTGTCCTTCACCGAAATCCCTTGATTTCGGTCTGAAAACCTCAACCGAGAACCAAGGTCACGGTCATAAAGGGTTCTCGGTCTGAGTGAGTTCCGGTCCAGGTGGTTTTTGGTCAGGCTTGAAGATTTGAAGATTGTTATTGGTGTTCTTTGTGAAAATTTTGAAGATTTGAAGATTTTCGCTTGAAGATTTGAAGATTCTTGGATGATACTTGAGAGCAAAATGAGTGTGTTTTCAGTTTGAAAAGTGAGAAATGACTTATGTTTTTGGGTGAAATCAGACATATCAAAAGGGTTCTTGGCCGAAATCTGTTTTCGGTTGAAATCTAATTTCGTTCAAGGGGGAGTTCTCGGTGGGGTTTTCGGTTCGAAGAGTAGGACCTTTCGCATGTTCTTGGTTCCCATTTTGGCCCTAAAATTGTGTTTTTAGTCTAAGTGTTTTTATCCAAATAATTAACATAGTTATATAAAAACATCATTTATATATTTTTAATAATATTTAATCTTAACAAAATAAACAAAACTTGAATTTTATTTAGAGGGTTTGACTTTTATTGACTTGAAAATAACGGTTTGTTACATTATCCATCCTGTTAGAGGGAATTTCATCCCAAAATTCTTTCTATAGAGAGTACATCATGGACTAGGGAAAAGGTGCGGGTACTTTTGTTTCATTTGATTTTCTCGCTCCCAAGTGAATTTAGGTCCCCGCTTGGCATTCTAGCGAACCTTATGCGACTTTGTTTCGGTCGTTTGACTTTCGTATCCATGATTTCTACTGGTTCGTCTACAAAGTTAAGACTCTCATTCATCTTAATTTCATCAAGTGGAATCACAAGAGTCTCGTCAGATAGACACTTCTTAAGATTTGAACGTGGAAGACAGGGTGTACATTATTAAGTTCTTGTGGTAGGTGGAGTTTGTAAGCTACTGGGTCGATTCTAGCGAGAATATCGAATGGCCCAATGTACCTTGGATTTAGTTTTCCACGCTTTCTAAAGCGTATCATGCCTTTCTAGGGTGAGACCTTAAACAGAACACAGTCACCAACCTGGAATTCCAAGGGTTTTTGTCTTTTATCTGCGTAGCTCTTTTGTCTATCTCTAGAGGCTTTCAGTCATTACTGAATTTGAACGAACTTTTCTGTGGTCTATCGAATGATCTCCAGGCCAGTGAAAGTGCTATCGGGGACTTGCGCTTTAGCTAGCTATGAGTCACCCACTTCATCCTAGCAAGAAGGGGATCTGCACTTCTGGCCATAGAGGGATTTGAACCGGGCAGCCTTGAAGCTAGAGTGATAGTTGTTGTATGAAAAATCGACAAGTGGCGAATAGGTATCCCATGCTTTACCAAAGTCAATTACACAGGATCCCAAAATGTCTTCTAGTGTTTGAATGGTTCTCTCACTTTGCCCATCAGTTTGTGGGTGGTAGGTTGTACTCATGTGCAACCTAGTTCCCAGAGCTTTCTGAAGTGACTGCCAGAATCTTGAATTGAATATACTGTCTCTATCAGAGATAATAGATATTGGTATGCCATGTAGTCGTACTATATCACTATTGTAAGTTCTAGTTAGTTTCTCCATCTTGTCTGTTTCTTTGATTGGTAGGAAGTGTGCGGACTTGGTTAACTTGTCAACGGTTACCCAAATGGTGTCATGACCACCCGTTGTCTTGGGTAACTTAGTTATGAAATCCATTGTAATCCGCTCCCACTTCAACTAAGGTATTTCTAGTTGTTTTAGTAAACCTGAGGGCTTTTGATATTCTACCTTGACTTTGGCGCAAGTTAGGCACTTGCCCACGTAGGTAGCAATCTATGCTTTCATGTTCGGCCACCAATAAAGTTTCTTGAGGTCCATATACATCTTTTCTGAACCTAGGTGAATGGAATATTGGGTCTTGTGGGCTTCATTCATGACAACATCTCTGTACCCACCAAATGTCGTTGTCCAGATCCAATTCATGAAGTAACGAACTTCGTCACCCTTGATTTCTAAGTTCTTCTCCATTCCTCTTAAGGCTTCATCTGCCACCTTATCCAGCTTCAAGGCTTCTAGCTGAGCCTTTTTGATCTGTGTGGACAGATGTGATTGGATTGTCATTGTTAGTGCCTTCACCCTACGACCTGAGTACTCATTTAAATTAAGGGCATCCGCTACTACATTGGCTTTGCCAGGGTGATAGCGAATTTCACATTCGTAATAATTGAGTAGTTCTACCCATCGTCGTTGTCTCATGTTAAGTTCATTCTGATCGAAGTTGTGTTGAAGGCTTTAGTGATCGGTGAAGTTGGTGCACTTTATACCATAGAGGTAGTACCTCCATATTTTTAGTGCAAATACAACTGCTCCCAAATCAAGATCATGAGTGGTGTAATTGACTTCGTGTGCCTTAACTGTCTTAAGGCATAGGCAATAACCTTTCCTTGCTGCATAAGCACACAGCCTAGTCCCTGACTGGATGCATCGCAATACACAACCAAATCCTCTGTCCCTTCTAGAAGAGACAAGATAGGTATGTTGCATAGGGCCCGCTTTAGTGTTTGGAATGCGGTTTCTTGTTTTTATCCCCAGCTAAAGGTTACACCTTTCTGCATCAAGGTGGTAAATGCCTTAGCGATTCTGGAAAAGTTCTATATGAATCAACGATAGTAGCCAGCAAGACCCAAGAATTGACAGATCTCTGTGGGCATTCTTGGTGCTGACCAGCTCTCTGTTGCCTTAATTTTAGAGGGTTCCATGTGTATTCCTTCTTCGCTGACCACATGACCAAGGAAAGTTACCTTCCTAATCCAAAACTCGCACTTTGAGAACTTTGTATATCGCTTCTCTGCCCTTAATGTTTCTAGAACTTGTCTTAGGTGATGACTATGTTCTTCCTTGCTTCATGAATAGATAAGTATATCATTTATGAATACTATCACAAATTTGTCTAGGAAAGGACGACACACCCGATTCATTAAGTCCATGAACATGGCGGGTGCATTTGTCAGACCGAAGGGCATCACTACAAACTCGTGGTGACCATAATGAGTTCGGAATGCTGTCTTGGGAATATCACTATCCTGGACTCGTAATTAGTGGTATCCTGATCTCAGGTCGATCTTCAAAAAGTAGCTCGCTCCTTGGAGTTTTTCGAACAGATCGTCTATCCTGGGTAGAGGATAACGGTTCTTAATGGTGATTTTGTTTAGTTCGCGATAGTCTGTGCACATTTGAAAATATCCATCCTTCTTCTTCACGAACAAGACCGGTGCTCCCCAGGGTGAGAAGCTCGGTCTGATGGATCCCTTACTGAGCAGTTCGTTTAGCTGGCTTGATAATTCCTACATCTCCCCTGGTGCTAGACGATACGGGGATTTGGCTACGGGGGTAGCTCTAGGAATTAAGTCGATTCGGAACTCGACTTGACATTTGGGAGGAACTCCTGGGAGATCTTCGAGGAAGATGTCAGGAAAATTACAGACTTCGGGAATGCTCTCGAGGTCTTTTACTTCTTGTTTTTCATCCATGACATGGGCTAAGAACGCATGGTACTCTTTGCGTAGATATTTTTCGGCTTTGACGCAAGAGATAATGTGAAGGCTTGTACTAGGTTGGTCACCATAGATGACATGGGTTTCGCCATTTGGCAGATTAAGGCGAATGACCTTCTCGTAGCATAGAATATCGGCACGGTGAGGACTTAACCAATCCATGCCAATGATTACGTCGAAACTTTTTATGGAGACGACATAAGGTCAATTGGAAAAGAGTTATAGTTTAGTGTAAGGGTGCAGCCTATGTATATGTCGTTAGTGCTCTCGGTCTTTTTGTTTTCCATCTCGATACTGAATGTTTCATTTAGAGATTGTGGTTTTTGTTTGAGAAAGTGTTTAAATTTGTAACTCACGAAACTCCTCTCCGCACCACTATCAAATAGTATGCATGCATAAGAGTGATTGAGGAGAAACGTACCCGTGACCACTGTAGGATCCACTATTGCTTCCTCTTGTCGCATGGCCAACACTCTTCCCGCACCACCAATATTCTTTGTCTTCGGGAAAACCTCTTGTAATGATCAGTTTCACCACACCCATAGAAAACCTCGCTTACTCCAGTATCGGGGGTCTGGGTGTTGGATTGTGCCGATGCTTTACAGAAATGGACAGTGTGCCCCTTTCTGTTGTAGTTTCTGCACTGCATCTCACAGCAAGTTCCGTGGTGATGGAAATTACATTTATTGCACTTTGGTAGATTCCCAGCATATTGCTTCACGGGTGCTAGGGTGGAAAGGGTAGTTGCAGCATGAACAGCTACGACTTGCTGCTTCTTTGAGGGCTCCTCAGATGATTGACCCTTTCTTTTGTTCCATAATTTCCTCTTGCCACCACTTTCTATTGGTTGTTCGGGGACGGCTGTCATGAATCCTTAGCGAACCCCATGATCTACGAGGGTCTGTGCCAGACGCTTTGCGATGTCGAAAGTAAGTGGGTTTGAAGCTATTACATTCCCGTGTATTTGAGGAGAGAGTCCCCATATGTATCTTTCTACTTTCTTGCTTTCCAGGATGACCATCCCAGGGCACATATTAGCCAGTTCACTAAATCTGGCAATATATGCAGCAATATCGGAGTCCTTCATCATTAAACCGCAGAGCTCATGCTCCAGCTTTTGCACATAGCCCCTTGGGCAGTATTCCACTAGCATTAGTTCCTTCAATTCATCCCAGCTCATGGCTTTAGCTATTTGGAGAGTCAAGGACTTGACTTGGCTGTTCCACCAAGAGAGAGCTCTATTTGTGAATATGCATGCTACAAATTTCACTTTGCTAGTTTCGGGGCACGCACAAATTTCGAATATTTATTTGTTCTTCTCGAAACAGCGCATTAAAGAAATGACACCTCTGGTGCTATCAAAGGATCTAAGTTTAGTGTTCGTGAAGTTATTATAGGAACACTCCCTTGGGTGTTCATGACTATCTCCGTGGTTAGAAGGATTGGCACCACTACCTGCCCCACTAGTACCACTTACATTGATCTGCTTCACGGCTGTTGCTACAACAGCGGTTACTGCTACTTAGAACACATCAGGGTCATACTGAGGAGGTGGTGGTGGTGGTGGATTTGTCGGTGGGTTGTTTTTCTTCCTGATGGACTTCTTTGGAGGCATCTTTCTCTATAATGAATTAAGAGAAAGTGATGATAAGTCCTCTATAGTGGTCATGAGTCAGGTGATATTAAACAAGGTATATCTTATCCTGACTATTGCAGTATTCTATTAAGTGGTTTACAGTGGAAGTCTACTAATATAAGTAAACAATCGCCATTTCATTTCATGAAATTTATAGCAACACTTGAAACGAATTTGTATAGTGTGATTCATGCTTGATCCCCCTATAATCACATAGCGTACACAAATTATATATAACTAAAACTAAACAGGCCTTCAAATAAGTGATCCTACTCTAAGTCCACAACCAAACAAGGAACATCAAGTAAAGCTAAATCACATATCCTGGGTCTATAAAATCCTAATTATATATAACGTATATGTATACACTTAGAAATTATAGATCTATCAACAAGAGTTCTTTGTTTTCACGTGTGTGACTCTAGTGTTACAGTGCTATAAAATACTCTTATAGTATTTTAACTGTATGTTTGGTTCTAGTGTTCTTTTATATAGAGTTGGTAAGTTTCAGACTTGTTGCAACACCACAATCACTCCTAAACACATGTTGGTCGTATCTCAAATAAATATAGTTGATCAGGCTATATTTACTCCAGATATGATTACATAAATATCCAGGTTTAACCATAGTGTCCAACTCGTCCAAATACTTTTATGTAGTTTCTTACTATGATACTGTTTCTGGTATGTATGCATGTTCGTATACTTCTTATAAAATACTTATATTCTAAAAGTATACTTTTAGTTAGAGCACTTCGACCCCATTGTATTTATAGTTGTATATCATACAAGACTTGATATACTTAGTTCACTATAAACAATGCTCTGATACCAATCCATCACACCCCCAAACTGGAACGGCAGAAACGTTCAGGGGCGGAGGACGTCATGTGTAACGCCCGTAGATTAGGGCTAGTCAATTTAGAGACAATAAGTGTAAAAAATGACTTTTTTATAAAGATTATTTGGGATAACTAATCTTAACTAAGTTGTAGTATATGTTACAAGGATTCCGTACATATAAAGAACGCTGAAATCCGAGTTATAACGAAGAAGTTATGACTTGTCGAAGTTTCGTGACAGAACCGGCACGACGTTGAAAGACGTAAAAAGTGAATTTACGTTAGAGCGATATTTAGCCATAGAAATCTAAACGAAATTCGTATATTTCATTGATAGTAGTCCAAAGGTAAAAAGACAGACGAAAACAGACGTCGGAGGAGAAAGTTATGAATTTTTAACGGACATTTCCTGTCCCGGCGTGTTAAAAATATAATAATAAAAATAAATTCAAAATTAGCCGACGGAGTCTAAATAAAAGTTGTAGAGCTTAGTCTCACCTATGCATGGATATAAAGAACGTCAAAAACGGAGCTCGTATGTGAAAGTTACGCAAGTTTGAAGTCTGCTTAATCGAGTACGCCCAACATAATTTTGGAGTACGCCCAGCGTACTCGGAACCGCCTCAGCTACGCATGCAATGACGTCACTCGAGTACATACGCATGCAATGACGTTTCGTACGCCCAACATAAGGCTTAGTACGTCCAGCGTACCAAGATTTCCGCCCAACGTAATCCCAGACCCAGCAACCTATAAATACAACCCGAGATCAACCATTTTCCTTGCGAATTTTCTTCCTTTCTCTATAAGATTTGCATTGTTTTTCAAGCCAATTATATCCCGAAGCCTCGGTATCATTCTCGAGTCCCGAAGCAAGTTCCGAAGTCCCAAAGATCCCGAAGAGCGTTATTCCCGAGCCGAAGCCCTGCCTGCGAGGAGCTCGGTTTTTTTGAAGATCTTCCAGATCTACCGAAGAATACTACTTCTACAAGTCGTAGTGTTATCCGATCATCTTCTAATCAAGTGAGTGTATAGTCACTTTCATCTTACACATAGATATGAAGTATTTTATAAAATACGTGCTATGTGTATATATTTTGTTGTTTATATGTGTGAGTGTGTAGTTACTTTCTTCTAGCACATAAATATGAAGTATTTGCTATGAAATACGTGCTATGTGTTTATATATTTTTTGTCTATTTGAGATGGGTGTGGAATTGATGTTTTATACAGGTAATAAATGATTTAAACTGTGTAAGTATTTATATCTACGAAAATGTTGGGTGGAACATGGATAGATAGGATAGTTGGTGACTATGGAGTTATCGCCTATTGTATAAACCTTGGCGACTATGGAGTTAGTGCTTGTTGAGTAAACATTGGCGAATATGGAGTTAGCGCTTGTTGAGTAAACCTTGGTGAATGGAGTTAGCGCTTGTTGAGTAAACCTTGGCGACTATGGAGTTAGCGCTTGTTGAGTAAACCTTGGCGACTATGGAGTTAGCGCTTGTTGAGTGAACCTTGGCGACTATGGAGTTAGCGCTTGTTAAGTGAACCTTGGTGACTATGGATTAGTGCTGGATAACTATGGATTTAGTACCAGATAAATAAACTTCGGCAGCAATGGATTTCGTGCCAATTCCTTAGGTAAATCCTTAGGAATAAATGAATGAAGGATAGTTGGTTCTTAGGGTAAAACCTTAAGAAGATAATGGGGATGGGTACTTGGGTTCATTGTTTGCTGATTAAATATAATAATTATATTATTGTGGGTTGAAAACCCTATATGCTCACCAGAATCCCAAGCCTGACCCACTCAGTTTTCTTTTCATTACAAGTAATGGCACAAGGGTATAAGTTGGTGGACTTGACGAGAGATTTTGGATTATAGATCAGTAGTTGTAAATAACTATTGTAAGGTCTATTTTATATTGTTTATGCTTTTGGTCTGTATCAGAACATGACATCCTGAGGTTTTATTATTTAATGAAAATACATTTCTTTAATAAATACGCTTGATAAATTCTTATCATCTTTTGTTTTGGGAACAAATTCCGCAACATTTTTCTTTAAACGATTACTTTGATTTTTAAAAAGAAAGCATAAACAGATCGGTCTTTTCTGGCCGTGATTTGGGGGATGTCACATCATGTACAGTATCACAACAATTGAATAATAGTAATCAAAGTAACAACAAACATTGCGATAATAATATAGTGTTGACATTGTATTTGCAACATTTTTTGTATAACATCAAAATGTATAGTAAAAACTATAGATGGGACACCATGAATGCTCTGTCTTCTCAGAAACTTGCAGAGTACCTGTCTATTGGTTCCTTGAGAATACAAGTGATCTTGAATGTGTATCAACATTTAAGTTGGTGAGCTCATAAGTATGTTTTTATGTTGGAAAACTTGTCATTGTTTCTTGAAAAGCTTTAGTATGTTCTTCCGGAAAATCCAATATTTTCTTTAGTAAATTTAATGTAGTCTTAGGCCTCAAGACCAACATGTATGTTTGTTACTGTACTCTGTAAGTGTATATTGTAGTCTTATTAATAAATAAAACCATATCATGAATGTTTCCCTAAACTGTATGTTGTAATAGTGTACTCTGTACAACGGAAGTAGTGTATCGTAGTAGTGTTTGTATGAAAACCTTTTGTATGAATGCCTGGAAACCACCAACTATAGTGTAAAATAGTGTACTGTCGTTTCATTATTTAAAATAAAACCATTGAAGAAGTGTTAATCCCATAAACAATGTCTTAGTTAATACTATTGTGAGTTTCATGTAACCATGCTAAACTCACTAGTGGCCTCTACGACATTATTCAGGCGTCGGATTGTTATGACATTTGTCACCCCAGGCCTGCCGGCCTAACTGTTGCTAGCAGTTTAGGTGCGGGATTGTTAGTCCTGTATAGATCTATACACAAAGTCACGCTCTCCCTCCAGGAGACTTTGGTTATAATTTATAGGACTTGAACCTCCTGATGGGTACAATGAAGTAGTGCCTCACAACCCTATATTTTTACTAGTTTACGTGTAGTGTATAGCGTTCTCTTGTACTTGAAACTGTATGTATTACCTTGTAATAGTGTACTTTGTAATGTAAAATAATTATAATTAAATAATTATTTAGTAGTGTATCCTTGAAATAATGTAATAGAGTAGTGTTCCATAAACTATACCTACTATAGTTTATATACTTGTTTCAGTATTGTAAAACAAGTATAAAGTGGTAGTAAGAGATTTGTGAAACAGTGTAGTAATTCACAAGCTATACCAATTATAGTTTAAATGTATGCTCTGTAATGAACTGAAAACCTTTGAAATTTAACAGTGTGTATAAAGTGGTAGTAAGAGATTTGTGAAAAATATCTTTTTTCTTGACGTGTTACAAAAGGGTTAAAAATATATATAAATATATTTTTATAAAATGTAGCGATAAATCGGTTTGAATCAATTGTAAATGGTTTGAAACTATTTGAAGTCGTTTTAATATTAACACAAGAGCACTTGTGTTTTACTTGTATCCCCCCCTAAAACATTGAAAAATAGTGAAAACGTAGGGGTATGAACTCACATCTAGCGTGTGATCGTGTTCAGGTATCGAAACTGCAGAGATGATCATAGGGCTAGCATACGTGGAAATAGCGTTATCCTAATAATATTTAAACACGTATTCATTTTTTAATTAGTGAAATAATTAATTAAAGTGTTAAACAACACTTAATTTGTGTAAGGAACACCTACAAAAATTACCGAGAACTATTTGGAATGATGATATGTGTTTTTAGTCTATCCATCACCGAAATCCCTTGATTTCTGTCTGAAAACCTCAACCGAGAACCTAGATCACGGTCTTAAAGGGTTCTCGGTCTACGAAAATGTTGGGTAGAACATGGATAGATAGGATAGTTGGTGACTATGGAGTTATCGCCTATTGTATAAACCTTGGCGACTATGGAGTTAGTGCTTGTTGAGTAAACCTTGGCGAATATGGAGTTAGCGCTTGTTGAGTAAACATTGGTGAATGGAGTTAGCGCTTGTTGAGTAAACCTTGGCGACTATAGAGTTAGCGCTTGTTGAGTAAACCTTGGCGACTATGGAGTTAGCGCTTGTTGAGTAAACCTTGGCGACTATGGAGTTAACGCTTGTTAAGTGAACCTTGGTGACTATGGAGTTAGTGCTGGATAACTATGGATTTAGTACCGGGTAAATAAACTTTGGCAACAATGGATTTCGTGCCAATTCCTAAGGTAAATCCTTAGGAATAAATGAATGAAGGATAATTGGTTCTTAGGGTAAAACCTTAAGAAGATAATGGGGATGGGTACTTGGGTTCATTGTTTACTGATTAAATATAAAAATTATATTATTGTGGGTTGAAAACCCTATATGCTCACCAGGCTCCCAAGCCTGACCCACTCAGTTTTCTTTTCATTACAAGTAATGGCACAAGGGTATAAGTTGGTGGACTTGACGAGAGATTTTGGATTATAGATCAGTAGTTGTAAATAACTATTGTAAGGTCTATTTTATATTGTTTATGCTTTTGGTCTGTATCAGAACATGACATCCCGAAGTTTCATTATTTAATGAAAATACATTTCTTTAATAAATACGCTTGATAAATTCTTATCACATTTTTTTTGGGAACAAATTCCGCAACATTTTTCTTTAAACGATTACTCTGATTTTTAAAAAGAAAGCATAAACAGATCGGTCTTTTCTGGCCGTGATTTGGGGGATGTCACAGTTTGTGACAACCCGTAATTTATTACGACACTGTAACCCGCTTCCGTTAATAAAGCCGTTACGTCCCAATTTTTCCGTTAACTTTGTTTTAAATTAATTTAATTGCGACTTCTATTTAGGTTCCATTACTGACGGGATACATTTTAAAACATTAAAATATTTTCTATTTTTATTTAGAAAATATTTAGTTTCATCTAAGTCGTAATTACGGTAAATTAATCGGGTGTGACCAAAAGCCTCGTCTAACGTCAATATCGGGTAGAATTTCACCGTGTCCCAAACTTTGAGCATATATAAAGTTGAGAGAGCCTCATTTGAAGCCTTTTCCACTCTCTCTCTACTCTCTCTCTACTTTCTCGCTCTAAAACTCGAAATTGAGCCAGAATCACCCAAATCAAGCTTCAAATCATCAAGGTAACTATCCTAACTCCTAGTATAACACCTTTGGCCTTAAAATTCATGAAATATATGAGGATTAGGACCATAAACATGTGTTTATGGTCCTGGAACCTCCTTAGGCCGTGAACACATGTAATAAGGGGTTTTGAGCCTTAAAACCCTTCCAAACCTCATTTGGAGCTTAGATATGGCAAAGGGACTTATTTGCATATACTTAGAACACCTTTAACTCAACAATTAGGGTGTAAACTTGATTTTACGGCCCAAGAACATGCTTGGACCGTAAACACCTATTCATGGGGAGTAAACTCATTTTAAGGTGTTAGTTTGCCCCTAAACACCTCCAACAAGCTTCCATGAGAGTATAGAACCTTATAATCCTTCAAGAAATGCACCAAAACTTACACAAATGGGATAAACTTGGGTTTACGGCCCAAGAACATTCTTGGACCGTAAACTCATATCCTTAGACCTTAAACTCATCCAATGGGTGTTAAAGTGCCCTTAACACCTTGTATGGCTTAGAAATGGGTCTAGAACTTAGTATGCTTAACTTTCAACCACTAAAACCCATGAATCTTGGACAAACATGTGTTTAAGGTTGTAAACTCATGTGTTTAAGGTAGTAAACTCCCAAGAACATCTTCATAGACCGTAAAATACTTTTCCAAGGTCAATTCAAATCCCAATCACTTCCTAAACCATGGAATCAACCCTAGAACTTTCCCATGTGCATTGTAATGACCTAGGACCACCAAAACATCAAAGGATTGAGTGTGGGGGAGTTTACGGCCGTAAACTCCTAGTTTACTGCCGTAAACTCCATTAGATGGTCCATATGAGGGTTAAATCCATTCCTATGCCCTAGATTTGATCCTAGCTAATTTTCCCAAGTGATATAAGGCCATTTAACACCATAGAACACCCCACCATGAGTTTACGGCCGTAAACTCATGGGGAGTGGTTATTTAGGGCCGTAAACTCTCTTATGAGTTTACTCTTGAAGAGTAAACTCCATATCCAAGCCTTATATGTCCCTAGTGTCACCCGGGTCACTCCAAACACTTATTTTGAAGTGTTTTCGTGTCTTGGTGTGTATTATCTTATCTAATTAGTGATTCAAAGTCTAATTGAATACAATTATGTCTCATTTCATATTACATAGGAACCTCACGCGTTATCAAGCCCCGATCTGACACTTAGCATCTTAGACGACACGTTCCTCGACTGGTGAGTTCATACCCTACGCCTTTTTCCGTGTTTTTTCAATGTTTTCAAGGGGGGATACAAGCAAACTATTAATATTTTCAAAACCTAAAACTGATGTATTTCTATAAATATCTGGCTAACTTTTAGATATTTTTACCCCTTATGTATTATGCTGAGCATAAGGGATGTTTTATCGATTATAACTACATGGATTTCAGTCAAGGAAACAATCAAATCAATCAAATTATTATGGGAATAATTTGGGATCTTTAGTTCTTATTTAACAAGCTCAGATTTATGAAAAGCTTTTAGATAAACTGTGTCTGATTCAGTTTATCTCTGTTTAATTTAGAGTATATTGCCAGATAATTCCATTGTATTTAACTGTATTCACTGTATTATGTTTCAAAACGATTATTATGTTTGATATCGTCTGAAAAGACCGTGAATAATTCAATACTAGCTTGTGAGATTTGTCATTACCCTTTGGGTTATCAGTAAATCCTCCCCGGAAGTGTAACCAGAGCCTATAGTGGGGAGAGCGTGGAATTTTTGAATAGATCTATTCGAGAGTGACAATCCCACACCTAAACTGCTAGCTACAGTTAAGCGGGCACGACTGGGGTGACAAATTCTGGAAATCGTCTGACGTCTGACGAATGTCAAGGAGGTCTCGGTGTTGTATTAGCATGGTTACCCGACTCACAATACGTATTAATATAATTTTATTCACGGATTTGATTTTATATCTATCTTCTATCTATAGTTCTTATATTTAATACGGGATGGTAATCCCATGGTTTTGAATCTATATCTAGTACGGGATGGTAATCCCATGGTTTTCAATCTATGTCTAGTACGGGATTGTAGTCCCATGGTTTTCAATCTATATCTAGTATGGGAGAGTATTCCCATGGTTTTTAATCTATATCTAGTACGGGAGAGTATTCCCATGGTTTTTAATCTATATCTAGTACGGGAGAGTATTCCCATGGTTTTTAATCTATATCTAGTACGGGAGAGTATTCCCATGGTTTTCAATCTATATCTTGTACGAGATGGTAGTCCTATGGTTTTCAATCTATATCTATCTATAGTTTCGCGTATATCAAACTATCTTATATCTAGTACGGGATCGTATTCCCATGACTTTCAATCTATAGTTTTTGTGTACTAAGGCTATCTTATATCTAGTACGGGATAGCAATCCCATGATTTACAATATATAGTTTTACGTATTAAACTATACACTGTTGTATTTAACAGAATTTCAGAACTTTAACTAAACTTTACTTTTAGGAAAATAAGGGTTTTTCCTGGGATAATTGAACTGTTCTTAACTAGATCAAGTAACTAAACGGATAACTCAACTATACTTATAAGAAAATATGGGATTTTCTTGGATAACAAACTTTTTCGGAGAACCAAAGGAAACTTGTACATTGGTTGTGATATTCATGATGTCCTCCGCCCCGGAACATTTCCGCCTTGGGTTTCGGGGTGTGACAGATTGGTATCAGAGCCCTTGTTTATAGTGAACTAGTATACCAAACCTTACATGGTATAAGACTTAGGGGCCTAAGTGCTCTGAACTAAAAGTATACCTTAAAGTATAAGTATTTTCAAAAGTATACAAGTATACCTAACCGTCGAAATCCGTAACTACAAGTAGAACAAAACATAAGTAAATGGGTTTTGTACGCTGCGGTTAAACCTGGGTAGTTATGCAGTCGTGTCTAGGATCAGTATAGCCTGGCCAACTATATTCATTCGAGACACGGCCAACATGTGCTTGGGAGTGACTGTGGTACGCAGCATGCCTAAAACTTTCCCAATACCCAAACAACGAGTCATCGCTGCAGCGAATCATGAAATACTATGGGAGTATTTCTCGAGCCAAATCCGTTATAGAAACTCTCGTTCCAGCGTTGCTCCTCAATCATTCCTTTAGCGTTAGTTTATCTGCTTTGATAACTCTTTCCTGCTTTATCGTTTAATATAATTCTATATCTGGCTTAATGAGATATCCCATGTTCCATATCTGTTGATTCAATTCAGAGGACTTACCATCCTCTCTTTCCTGATCTTTTTAGATCAAGATGCCTCCAAGAAAAAGACCCAGCTCAAAGAACAACAACAATCCTCCTCCGCCACCACCTCCTCCCCAATTTGATCCCGTAATGTTCCAGGCAGTTGTTGCTGCCGCAGTGGCAACCGCCATGTCTCAAAGGAACACCGGTGGCCCCGGTGGTTCAGGAGGTGGTCCCCAGCCTCAAAACCAAGATGATAGCCAAGGACACTAGAAGGAGTGTTCCTATAAGGACTTTATGAATGCGAAACCCACATCCTTCGATGGCACTGGAGGTGTCATTTCCTTAACCCGATGGTTCGAGAAAATCGAATCTATTTTCGAAATCTGTGCCTGCTCTGAATCGGATAGGGTGAAGTTCGTTGCCTGCACGTTCACCGATAAAGCCTTGACTTGGTGGAACGGCCGAGTCAAATCCTTAACTCTACCTGTAGCTAATGCTATGGGTTGGGTGGCCATGAAGGATCTTCTTCTTTCCGAGTATTGCCCACGAGGCGAGATGCAGAAACTAGAACACGAACTCTGGAACCTGAAGATGAAGGGTTCCGATATCGTCACTTACACTTCAAGATTTGATGACTTGGCGCTACTATGTCCGGGAATGGTTACCCCAGAGAGTAAAAAGATTGAGAGGTTCATCTGGGGGTTGACCTAGCCAACCAAAGGAAATGTCTTGGCTGCGAAGCCACACACCTATGACAACGCTAAATGTCTTGCGCAAACCCTGATTGATCACGGAGATAACCCTGATGAGGAAACCACCACTCCTGAGCTAGTTAAGAGTAGTGGTGGAAGTAAAAAGGAATTATGGAACAAGCGGAAGGCCCAAAGTACACAGGGATCCTCCAAGAAACAGCAAACGGTAGCAGTCCACGCTGCTACTGCCTCTGCTGCTATTTCTGCTATTGGTTCCACTGCTCAGACTCCTACCAGCGGATATACCGGTACCCTTCCTTGGTGCGACAAGTGCAGCTACCATCACCGTACTCCCGGGCCATGCCGCAAAGACTCTGCAACAACTGTGGCAAGAAGGGCCACCTCGCTCGAAACTGCAAAAAACCAACCCAATCAACCAACCAAGCTTCCAGAGCGGGAATCAGTCCGGCCTACTACGGTTGCGGCGAAGCCGGGAATTTCAAGTGAAACTGCCCCAAGGCAGCAACAACTGGCAACACCGGGAGAGTCCTAGCTATGGGACAAGTTGAGGCAGCCGCTGATCCCACCGTTGCCACATGTATATATTCTTTCTCGATAGCCCTTATATTTGCAATCCTTTTCGATTATATTATTGAAAGAGAATCTGTTATCTATTCAATTAAACATCATCTTAACCTTAGTCCTCCATTAGTAACCGAAATGTCTACCGTCGAGGTGTCTAACAATGAGAAAGAGGACGTTAGTGATATATTCATAGGTTGAACCCTTACCCTCGGCAATCATCCTTTTCCCGTCAATCTTGTGCCGGTTTCTCAATTAAGAGCTTTGAAGTATTCATTGACATGGATTGATTGAGTCTCAATCGTGCTGATATCCTTGGTTCCGAAAGATCTATCCATCTCAACCTTCCCCCAGTCAAACTCTTATAATCTGCAACGATAAACTTAGTTTCAATTGTTGCATCATTTCGTACATCAAAGCTCAAAATGTTTCTCCGAAGGGAGTGCCATAACTTCCAAGCCTATGTGACCATCGAGAAACAGGAAGTTGCATCCCCGAAGTCTACAACTTTTCTGGTGACTTTTCCCGAAGAGCTTCCAGGAATTCCTCTCGAGTGTCGAGTCGAGTTTCACATCGACCAAATTCCTGGAGCTACCCTCGTAACCAAACCCCTTATCGATTAGCGCCTGCAGTAATGCAGGAGTTTTCCAGTCAGCTACGAGCTCACAGGAATGATGTTTCCAAAACAGCATTCAGGATTCGATATAGTCACTACGAAGATGTAGTGATGACCTTCGGTCTAACATAGAACTTTTCAAAATCCTCATTAGGATCGATCCCGTAGCCTACAAACTCCAACTACCCTCAGAACTTAGTAGCATCCATCCGGTATTTCACGTCTCTGTCCTTAAGAAGTGTCTACCCGATGAAACCATAGTAATCCCTTTGATGAGACCGAAATCAACGAAAGTCTTATATCAAAAGGTTAAACGTACGAAACAAAGCCGTATCCCGATGAGTGAAGGACCGGAGTTCACTTAGGAGCGTAAAGTTCCGATGAAACAGAAGTATCCGTATCTCTTTCCAAATCCTCGATTCGTATCTAAAGTTTGAAATTCGGGACGAAATTCCCTTTAACGGGGGGATAATGTGACAACCCATAATTTATTACGTCATTGTAACCCGCTTCCGTTAATAAAGCTGTTACATCCCAATTTTTCCGTTAACTTTGTTTTAAATTAATTTAATTGCGACTTCTATTTAGGTTCCATAAGTGACGGGATACATTTTAAAACACTAAAATATTTTCTATTTTCATTTAAAAAATATTTAGTTTCATCTAAGTCGTAATTACGGTAAATTAATCGGGTGTGACCAAAAGCCTCGTCTAACGTCAGTATCGGGTAGAATTCCACCGTGTCCCAAACTTTGAGCATATATAAAGTTGAGAGAGCCTCATTTGAAGCCTTTTCCACTCTCTCTACTCTCTCTCTCTACTTTCTCTCTCTAAAACTCGAAATTGAGCCAAAATCACCCAAATCAAGCTTCAAATCATCAAGGTAACTATCCTAACTCCTAGTATAACACCTTTGGCCTTCAAATTCATGAAATATATGAGGATTAGGACCATAAACATGTGTTTATGGTCCTGGAACCTCCTTAGGCCGTGAACACATGTAATAAGGGGTTTTGAGCCTTAAAACCCTTCCAAACCTCATTTGGAGCTTAGATATGGCAAAGGGACTTATTTGCATATACTTAGAACACCTTTAACTCAACAATTAGGGTGTAAACTTGATTTTACGACCCAAGAACATGCTTGGACCGTAAACACCTATTCATGGGGAGTAAACTCATTTTAAGGTGTTAGTTTGCCCCTAAACACCTCCAACAAGCTTCCATGAGAGTATAGAACCTTATAATCCTTCAAGAAATGCACCAAAACTTACACAAATGGGATAAACTTGGGTTTACAGCCCAAGAACATTCTTGGACCGTAAACTCATATCCTTAGACCTTAAACTCATCCAATGGGTGTTAAAGTGCCCTTAACACCTTGTATGGCTTAGAAATGGGTCTAGAACTTAGTATGCTTAACTTTCAACCACTAAAACCCATGAATCTTGGACAAACATGTGTTTAAGGTTGTAAACTCATGTGTTTAAGGTAGTAAACTCCCAAGAACATCTTCATAGACCGTAAAATACTTTTCCAAGGTCAATTCAAATCCCAATCACTTCCTAAACCATGGAATCAACCCTAGAACTTTCCCATGTGCATTGTAATGACCTAGGACCACCAAAACATCAAAGGATTGAGTGTGGGGGAGTTTACGGCCGTAAACTCCTAGTTTACTGCCGTAAACTCCATTAGATGGTCCATATGAGGGTTAAATCCATTCCTATGCCCTAGATTTGATCCTAGCTAATTTTCCCAAGTGATATAAGGCCATTTAACACCATAGAACACCCCACCATGAGTTTACGGCCGTAAACTCATGGGGAGTGGTTATTTAGGGCCGTAAACTCTCTTATGAGTTTACTCTTGAAGAGTAAACTCCATATCCAAGCCTTATATGTCCCTAGTGTCACCCGGGTCACTCCAAACACTTATTTTGAAGTGTTTTCGTGTCTTGGTGTGTATTATCTTATCTAATTAGTGATTCAAAGTCTAATTGAATACAATTATGTCTCATTTCATATTACATAGGAACCTAACGCGTTATCAAGCCCCGATCTGACACTTAGCATCTTAGACGACACGTTCTTCGACTGGTGAGTTCATACCCCTACGCCTTTTTCTGTGTTTTTTCAATGTTTTCAGGGGGGGGGGGGGGAATACAAGCAAACTATTAATATTTTCAAAACCTAAAACTGATGTATTTCTATAAATATCTGGCTAACTTTTAGATATTTTTACCCCTTATGTATTATGCTGAGCATAAGGGATGTTTTATCGATTATAACTACATGGATTTCAGTAAAGGAAACAATCAAATCAATAAAATTATTATGGGAATAATTTGGGATCTTTAGTTCTTATTTAACAAGCTCAAATTTATGAAAAGCTTTTAGATAAACTATGTCTGATTCAGTTTATCTCTGTTTAATTTAGAGTATATTGCCAGATAATTCCATTGTATTTAACTGTTTTCACTGTATTATGTTTCAAAATGATTAGTATGTTTGGCATCGTCTGAAAACATCATGAATAATTCAATACTAGCTTGTGGGATTCGTCATTACCCTTTGGGTTATCAGTAAATCCTCCCCGGAAGTGTAACCAGAGTCTCAAGTAGGGAGAGCGTGGAATTTGTGAATAGATCTATTCGGGACTGACAATCCCACACCTAAACTGCTAGCTACAGTTAGGCGGTTTCTGGAAATCGTCCGACGTCCGACGAACGTCAAGGACGTCTCGGTGTCGAATTAGCATGGTTACCCGACTCACAATACGTATTAATATAAGTTTATTCACATGGTTTTGAATCTATATCTAGTACGGGATGGTAATCCCATGGTTTTCAATCTATATCTAGTACTGGATGGCAGTCCCATGGTTTTCAATCTATATCTAGTACGGGAGAGTATTCCCATGGCTTTTAATCTATATCTAGTACGGGAGAGTATTCCCATGGTTTTCAATCTATATCTAGTACGGGAGAGTATTCCCATGGTTTTTAATCTATATATAGTACGGGAGAGTATTCCCATGGTTTTCAATCTATATCCAGTACGGGAGAGTATTCCCATGGTTTTTAATCTATATCTAGTACGAGAGAGTATTCCCATGGTTTTCAATCTATATCTTGTACGGGATGGTAGTCCCATGGTTTTCAATCTATATCTATCTATAGTTTCGCGTATATCAAACTATCTTATATCTAGTACGGGATGGTATTCCCATGACTTTCAATCTATAGTTTTTGTGTATTAAGGCTATCTTATATGTAGTACGGGATAGCAATCCCAAGATTTAAAATATATAGTTTTACGTATTAAACTATACACTGTTGTATTTAACGGAAATTCAGAACTTTAACTAAACTTTACTTTTAGGAAAATAGGGGTTTTTCCTGGGATAACTGAACTGTTCTTAACTAGATCGAGTAACTAAACGGATAACTCAACTATACTTATAAGAAAATATTGGATTTTCTTGGATAACAAACTTTTTCGGAGAACCAAAGGAAACTTGTACATTGGTTGTGATATTCATGGCGTCCTCCGCCCCGGAATGTTTCCGCCTTCGGTTTCGGGTTGTGATACAGTTGGTATCAGAGCATTAGTTTAAGCGAACTAGGAATTTGTAGGAAATTTCTGGACTTAAACTTAGAATGCTAAGTAATGATTGTGAGGAGTGTGTCTAAAATATGTTAGCTAGTACACCTAAATTGACACAAGCACTAGTTTATTTTAGGAATGATGCCTAAAATGCTTTTATGTGCTAAATGTTTTGTGTGATAGCTATATTAATGCTATTATTTGTTCGGATCTATGGTTTGTTGCCGACCGGATCTGGAAACCTTATGTGTTTAGGATTCTAAGTGTATGACTACGATATTAGAACTAGCATGTAAACGTTTCGGGGTGATAAGGAGATTTATACGTTTATCGTAATTAAAGCTTTCTTATCTTAAATTCTCACTTGGTACACCGAATGTCTGCTTGGATGTACAAGAGGTCAGGGTGAAGACTCATAGAGAAATTGAGTAAATGGAGGAAATGAAGGAGGCTTATGATAGTGAATGACACCTATCGGAAAATATCGTAAGAGTGGTGTCTTGCCTTTCGTTAATGTTTGATAAAATAACAGAACATTTAGAGGAGTACGGTACGTCTAAAGTACACCTTCGATTGGCAGGATGATGGAACGATTGGTTAAATTCTTGAAGTTGTCACATCGTCTGGTATTTCCATCACCAATCGAGTTGAAGTAGTGTTGATGATTGAAGATTGAGCAATGAAGAAGCCCTAGTAGAGTCTAGGGAAATTGTTTATGATTATTTGGACACATTCGTATGTGTTAAATTGTTTTGTGGTTTTAGGACTTGGGGACTGCGAGACAGTACTTGGGACGAGTATGAGTAGGTGTGAAAGGTAGTACATGATGGGTTTTAGCCATAAGAACGTCCTATGTGCTCATACAAACCCTAATGCTTGGATCTAGGTTTCTCTATTGTACATGCAATTCATCCAAGACTATAACCCCTAGATCTAGCATACAATTAATCAAATTAACTTATGAATGGGGTTTAGATCTTACCTTGATTGTTATGTAGCAATAACAATCCCAAATCCTTCTTGTATTGACTTTAGAAAACTTAGAGTCACAAATGTCACTCCTCTAATGGTTCACAAACACCAAGAGCAAGAGGATGAAGAAGAGAATAGAAAGAGGCTGCCCAAAACATGTGGAAACCCTAATCAAATAGTTCACCACGTTTTTGAGCCTTAAGGGTCCTTTAAATAGAGAGGCTATTAGGGTTATCTAACAAGGAAACCCTAATTTGGATGCTTAAGCCCTAAGCAACCCATGGGCTCCTTCCTTAAAGGCCTAGGAAGATTTCTAATGGGCTTCCCCATAGAATTCGTCCAACCTTATATTATAAGGTAATCCATAGCCCAATTACAATTATCTTATAATTACAATTCCAGTCCCTTAAGTTTAATTAATCTCTTTTAGCCACAAACTTAATTCTTATTAATTCTTGACTAATATTAATTAAACAATATGATTTCTCCTTTAATATATTATTCTCAAAATATATTAATAAATCATATTTAATCCTTTCTCTCCATAATTCATCCTATCAAGTTGCTTTGGTGAAGGCAACCCAAAAGGACCATGCACCAAAATAGTTATAGACTTAGACACTAATCCAACAGTCTCCCACTTGAATAAGTCTAATAACTATTATGCGTATGACTTCAGATCCTGATCTGCAATCGTAGCTTTCCAAAGTCGCTGTCAACTCTGATCTTATCAGATATGCGTGTCCTTTAGATAAGGGATCATATATTCCTCCATTCTAGATATCGTATAGATATGAGACATGAACTTAAGCATTCTCTCTATACTATTTCCCGACTTCCGATTTATGATGACTGACAACAGACTACAATTGAACACATCAATTTAGTCCCGGCTTGGCCAAGCGCTTAGGTGCCATCACTATATCGTCGAGGGGCCCAAAGATATCGCTTTTATCCTACTTTGGATAAAAGGAACGGATAAACTTTGACTCAATGCTTACTTGCACTCACTTACCGAATCACACACAACAATATGTTTTATAACACCAAGTTACTGGTGCGTTTACATATTATTAATATCCAACCGATTCGCAAGATACAACTCACACATCTCGGTTTCAAGAATATAAGATGTTATCGTCTCACCAATCACTCATGATAAAATCCATGAAGTGATCCAAGTAAGCGTGGATTTAATCCAATGCTCAAATCATATTCATAAGCACTCATGAACGTTGCAGGAAACATTTGCTTATGTCTAATGCTCTTTATACAATCCACACACCAATTCACGACAGTCTTCATTCATATCTACTTCCAACATATGAACGACTGTGGCCCGTTTGAATAATTTGACTGTTCTAAACCAATTAAATTATTCAGGAAGTCAAAACATGCAAAGTGAAACACTAGAATAATACTAATCCCATATGACCTCAAACCTTTGAGTATAAATAAAACTCCTTTTATTTATCACCATATCGATTACTCATTATTTGTTGTTTCGGGTAATCAACTTCTTACTTGAATTATTACTACACTTGTCCCATGCTCTTAGCATGCACACAATATTTACCTACGGCTCTTAATTTGTGAAATAGATCAAATGAACACATTTCCAATCATACTCATTTCACAACTCCTAATCCTTTTTCATAAGTGAAAGAATATCAAATTCTTGCCACTTATAGAATATGCTAGATTCTAACATTTTATGCAATGATCCTTTCGTAATGTCATAGCACAAAAGTCACAATGACTATTGCCAATGATATTAAAAAGTCCTCTGTCGGAGATTGTTACAATACAATTCCTTAGATGTGATGTCTCTCACTTAAAGTACATTCCTTTGAACATCCTTTTGCATAAAAGTTTCTAATCTAAACATTGATTCTCAATATCTAACTCCCAATATGGAAACCTTTCCATACTTACCATATGACAACTCATTCTCAATAGAATCTTATCTATTCATAGTAATGTCGATATGGTCCATCCAATACTATACTTCCAACTACTCACAAGCGACCAATCCTCGGCGAACTTTGGATTGTCCTTTGATAGTTGTTTAATTATTTTAGTCAAAAACCAATTCTTGTCCTTTTTCCCTCTAAATGCGCTAGACATTTGGAAAATTTTAGAATGGTCAAATATTATAGCATTTGCAATCAATCCTATACCTGAAGCGTATGGGACACGATGCATAATGTCTTACATGAATATTTGATACTTTATCAATCTTCTGCCATAATATTTTATGTGCTACGTTCTTATAATTCGAATTATGAAGAGGAATGCCGTAATCATAATCGAAATTTAAGAACACACTATGTATCCTTGACTAAAATTATTAATATTCCACAACCTAAGCGTTTAGTTTTGAAATGAAGCATAATATTATCTCCCTTAATTATAGAAAAACAACTATTCAACCCTTACAACTTTGCGAGATATGAGTCTTGTTTTCTATAATTAATATTGCTAACTTGCAATTCTTGCCTTAATAATCATACAAGCATAACATTTATGCTCCCACTATCACGATGATTATTATAAACATAACACTTATGCTCCCACTAGCTTTGACATGTATTCAGAAATAGCTTAACTTTTAGGAAAAACAATACCTATTGAATTTCTTAAGTTCATGTTTCTAACATCTAATGCTTTGATAATCCTTTATCTAAGCTTATACACTTTTCACTTAGATAGCTCATATGTGTGTCTAAACAATTTAGACTAATTGCCAAATCTCACAATTCGAATCATGGAAAGGGATATCATAACCATAATCGAATTTAAGAATGCAATTTTCACAATCACTATCTTCTTAAAATCTTTCTTAGTGAAAGCATTTCCTCACAGTCATTTTCATGAAGGATGGAATATTATGACACTTAGATTTTAATGGTTTATGTGTTTCTATCCATGTGAATTTGTCAAAACCAAAGTTTACGACAAATTGAAACTCATATGGACCGAACTTTCTTAATCTTGATTTCTTGCCTTATGGTAACACAGCTGCCCACCATGTCTTCCAAGTATTTAAGCAGCTCACCCTTTCCTATCAATGCACCTTTCATTGATCAAGGTCCTTGCCTTTTATGCATTCAAATGAGAACTCATAGGACCCACTTGCATAATTAACTCAATTGGAACGGCATAAAAACAAGATAGTGTCAACACGATAGGTTGTGAACCTCAACTCGTGTGCCAGTGATGATCGATAAGGTTTATTTTGATTTGTTCTTGAAACCTTTTCAAGATCATTGAGACTCCCACTGACTCCTTGACATATAAGATTCTCTTGTCAATAAACATTTCTCGACAAACAACTATTCAAGAGTTAGTGTAGCCTTTATTAAAACATTTCATAAATTGGTCCTAGTTGGTGTTTGTCTTATTCAAGTCATCACAACTTACCAATTTCAAATGTGCAAGAATAAGAAAACCTTTTTCCAAATTCTACATTTGATGAATGTTATAAACCTTCTTAAGACTTGTCACTCAATATCGTAATCTTAACTCTAAGACTTGTTTTGGAATGAAGTATGATTGACTTCTTGATTTAACCATTTCTTTAATTCTTAATTCCTCTTCTTAGACATACAATTGTACTAAGATTTACTTGGAGGATCAATTGAGATATGGTTTTTAATCATTAAGACATATCATAAAGCATAAAAGGTACTCTCCCTTCTTCTTAGAATAGAGAAACTTTTATCTTTCTCCCTACTTGATTCTTCTTATTCGTTCTGCTATTGATTTAAACTTTTTTCAATCAATTCAGAATTACACTTAATCTTATAAGTATAATTATATTTACTAAACCTTTAGTAAATCATGACAAATATCTTTGTTACTCTTATGGTGGACTTGATCAACATGCAACTTTGTGTACTCGATCTCCTAGTCCTTCACTTGACACTTTGTCAACGAATTAGTCTAATTTCCAAATATGAAATTTCTCATTCATCATGTAACCAAGTTGCATGATTCCAAGTTTCTGTCCACTTGAAACTTGGACGATGAGAAACTTTCCCTATTTGGTAAATTCTTGACATTTCCACTATTAACATAATTAAGAATCACATCCATTCGTTGTAGAAATATGCAAACATCAATTTTTCATAACGATTTCATTGCAAGGAAATAAATAAATAAATAAATGAGTCAAAACAAAATTTATTATATTCATAAAAGCAGCGGAAAACAATTGTCCTTACAATGTAAAATCAACTAAAAACTATGTAGTCAAAAGGAAAATTTTCTAACAACTCTATCATAACTTTCTAAGCTCAAAATCTAATCTTCAAATCCATGTGATCGAGATCCATTTCTTCGTGATTAGACTCATCTTGCTTTTCCATCAAGCTTCCTCTCTTTTCATTGATCCTGCAAAACATTTAAATGTAATCTCATCACATTATGTATTAAGAATCAACGAATAGGAACTTAATGGAGTTAGATAGTGGATTTTACCTGAAGCACAACCATACTCTTTGAATCTCCCATCTTCTGGACTCTTCAGGCTCTTAGGGCAAGCTTGTATCCAACGCACTTTCTCTTGGCAGCAAACGCAGGTCGGTTCTCCTAGAACGTCCTCGGAAGCATGGTTGGTTGACTTTCCCAACAAATATGCTCCATTGCTTTGCCAAATCATTTCTGATTCAGCAGCAATGAGCATGTAAGTTAGTTCAATGAGGGTTTCGTCATGATCCATCATATAATACTTTCTTTTGAACTCATTATATGATTCAGGGAGTGACAGCAAAACCCAGTTCACAGCCAACTTATCAGGGAATGACGCACCCAACATTATCAACCTATCGATGTGTGATTTCATTCCTAGAACGTGGGCACACACGGGTTTACCATCTTCATGTTTCATTTCCAATATGGCTTTAGTGACATTGAACCTTTCAATTCTTCGATCTTGTGGGTTAGGGAGAATAATTGGCGGAGGTGGAGGAAGTGAAGCATGATTTCTTGTTCCTCGATCGAATCGTGGAATATCATCTTCATGTGGAATGCTTGTTCCACGGGATTTGGGAAGACCATAGTTGTCGTACTTTGACATCTACAAAACGGGAGAAAATAAATTTAAGTTAGTTGATTGATTGAGTCCTTAATAAATCACCCAAATGAGATATCAAGGCTAGGACCCAACACAATATTCCACAACTCGGGAGAGGGATGCCGTAACCCAAATTGCAGAACATTTGAAGGTAAGTGAATGACGATTCACTAATTTTCCACCATGAAAAACGAAAAACATATTAAGTTTTAAATGCTTTGAAAAACTCCTAGATCCTTTGAGATTCATTGAACTTTTCAATGGCATGTTTAAATCTCGATATGCCCCTCGAGTTTGTGACTGGGATGCCGAGGATCACAAAGTGGGTGTGAATAACCATGCAAACTTACATGGTGCCCCCACATGTTACAGTCACCTATTCGATGTGCCGGTAAACCACACACGCTCCACCGAACTATGACAAACATTGAGTCACCCTTTTCCACTTTTGCTTAGAACCATTTAGTGTGCCGGTTAACCACACACGCTCCACTAACGTCTTCGCAAGGGTACAAAGTGTAATTTCATGGAATTGCATCAATTCACTTTTGCCTAAAGTAACTAAGATTGAGAATTTGTAAAACATTTAGTTACTTTTGTACTCCATTATACTTATAATGGAAAGTTCTGTCCTATCCTACCCGTTTGGTTAACGACCCTCCACTAGTCAAGAGTGCGGTGGGTAAGAGTGGATACCCATTCAATCGCCATTTTATAGGCAATTTCCTTAAACACTCCTTATAGACCAGCTTCGTGAATGAGGCCTACTAACGATAAGACTGACTTTTACTCATACATATATATATATATATATATATATATATATATATATATATAATGTTAGACTTTCAATGTTATATATAGTATAAGGTGTATTTTACACTTTTAAAATACTAGGTGGTCAAATTCAACAATTATACTTTTAATTCAATTATATTGCAAACCAAAACTTTTATGGATTTATTAAATCTCTTTTAATTATACACCTTAACTAATTAATAAAACCATGAGGGGTGATTTGAACTTTTCAAAACAATACTAGGGTTTTAGAATTTAACATTCCTAATTAAACCTTTAATCAACTTTTAAATTCCAAAACTTGAGGGCAAGTTTTGAAACATTTCAAAACATTAGGGTTTAGAATTTAAATGTACATCAAAATTTAACTTTTAATCAAAATCTAAATTCCAAAACTTGAGGGCATGTTTTGAAACCTTTTCAAAACATTAGGGTTTCAACTATTTAAATTTCAAAACAAAACTTTTGAGTTCAAATTTAAACTATAAAACCGAAAGGGGGAAAATTGAAACTTTTCATAACACAAGGATCAAATAACAAATAATATAAATTAAACAATTAATTTCATCATTATCTATATTTGACCTAATTTCAATTTCTTGCAAAATAAGTTACCCAATTAATACAAATAATCCAACTTTAATCATATAAGGAAGTTATTATCTAATCAATTTGTAATTATCTTTTGTTTAATCAAGGATATACTCATAAATATGTATAAAATCGGATTTTAATGATCTAAAACAGATAAGGCAAGTACCCATGAGTAAAACAGCAAGAAATCCCAAAAATAGCTCCATTTGACGCTCGAACTCGCCGAGTACCACACTTGACTCGCCGAGTTGAGGCCTACTCGCCGAGTACACTATGGCACTCGCCGAGTTCATCAGGCAGATGGGCCAAAAAATGATTTTGCAACTTGAACAAACATACAAGGCATCAATACAATAGAAACCAACCAAGGCTCTGATACCACTGATGGGTTTTAGCCATAAGAACATCCTATGTTCTCATACAAACCCTAATGCTTGGATCTATGTTTCTCTATTGTACATGCAATTCATCCAAGACTATAAACCCTAGATCTAGCATACAATTAATCAAATTAACTTATGAATGGGGTTTAGATCTTACCTTGATTGTTATGTAGCAATAACAATCCCAAATCCTTCTTGTATTGACTTTACAAAGCTTAGAGTCACAAATGTCACTCCTCGAATGGTTCACAAACACCAAGAGCAAGAGGATAAAGAAGAGAAGAGAAGGAGGCTGCCCAAAACGTGTGGAAACCCTAATCAAATAGTTCACCACGTTTTTTAGCCTTAAGGGTCCTTTAAATAGAGAGGCTATTAGGGTTATCTAACAAGGAAACCCTAATTTGGATGCTTAAGCCCTAAGCAACCCATGGGCTCCTTCCTTAAAGGCCTAGGACGATTTCTAATGGGCTTCCCCATAGAATTCGTCCAACCTTATATTATAAGGTAATCCATAGCCCAATTATAATTATCTTATAATTACAATTCCAATCCCTTAAGTTTAATTAATCTCTTTTAGCCAGAAACTTAATTCTTATTAATTCTTGACTAATATTAATTAAACAATATGATTTCTCCTTTAATATATTATTCTCATAATATATTAATAAATCATATTTAATCCTTTCTCTCCATAATTCAGCTTATCAAGTTGCTTTGGTGAAGGCAACCCAAAAGGACCATGCACCATCGGGTCAAGTACATACCAAAATAGTTATGGACTTAGACACTAATCCAACAGTACATGCATATACTACCAGAAGCACAGGACTCGCACTTGGATCAGGGAAAGTCACAAGGTTACCAAGAAGCTAGTAATTGATTCTGTTGTATTCTGGTATGTCATTACCATTGTTTTGGTAGTGACTAGTAAGATGGTCGTTGTTCCGACCCTAGTGGTCATATCCTGTTGGAGTCCAACTACGGTGAGTATGTTACGTGGTTCGAAGAACCAAGTTCGAAATAACATCTGACGTAAGTCAGAAGATTGAAATCAATGCGATCGATAGCATCGCGCTCGTTGTTAAGAAAGCTTGTAGCTAGAAATGCTAAATGTAAAAATGTGATTATATCACATTAGAATATGAAGGAAGGTATATTCCATTCCAAAATTTGACTCTCTGAGACTTAAGTCTAAGCGTTGCATCATACGATGAAAGGTCATTAGAGCACGACCCATCCGTCTGTTACAATAGATAAAGGAAAGTATTTATCCTAAGAAGAAGAAGGAGTCCACAATAAGGACTTATTTGGTAACTCGGAGGTTATGATTGAAAGTACGGCATAGTACGAAATGCAGATGCAAGATTTGGGCATCGTCTGTAGTCAAGAAAGCAATAGAGTTAAATACTCTTTTGAAGAAACATAGAAGTTACTGTTATTACCTAGGATGAAGAATTAACGTGTGGAGTCATTATTCAAGTCCTATTTCATTGATGATTCTGGGACGTAATCATCCTAAGGGGAGATAATTGTAACACCTGTAGATTAGGGCTAGTCAATTTAGAGACGATAAGCATCAAAAATGACTTTTTCTATAGAAGATAATTTGGGATGAATAATCTTAACTAAGTTGTAGTATATGTTACAAGGATTCCATACATATAAAGAACGCTGAAATCCGAGTTATAACGAAGAAGTTATGACTTGTCGAAGTTTCGCGACAGAACCGGCACGACGTTGAAAGACGTAAAAAGTGAATTTACGTTAGAGAGATATTTAGCCTTAGCAATCTAAACGAAAGTTGTAGATTTCATTGATAGTAGTCCAACGGCAAAAAGACAGACGAAAACGGACGTCGGAGGAGAAAGTTATGAATTTTTAACGAACATTTCATGTCCGGCTTGTTAAAAATATAATAATAAAAATAAATTCAAAATTAGCCGATGGAGTCTAAAAGAAACTTGTAGAGCTTAGTCTCACCTATGCGTGGATATAAAGAACATCAAAAACGGAGCTCGTATGTGAAAGTTACACAAGTTTGAAGTCTTCTTAATCGAGTATGCTCAGCGTACTCGGAACCGCCTCAGTTACGCATGCAATGACGTCACTCGAGTACATACGCATGCAATTATATTGCGTACGCCCAGCGTAAGGCTTAGTACGCCCAACGTACTAAATACGCCTAGTGTACCAAGATTTACACTCATCGTAATCCCAGACCCAGCAGCCTATAAATAGAACCCGAGATCAGCTATTTTCCTTGAGAATTTTCTTCCTTTCTCTCTAAGTTTTGCATCATTTTGCGTGCCAATTATATCCCGAAGCCCCAGTATCATTCCCGAGTCCCGAAGCAAGTTCTGATGTCCCAAAGATACGAAGAGCGTTATTCCCGAGCCGAAGCCCTGCCCGCGAGGAGCCCGGTTTTTGTGAAGATCTTCCAGATCTACCCAAGAATACTACTTCTACAAGTCGTAATGTTGTCCACTCATTTTCTAATCAAGTGAGTGTATAGTCACTTTCATCTTACACATAGATATGAAGTATTTTATAAAATATGTGCTATGTGTATATATTTTGTTGTTTATATGTGTGAGTGTGTAGTTACTTTCTTCGAACACATAAATATGAAGTATTTGCTATGAAATACGTGTTATGTGTTTATATATTTTTTGTCTATTTGAGATGGGAGTGGAATTGATGTTTTATATAAGTGATAAATGATTTAAACTGTGTAAGTATTTATATCTACGAAAATGTTGGGTAGAACATGGGTAGATGGGATAGTTGGTGACTATGGAGTTAGCGCCTATTGTATAAACCTTGGCGACTATGGAGTTAGTGCTTGTTGAGTAAACCTTGGCGACTATGGAGTTAGCGCTTGTTGAGTAAACCTTGGCGACTATGGAGTTAGCGCTTGTTAAGTGAACCTTGGTGACTATGGATTAGTGCTGGATAACTATGGATTTAGTACCTGATAAATAAACTTTGGCAGCAATAGATTTCATGCCAATTCCTTAGGTAAATCCTTAGGAATAAATGAATGAAGGATAGTTGGTTCTTAGGGTAAAACCTTAAGAAGATAATGGGGATGGTTAATTGGATTGATTGTTTGTTGATTAAATATAATAATTATATTATTGTGGGTTGAAAACCCTATATGCTCACCAGGCTCCCAAGCCTGTCCCACTCAGTTTTCTTTTCATTACAGGTAATGGCTCTAGGGTATAAGTTGGTGGACTTGACGAGAGATTTTGGATTATTGATCAGTAGTTGTAAATAACGAGTGTAAGGTCTATTTTATATTGTTTATGCTTTTGGTCTGTATCAGAACATGACATCCTGAGGTTTTATTATTTAATGAAAATACATTTCTTTAATAAATACGCTTGATAAATTCTTATCATATTTTGTTTTGGGAACAAATTCCGCAACATTTTTCTTTAAACGATTACTCTGATTTTTAAAAAGAAAGCATAAACAGATCGGTCTTTTCTGGCCGTGATTTGGGGGATGTCACATCATGTACAGTATCACGACAATTGAATAATAGTAATCAAAGTAACAACAAACATTACGATGATAATATAGTGTTTACATTGTATTTGCAACATTTTTTGTATAACATCAAAATGTATAGTAAAAACTATAGATGGGACACCATGAATGCTCTGTCTTCTCAGAAACTTGCAGAGTACCTGTCTATTGGTTCCTTGAGAATACAAGTGATCTTGAATGTGTATCAACATTTAAGTTGGTGAGCTCATAAGTATGTTTTTATGTTGGAAAACTTGTCATTGTTTCTTGAAAAGCTTTAGTATGTTCTTCCGGAAAATCCAATATTTTCTTTAGTAAATTTAATGTAGTCTTAGGCCTCAAGACCAACATGTATGTTTGTTACTGTACTCTGTAAGTGTATATTGTAGTCTTATTAATAAATAAAACCATATCATGAATGTTTCCCTAAACTGTATGTTGTAATAGTGTACTCTGTACAACGGAAGTAGTGTATCGTAGTAGTGTTTGTATGAAAACCTTTTGTATGAATGCCTGGAAACCACCAACTATAGTGTAAAATAGTGTACTGTCGTTTCATTATTTAAAATAAAACCATTGAAGAAGTGTTAATCCCATAAACAATGTCTTAGTTAATACTATTGTGAGTTTCATGTAACCATGCTAAACTCACTAGTGGCCTCTACGACATTATTCAGGCGTCGGATTGTTATGACATTTGTCACCCCAGGCCTGCCGGCCTAACTGTTGCTAGCAGTTTAGGTGCGGGATTGTTAGTCCTGTATAGATCTATACACAAAGTCACGCTCTCCCTCCAGGAGACTTTGGTTATAATTTATAGGACTTGAACCTCCTGATGGGTACAATGAAGTAGTGCCTCACAACCCTATATTTTTACTAGTTTACGTGTAGTGTATAGCGTTCTCTTGTACTTGAAACTGTATGTATTACCTTGTAATAGTGTACTTTGTAATGTAAAATAATTATAATTAAATAATTATTTAGTAGTGTATCCTTGAAATAATGTAATAGAGTAGTGTTCCATAAACTATACCTACTATAGTTTATATACTTGTTTCAGTATTGTAAAACAAGTATAAAGTGGTAGTAAGAGATTTGTGAAACAGTGTAGTAATTCACAAGCTATACCAATTATAGTTTAAATGTATGCTCTGTAATGAACTGAAAACCTTTGAAATTTAACAGTGTGTATAAAGTGGTAGTAAGAGATTTGTGAAAAATATCCTTTTTCTTGACGTGTTACAAAAGGGTTAAAAATATATATAAATATATTTTTATAAAATGTAGCGATAAATCGGTTTGAATCAATTGTAAATGGTTTGAAACTATTTGAAATCGTTTTAATATTAACACAAGAGCACTTGTGTTTTACTTGTATCCTCCCCCCCCCTAAAACATTGAAAAATAGTGAAAACGTAGGGGTATGAACTCACATCTAGCGTGTGATCGTGTTCAGGTATCGAAACTGCAGAGATGATCATAGGGCTAGCATACGTGGAAATAGCGTTATCCTAATAATATTTAAACACGTATTCATTTTTTAATTAGTGAAATAATTAATTAAAGTGTTAAACAACACTTAATTTGTGTAAGGAACACCAACAAAAATTACCGAGAACTATTTGGAGTGATGATAAGTGTTTTCAGTCTATCCATCACCGAAATCCCTTGATTTTTGTCTGAAAACCTCAATCGAGAACCTAGATCACGGTCTTAAAGGGTTCTCGGTCTGAGTGAGTTCCCGGTCCAGGTGGTTTTCGGTCAGGCTTGAAGATTTGAAGATTGTTCTTGGTGAAAATTTTGAAGATTTGAAGGATTTATACTTGAGAGAAAAATGAGTGTGTTTTTGGTTTGAAAAGTGAGAAATGACTTATGTTTTTGGGTGAAATCATATATATCAAGAGGTTTCTCGACCGAAATCTGTTTTCGGTCGAAATCCGATTTCGGTCAAAGGGGAGTTCTCGGTGGGTTTTTTGGTCCGAAGAATATGACCTTTTGCATGTTCTCAGTTCCCATTTGGCCCCAAAATTGTGTTTTTAGTCTAAGTGTTTTGATCCAAATCATTAAAATACTTATATAAAAGCATCATTTATAAAATTTTAATCATATTTAACCATTGTAATCTTAACAAAATAATCAAAACTCGAATTTTATTTAAAGGGTTTGAGTTTTATTGACTTGAAAATAACGGGTTGTTACAGTTATGGTATATTTCCGAGTATGGTGATGCTACTTGGTAGACCAGATGACAGTTCTGGTGTCGGCAAGGGATCAGTCTCGGACTCTAGATCTGGGTAGCTCGATGATCAGATGAGGGAGTTCAGTCCATCTGAGATTAAGCACAGTATCACTTACCAGACTCTTGTGATCTTCGGTATGGTCAAAGAGGGCATTTTAGAGATTCTTGATGAGAGGTGGAGTGCATTCCGCATTGAGATAGTGTCCATACGTTGATGATTTGGGAGTTCAGAGTTTGTGAAGCTCCAGATTATCATAGGTGAGGGACCCATTGCTAGCAACAGATGGTTGGCACATGTTACCAACACTTTTCATATTAGTCGTTGCCTGAGAGGGACAAGGTCCAACTTACTTCCTATCACCTGAGGAACAGGGCACATGATTGATGGGAAGAGGTTGGTAGTGAGTTGGGTGATGCTGCAGTCGATGCTATGTCATGGGATGACTTTTCGACCAGATTCTGGGTAGAGTTTTCCCAGGTGACTGAGGCGCAATCGTTGGCACAAGAGTTGTTAGATCTCCGGCAGAATACTGAGACTGCAACAGAGATCACTGCCAAGTCTCGGGAGAGAGTATATTTGGTACCGCAGTATGTAGCAGATGAAGAAATGAAGAATGTAAGGTATCATGACATACTATGTAATGATAGTAGGGAGATCGTGAGTATCTCGGGGTGTGAGACCCTTAATGATATGACTTCTAGAGCCCAAGAATGGGATATTGACTTGGAGCACACTGGGAAGATGGAACCAGATCAGTTGCTTATATTGAAGGGTCTCGGGAGGAGACCCAAGATTTCGGATCAGCTTTTGAGAGGTTAGCAGGGCCAGATTCAGTGTAGCACTTGCGGGAAACTGCACGATGGATTTTTTTCGCTCCAAGGGCTTGGGTAAGGGTACACTTGGGTTGTTTCCCTTTTTATGTTAGGGTTATATCATCAAGTGATATCATATGCCATTTGCATGTTGAGAATTACTAGTGGGTAGCGGAAGGTCATTTCCCTAATTGTGGATTCGGGAAGTATTCATCTGGTTCTTACAAGTTGTGTGATCCTTTGGATTGGCTAGTAATTGAGCAGTAGTTGGTAAGAGCAGGTTGTCATCGGATCGATCGTTGGAAAGTGGGGATTGGGAATTCTTCAATTTTCATGTATTGTGAAGACTTAGTCGAATCTAAGTGGGGGAGAATCGTTTAGGGATCCAGAAGCAAGAGCAGTTTTGAAACTGGGAAAAGTTTCGCATCCTTTTTAGGAAGAAAGACAGCCCAAGCGGCTATATGGATTGAGGATAGTGTGAGTTGGAAGTTAGAAAATCTTGCCAATAATGAGATCGTGTTCTCGGAATTTGTGATAGCAGTCCTTAGGGAATCAGGTTGGGGATTCCAGTCAGGACATGAGTTCAGTTTGGGATGCTAGGTCGTGTGTATGCTCGACGTTGGATGTGTTCGGATTGGTAATCAGTGATTGATACAGTGTGGAAAGTACTGTAAGACTGCGGGATAGTCGTAGCATTCACTAGCAGCCAGATAGAATTAGAGTGTTGTAAGTCTGTGGGTGTAGTTGTAGCATTCATATGGTTGGTAGACAGTGTTAGAGTGTTGTAAGTGTGCGGATGTACCTGTAGCATTCACAAGGTTGGCAGACAGTGTTAGAGTGTTGTATGTCTGTGTGTGTAGTCGTAGCATTCACAAGGTTGACAGATAGTGTTAGAGTGTTGTAAATCTATAGGTGTAGAAGTAGTATTCACAAGGATGGCAGAAAGTGTTAGAGTGTTCTCAGTCTGCGGGTGTAGCTGTAACATTAACAAGGGTGGCAGATAGTGCTAGAGCGTTGTGAGACTGCGGGTGTAGCTGTAGCATTCACTAGGTTGGTAGATCGCATGAGCATGTTATTAGATTGCAGAAGAAACAATAGTACCCATCAGTTTGGGTGCAGCAGTGAGGGCGTGGCAAATCCACATATTGGTTTACAAATTTCCCAAGATGAATAAGACATGTTTGAGCCAGTGATAAGACCGTAGGAACATCACTGCAGTCATGGGATCAAGGAAGCGATGGACAGTTTAAGGTCGTTTGTGATATAAGGATACCCTTGGTCATGTAGCTATCACTTTTAGCCTTGGATTTGGTAATGTCAGGACTCGACGTATGGACCTGATCAGTTAGATCATGTGACATCCCCAATTTCACGGCCAGAAAAGACCGATTTGTTTATGCTTTGTTTTTATAAAATCAGAGTAATCTTTTGGTTAAAAGAGTTGCGGAATTTGTTCCCAAAATAAAATATGATAAAATTTATCAAAGCGTTTTTCAAAGAGAATGTATTTTTATTAAATAATAAAACCTCGGGATGTCATGTTCGTTACAGACCAAAAGCATAAACAATGTAAAATAGACCTTACAATAGTTATTCAACTACTAATCTACAATCCAAAATCTCTCGTCAAGTCCGCCGACTTATACTCTTATGTCATTACCTGTAATGAAAAGAAAACTGAGTGGGTCAGGCTTGGGAGCCTGGTGAGCATATAGGGTTTTCAACCCACAATAATACATTTGTTATATTCAATTATCAAACAATCAACCCAAATACCCATCCCCATTATCTTCTTAAGGTTTCACCCTAAGAACCAACTATCCTTCATTCACTTATTCCTAAGGAATCGGCACGAAATCCATTGCTGCCAAAGTTTATCTATCGAGTACTAAATCCATAGTTATCAGACGCTAACTCCATAGTCGTCGGGGTTCACTCAAGCGGCGCTAACTCCATAGTCACCAAGGTTCACTTAACAAGCGCTAACTCCATAGTCGCCAAGGTTTACTTAACAAGCGCTAACTCCATAGTCGCCAAGGTTCATCAAATAGGCACGAAGTCACATCGTCGCCAAGGTCTATACAATAGGTGCTAACTCCATAGTCACCAAGGTTTATACAAAAGGCGCTAACTCCATAGTCACCAAGGTTTACCTAATAATAGGCGCTAACTCCATAGTCACCAAGGTTTATACAATAGGCGCTAACTCCATAGTCACCAACTATCCCATCTACCCTTGTTCTACCCAACAATTTTGTAGACATAAATACTTACACAGTTTAAATCATTTAACACCTGTATAAAACTCCAATTTCCATGTCCATCTCAAATAGGCCAATAACATATAAACACATAGCACGTATTTCATAGCAAATACTTCATATTGATGTGTTAGAAGAAAGCAACTACACACACACACATATAAACAACAATATACTTAATACACTCAAACCATAGTTGTATTATTATCATGTTTATGAAAGGTAGTATACACTCACTTGATCAGAAGATGATCGGACAGCACTACGGCTTATAGAAGTAGTAATCCACAGCAGATCTGGAAGATCTTCACAAAAATCGAACTTCTCGCGGGCAGAGCTTCGACTCGGGAACCGCACTTCTCGGGATCTTCGGGATCTCGGGACTTGCCTCGGGGCTAGAGTATGATACCGGGGCTTCGGGGTGGAATCGGCACGCAAAACGATGCAAAAGACTAGAGAGAAGAGAAGAAATGAACAAAATTCTCGGCTGCCTTCGGATCCCTTATATAGAGGCTGGAGCCTCGGAGTACGCGGGGCGTACTGCAGTACGCAGCGCGTACTGCTTCCGAAATCGTCACTGCATGCATCATCCGAAGTGTCGACACTATGCTGAGTACGCGTTAGCGTACTCTCGTACGCGGGGCGTACTCCGGATCACACCGGTGACTCGCCTTCGGATAATACCTCCGATTTTGAATTAAATTTAATTACAAAATGATTAATAAACTTCGGAAATTCATAACTTCTTCATACGAACTCCATTTGCAACGTTCTTTATATCCACGGAAAGGTGAGACCACGCTCTACGAGTTTCATTTAGACTCTGTCGGCTAACTTTGACTTTATTTTTATTATTTATTTTTAATAGGCCGCGACAGAAACTTTCGTTATAAATTCATAACTTCTTCGTTTGACGTCCGTTCTCGCCTAACTTTTTATCGTTTCGATACCAACAATGAGATCTTCGATTCTCATTTAGATTGCTTTGGCTAAATACCGCTCTAACGTAAATTCACTTTTTACGTTGCATTGCGTCGTGCTGGTTCTGTCGCGAAACTTCGACAGGTCATAACTTCTTTGTTATAACTCGGATTTTGGCGTTCTTTATATGCACGGAAACCTTGTAACATATACTACAACTTGTTTAGGATTATTCATCCTAAATAATCTTCTATCAAGAAGTCATTTTTGACTCTTATTGTCTCTAAATTGACTAGCCCTGATCTACGGGCGTTACAATTATCTCCCCCTTAGGATGATTACATCCCCGAATCATCAACGAAATAGGATTCGCATACTGACTCCATAATTTATCTCTCCATTCCAAGTAATAACCCTGATGGGTCGCGTCCCGATGACCTCTCATCATAGTCGGACTCAATTGATATGACCCCTAGGGTCGGAATAACAACTATCTTACTAGACATTACCGAAACAATAGTAATGACATACTTGAATAAAACGGAATCAATTACTAGCTTCTTGATAACCTTGTGACTTCCCTTGATCCAACCGTGAGTCCTGTGCTTCCGGTAGTATAGATCTCTACTACCATTCACACCTACTCATACTCGTCCCAAGTATTGTCTCGCAGTTAACCAAGTCACCATACATAAATCATATAATCAACACATCAGATAACAAAACAAGGATTTATATAATTCTTGAAACTATTACACAAAAGTTCAAGTTCACCCTATACTACGCCTCTAACAGGCTATGCTTCCTGATACAGACTTTACCGACTTTATATATTAATATGAAGTCTTCATCCTTTAACCCTCCCATCCCTTTCTGCTTCGTTGAGGAACATGTTGAATGCCCTTGGCTGTGGAGGTGTGTTTTTCTGTGGGCAGTCTTTAGAAATATGACCTTCTTCATTACACCTATAGCACATCTTCTTGTTAGGTGCGCACTTGTTGGCATAGTGCCCTGTCTTCCCACATTTGTAGCAAGTCATCTCCTCGCTACATTTCCCGAAGTGTTTCTTCTTACACTTCTCACACCACTTAGCCTCATCTCTCCCCCCAGATTTCGAGAATTTACTTTCTTTGTCGATTATTGAAGATCCTTCACGCTTCCTTTTCTCTCCAACTTCAGCCCTTTCCAGACCCTTTTCTTTTATTTGGGTCTCAACATTTTTGGCTGCCTAGATGGCGGCTTTCAGAGTGGTTGCTTGTTTGACTATCGGACCAAAGTCCGCTGGTAATCCATTGGCAAACTTGTTGACCTTGGAAAGTTCAGTCGGAATTAGGTATGGAATAAGCTTCATCTTCTCCGTAAAGCTCGTAGCGTATTCAGTAACGCTCAATTTTCCTTTCTTTAGATTCTGGAACTCATTGTTGATTTCCAGAAGATCCTGCTCAGAGCAGTATTGCATTTTCATTTGCTTCACGAACTCTTCCCAAGACATCTTGCTAGCTTCCCCCTTGGGCATTGAACCGGCCAGTAACTTCCACCAGCTCAACACTCCAGATTTTAACAGAGGGATTGCAAGAGCGGTCTTCTGTCTGTTGCTACACTCGCAACTTTCAAACATTGTCTCCATTTCGGAGATCCAGTCCATGACTTGCACCGGTGTCGGGCTCCCAGAAAGACATGGTGGTTTGGATGCCATGAAATCCTTGTACTTGCATCCACGTCCATCATTTCCTCTATCCTGGTTGTTTTGGCGAACTATTGGTGGGTTGGCTTGACCAACGGTCCCACTATAGTTTCCTCCTTCAGACTGCCCTCCATTTACTTCGGGATCTTCAACTCGAATTGACAATTCCTCGCTATTTTGTCTGATCAGACGTCTAGTTTCTTCCATCTGATTATTCAACATTGCCTGGATCATCACTTGGACTCCGGCCATTGTCATTGGTTCAGGCGCTGCTGCCACAACAGGTATTTGTTCAATTACTGGCACTTGATTCCTGTTCTCATCAGCATTTCCAACTCCACTCCTCGTTCTCACCATTTTTGATCTATACACCGAATATGGTGAAATTAGATCCTTAATCATGATAGATATACAAATCATCCTTATCACTCCGAAACGTTTATATGCTAGTTCTAATATCGTAGACGTACGCTTAGAATCCTATACACATAAGGTTTCCAGATCCGGTCGGCAACAAACCATAGATCCAAACAAATAATGTCATATATGGCAAACATATAACAATTAGCACATAATAGCATTTTAGGCAATTTTCCTAAAATATACTAGTGCTCGTGTCTTAAAATATGGTAGACACTCATCTCACAATCATCGCTTAGCATTCTAAGTTTAAGTCTAGAAATCCTACAAATTCCTAGTTCGCTTAAACTAATGCTCTGATACTAACTGTGACATCCCCAATTTCACGGCCAGAAAAGACCGATTTGTTTATGCTTTGTTTTTATAAAATCAGAGTAATCTTTTGGTTAAAAGAGTTGCGGAATTTGTTCCCAAAATAAAATATGATAAAATTTATCAAATCGTTTTTCAAAGAGAATGTATTTTTATTAAATAATAAAACCTCGGGATGTCATGTTCGTTACAGACCAAAAGCATAAACAATGTAAAATAGACCTTACAATAGTTATTCAACTACTAATCTACAATCCAAAATCTCTCGTCAAGTCCGCCGACTTATACTCTTATGTCATTACCTGTAATGAAAAGAAAACTGAGTGGGTCAGGCTTGGGAGCCTGGTGAGCATATAGGGTTTTCAACCCACAATAATACATTTGTTATATTCAATTATCAAACAATCAACCCAAATACCCATCCCCATTATCTTCTTAAGGTTTCACCCTAAGAACCAACTATCCTTCATTCACTTATTCCTAAGGAATCGGCACGAAATCCATTGCTGCCAAAGTTTATCTATCGAGTACTAAATCCATAGTTATCAGACGCTAACTCCATAGTCGTCGGGGTTCACTCAAGCGGCGCTAACTCCATAGTCACCAAGGTTCACTTAACAAGCGCTAACTCCATAGTCGCCAAGGTTTACTTAACAAGCGCTAACTCCATAGTCGCCAAGGTTCATCAAATAGGCACGAAGTCACATCGTCGCCAAGGTCTATACAATAGGTGCTAACTCCATAGTCACCAAGGTTTATACAAAAGGCGCTAACTCCATAGTCACCAAGGTTTACCTAATAATAGGCGCTAACTCCATAGTCACCAAGGTTTATACAATAGGCGCTAACTCCATAGTCACCAACTATCCCATCTACCCTTGTTCTACCCAACAATTTTGTAGACATAAATACTTACACAGTTTAAATCATTTAACACCTGTATAAAACTCCAATTTCCATGTCCATCTCAAATAGGCCAATAACATATAAACACATAGCACGTATTTCATAGCAAATACTTCATATGGATGTGTTAGAAGAAAGCAACTACACACCCACACATATAAACAACAATATACTTAATACACTCAAACCATACTTGTATTATTATCATGTTTATGAAAGGTAGTATACACTCACTTGATCAGAAGATGATCGGACAGCACTACGGCTTATAGAAGTAGTAATCCACAGCAGATCTGGAAGATCTTCACAAAAATCGAACTTCTCGCGGGCAGAGCTTCGACTCGGGAACCGCACTTCTCGGGATCTTCGGGATCTCGGGACTTGCCTTGGGGCTAGAGTATGATACCGGGGCTTCGGGGTGGAATCGGCACGCAAAACGATGCAAAAGACTAGAGAGAAGAGAAGAAATGAACAAAATTCTCGGCTGCCTTCGGATCCCTTATATAGAGGCTGGAGCCTCGGAGTACGCGAGGCGTACTGCAGTACGCAGCGCGTACTGCTTCCGAAATCGTCACTGCATGCGTCATCCGAAGTGTTGACACTATGCTGAGTACGCGGTAGCGTACTCTCGTACGCGGGGCGTACTCCGGATCACACCGGTGACTCGCCTTCGGATAATACCTCCGATTTTGAATTAAATTTAATTACAAAATGATTAATAAACTTCGGAAATTCATAACTTCTTCATACGAACTCCGTTTGCAACGTTCTTTATATCCACGGAAAGGTGAGACCACGCTCTACGACTTTCGTTTAGACTCCGTCAGCTAACTTTAACTTTATTTTTATTATTTATTTTTAATAGGCCGCGACAGAAACTTTCGTTATAAATTCATAACTTCTTCGTTTGACGTCCGTTCTCGCCTAACTTTTTATCGTTTCGATACCAACAATGAGATCTTCGATTCTCATTTAGATTGCTTCGGCTAAATACCGCTCTAATGTAAATTCACTTTTTACGTTGCATTGCGTCATGCTGGTTCTGTCGCGAAACTTCGACCGGTCATAACTTCTTTGTTATAACTCGGATTTTGGCGTTCTTTATATGCACGGAAACCTTGTAACATATACTACAACTTGTTTAGGATTATTCATCCTAAATAATCTTCTATCAAGAAGTCATTTTTGACTCTTATTGTCTCTAAATTGACTAGCCCTGATCTACGGGCGTTACAGATCAGAAGGTCTTTAGAGCCACAGTGGCAAGATAACTAGTGGCAACTATTGACAGACAAGGATTTCATATGGAAGTCGGGTGGAGCGACCACGTGGGAGTCTTTTGGCTCCGCAACCGGGCCAGAACTGGTATTTCAGATGACTGGTAACGAATTGAGACCAAGGAGGTCTCGGTAGATTTTGGAAAGCATCCATGTGACAGCATGTTGTTTCGGGCAGTTTTAGTGTTTTGGCAGTATTAGTATTAATGTTTTAGAATTTCAGGTATGGATGGGTAACAAATTGCTTGGGTTATGCTAAGTCACTCACAGCAGGATTATTTTACCCTTGCCCAAGTGTAAGTGATCTACAAGTATAATTGGGTATGTAATTCTATTTCCTAGCGGGAACCTCGAGTTATTAGAAGTTGAGTAGTCAGTTGAGAGATAAGTGGACTAGGTTCAACAATAATGATTTAGTATGGGCGGTCTGTCAAGGAGTCAGACCATCTTGAGACTATAGATTTCAGATTGAGTAATGGGAGCATAATGCAAGGAAATCGTCTGTCTTCGGGTTTTAGAACCCTACCAGGGATGGTTTTGGTTGCCTTGGAAAGGCTAGGTTACACTCGGGATTGTGGCCATGTCGTTTAAGTTTTCGGGCCTATAAAGAATGGTAAGGAATGATTTCGAAGGCGAAATCTAATTTAAGTAGGGGAGAGTTGTAACACCACGTTTATTAAATAAATAAATAGACAAATTATTGAATGAATAGTAACCCTAGAATCAATAATAATTTAGCAAGGTGTTGGTTTCAAGGAGTTAACTGTCACTATTTTAGAAGTTGGGGGTTAAAAGTGTAAGTTCCGGAGTGGTTTTGTAAATATTTATGAAGGCAGGGACTTCTTGGTAAATTATTGGGACTTAATTTGAAGCGATTTTGGAGGTTAAGGGGTTGGATGGTAATATATGGACTTCAGTTGAAAATAATTTATAGAGGAGGGGTTGTTCGGTAAGTATTGGACCTAAATTGAAATGAATTTGGAATGATGAGGGTTAAAAGGGTAAATTAAGGATCCATTTTGAAAGAAAAGGGGGAAGGAGGGACCAATTGCATTTTTATGGGATAAAGTTTTATGGGGCTCAGGGTATATAACCTGTCACCCCGGTAACCTTAACCCTAGAAGATGCAACCACCACCCTTATGCCTCCCTCCCTCCAACTGCCAAATGGTCCTTTTGGGTTGCCTTCACCAAAGCAATTTGATAGGATAGACATTTGATAATAGGTTATTTATGATTTATTAATATATTATAAGTATAATATATTAATTGAGAAATCACATTATTTAATTAGTATTGATCAATAATTAATTTGGAATTAATTTAGTGATCAAAAGAGACTAACTAAATTTACGGGGACTGATTAAGTAAATCAGCAATACTTATAGTTGGGCTAATGATCCATGGTTGATTAGGATGGGCTAAACCTATATGATAGTCCATGAAGGTTTAACCCATGTAACTTAAGAAATATGAAGGGTCATGGTGAATAAGGGTTTGCATGGATGAAACCTTAGTCTTTGCCACACTATAAAAGCATCCCCTTAACCCCTAAAATCCGCCCCATGCTTTCTTAAGAAGAATCATAACCGATTTGGTGCTATCTAGCCACTTCTCATAAGCCTCCTTTGCATTTGGTGTTTGTGACACATTAGAGGCATCACATTTGAGGTGCTAAAGCTTTTAAAGGCCAAGAACTACAAGCTACACTAAGAGGTATTCGTCTAACTTGGTTTTATGTTGTGTATCTCAAATTGGATGCTAGTTAGGGTGTGTGCTTTGGAAAATTGAAATTGCATGTATAATTAGAGAAAACTTAGATCCAAAGCATCTAGGGTTATATATGCACCATAGGAGTGTTATAGTGCTTAAAACCCAACAGTGGTATCAGAGACTAGGATTGTTTTCTATTATATTGATGCATTTGTGTTATTTTCAAAGCTGAAAATGTCACATTTCTGGACTCTGACTGCTGGACTCGACGAGTCCTATGATTGGACTCGACAAGTTGGATAATTAGATGATGAACTCGATGAGTCCATTGCTAGACTCGACGAGTTGGATCATCAGATGACAGTTTTCTTGAGTTTTTGGCCAGAATTGGATTAGGACCATTACCACAAATAGTTTTGTATAATTAAAAATGTTTTTTTTCTGATTTGATAGGGATTATCCTTATCCAATTAAAGGACAATTGTCAAATTTTAAGATAATAAATTGATTATTTGTATTATTTGATTTGAATTGCCTTGCTATATGAGTTAGATTAGATCAACTTGATGAGTAACAAATTATATGATAATTGAATAAGTTCTAACTTATCAAATTGTTCTTGAAGAGAGTTTCATAACTTGTCCTCAAGTTATGAAATATGAAAAGTCTCATTTATGAACATAAAACGCATAAGTTATGGAAACCAAAGTTTTGAAGTGCTACAAAACTTGCCCTTAAGTTTTGGAATTTGTAAAGTCTCACTTGTGAAACATTTAATTCCAAACCTTAGAATTTTAAAAGTTTAAAATTCAACCCTTATATTATTATAATATTAAAAGTCAATACTTATATATATATATATATATATATATATATATATATATATATATAAGACAAGTCAGTCTTACCTTTAGTAGGCCTCATTCACGAAGTCGGTCTATAAGGGGGGGTATAAGGTTACTGCCTATAAAATGGTGGTTTATGGGTGTCCATTCTCACCCACCGCTTCCTTGACTGGTGGAGAGTCATTAGCCGAACGGGTAGGATAGGACATTAATCCTGATTAATAAGTATAATGAAACTATAAAGTGTCACACCCCAAAACCAGAATGGCGGAAACGTTCTGGGGTGGAGGACGTCATGTATAGCATCACAACCAATGTATAATAGCAATCATAGCAACACAACCATTACATTTAATACTTAAATAAAAATGTTTACATCAATTGGAAATTGTCAGAAACTTGTTTGTATTTCATCATACAGCAGTAGTTTGTAATGAAACTTTGGTGTCAGATTGTAAACTAAAGGTGATTTATATATAATGTGAGTCGTATAACCATACTTGATATGACTAGAGACCTTTCCAACGTTCTTCAGGCGTCGAGTTAAATAACATTTGTCACCCTGGGCATGCCTGCCCAACTATAGCTAGTAGTTCGGGTGTGGGATTGTCATTCCCGAATAGATCTATTCACAAATCTCACGCTCTCCCTCCAGGAGACTCTGGTTATACTATGATAGGATTTATCCATGTACACCTAAGGGTACAGTAGTGAAGTAGCGCCTCACTGTATCGTACAATCTAGTTTACATGTAGTGTAGTAGCGTTCTACCATAGTGAAAATCCGAATGTATATTGTCGTTCGTAGAAATAATTACAGTTATGAAAAACGTGATAGAGTAGTGGTGCAAACTGTAAACTATTCATGTTCTTAGTGCATACGTTTAGTAGTGAAAGTTTCTATACTTGTTATGTTTAGAAAATCCCAAACTATACCGATTATGGTTTGCATGAGTAACATAGTGAATAGCGAAACCGGAAAACTATGAAATTTCAGTGAAAAACGACCCTTATGCTCAACACAGCACAAAGGGTTAAAGTATGAGAATTTCATGAGTTTTGAAAACATTTATGTTTAGGTTGTATTCCCCCCCCCCCCCCCCCTTGAAAACATTAAAAATAGAGAAAAATGTAGGGGTATGAACTCACCTCAGGTGATTTGAATGAAGGATCGACAAGAAATGTTGGATGTTCAAGTGAAGCCTTGAACACGCTTTGATCCTAATTAACATGTAATGACACAAAAAAGAGTCAAATAATGGTATTTCACCACTAGATGTGATGAAGAACCATTCTAAGAACTTGGGACTACTTGCACTAAGTGTTAGGACCTTAAAGGATTTCATGAGTGAGGTGTATGGCCACTTTAAAGGTGTTTTCAAGGTCCATACTTGCATTCCATGAAGTGTCCTAGGCCCAAACTTGGTTGTAGTACAAGTTTAGGGTCTTAGAAATGGGATGGTGTGTGTGTGTATGGTCGCACAAATGATTGTGCTACCGCACATACGGGTGTGCTGCCGCACACACGGGTGTGCTGCCACACACACGAGTGTGTGGTCGTACTCCTTCAACGAGATGAAGAACATGACGGGACTTTCATGATTCAAGGCCTAGATCAAGAGGTTCTTCAAGTATAACAAGCTAAGGGATGGATTACTCACATTTTTTTGAAGCTTTGGAAGGTTCAAAGTTGGAGAAACTTGAGAGGAAATGATGTTGTGTGTTGCCAAGGTATTAAAGGAATGAAAGGAAAGACCCTTTATATAGGGGTAAAGGTGCTGCCTAAAAGTGAGTGTGCCGCCAAGGGAGTAGGTGTGCGGCCGCACACTCGTGTGTACGGCCGTACACTCCTCCAAGAGGTGTGTGGCCCAATTTTTCACTACTCAACACTCCAAATCATTCCTAAATTCAACCTTGGTTATATATACAAGCTTAGAACACTTAAATGACCCCTTGAATAGCACTATAAATTGACGAAACAATTTGAATATTGATTGAATTGATTAATTGTACAAGATTGAAATTCCGGGTTGTCACATAAAGTAACTAACCCTTTTATAAATTCCCAATCTTATTTACTTTAGGAAAAATGTGAAAATTGTGCTATTCCATGAAATTGCACTTTGCACCTTGCAAGTCGTTAGTGGAGCGTGTGTGGTTAACCAGCACACTAATTTGGTACTGACAAAGGTGGCAAAGGGTAGCTTGATGTTTATCATAGATCAATGGAGCGTGTGTGGTTAACCGGCACATTGATTAGGTGATAAGTGACATCAAGAGTACCAAGCAATTTGCATGGTTATTCACACCTTGTTTGTGATCCTCAGTATCCCAGTCACAAACTTGAAGGGCATAATCAAGATTTAAACATGCTATTGAAAAGTTTAATGAATCTCAAAGAATCTAGGAATTTCAATTCATTTAAAGCTTAATAATCGATTTTGTTTTTCATGTTGGAAATTGGTAAATCGTCATTTACTTACCTACAAATATTTTACAATTGGATTACAACATCCCTCTTCCGAATTGTAGAATATTGTGTTGGGTCCTAGCCTTAATATTTCATTTGGGTGTTATATTAAGGATTGTCATCTAATCTAAACTTTGTCCTTTTCCTTTTCAGATGTCTATCCCAAACAATGCTTAAGGCTCCAACCCTTCTAGCTTATTCTTTCTTATAAACTTGGTTGGAAGAACTATCTTTGATGGGTCAAAATTTAATGATTAGATTCGAAACATTTGTATAGCCCTTCGCTGTGAGGACAAAGAATATGTCCTCGATAAAGAGCTGAAGGAGATTGATGAACAAACTACTAATCCCGAGCAAATCGAGGAATACATGGTTCATGAGAGGGACGCAAAAAAGGTGTCGTGCATTATGATTATTACCATGACTGCTGAGCTTCAAAAGTCCTATGAGCACTTATGGCCCTTCGAGATGCACCAATATTTGATGGAAAGGTACCATCAAAGTGCTCGGTAGGAGAGGTAAGAAATCATAGCCTTCATGATTACAACCAAAATGAAGGATGGAGAGTCCATCACGGCCCACTTGCGAAAGATGCAGAGATTTGTGGACCGCTTGTTGAAGTTGAATGTGAAATTAGATGAAGAGTTGGCTATTTATATCATCCTACATTCTTTGTCTGCTTGTTATGATCAGTTCAGAATGACTTATCATATGAACAAGGAGGAAGTCACTCTAAGAAAGCTTTAAGGCCTACTAAAAACTACAAAAATCAATTTGAAAGGCAAGTATATTGTATCTACACCTACTACTGTTGCCCCTGTCTTGGCAATTGGACTGGGAAGGGAAAGAAGAGGAAGGCTCCTTCTAAGAGCCACAAGGGAAAGTCCCATGATGGATCCTCTTCTAGTGGAACCAAAGGTGGTCCTGCTAAACCCTCTACCAATCAAAAGGAAGAAGAGTGCTTCTATTGTCATGAAAAGGGCACTGGAAACGAAGCTGCCCCAAATACTTGCAGGAGATTAAGGATGGGAAGATAAATCCCACATGTGTGGGTATTTACACTATTCTATCTAATAACTCATCACATGCTAATTCTTGGGTCCTTGATACAGGTTGTGGATTTCACATTTGTTCTTATTTGCATGGACTAAAAGAAAGTAGCGGTGTGAAGCACGGGAAGATAAACCTAATCATGGGGAATAGGGAAGTGTTGCATGTCACCAAGATTAGAGTTTATTCTTTATTGCTTAGTAGTAGATTAAATTTAGAGTTGAATAATTGTTGTTACTCTTCGGATATGAAGAGAAATATTATTTCTTTTCATGGTTTGTATAACAAGGTTTTAGATTTTCATTTGATAATGAAATTGGCTCTATTAATGCTTTCTACAATGGTGTATTTTATTTTAAAGCATTGCCTTGTAATGGTATATATGAAACTGTGATGGTTGTAGATAACTTAGGAAATAATGTGTTGAATATTGAATCGTCCAATTGTTTGGACAAGGCATGCTTGTGGCATTGTCGTCTCGGACATGTCAACAAGAAGCGGATAGCCAAACTCCAAAAGTTTGGAGTCTTGGATTCATTTGACTTAAAGTCGGATGATACTTGCGAATCTTGTTTGCTTGGAAAGATTACCAAGTCACCCTTCACTAGTACTTGTGAAAGGGGTGAAGTTTTGTTGGATCTTGTACACACCGATGTGTTTGGACCCTTCAGATCCACCACAAAGGATGTCAATTGCGTCTATGTGACTTTTACTGATGATTACAGCAGATATGGCTATATCTACTTAATCAAGCATAATCCCTAAACCTTTGAAAAGTTCAAAGAGTTTAATCAAGAAGTGGAGAATTAATTGGGCAGAAATATAAAGATGCTCCGATCCAATCGAGGTGGTGAGTATCTTAGTATCGAGTTTCACGACTGTCTTAAGGAATGTTGAATTGTTTCGCAGTTGACGCCACCTAGGACACCACAGTTGAATGATGTGGCTGAGAGGCGTAATCAAACCTTGTTGGACATGGTTCGTTCCATGATGGGTCAAGCTTCGTTACCTATCTCATTATGGGGTATGCCTTAGAGACTACTGCCTATATCCTTCATCTAGTCCCTACTAAGAAGGTTTCCAAAACACCTCACGAGATGTGGTGAGGGAAGGTTCACTCGTTAGCACACATCAAGGTTTGGGGATGTCAGGCTTTCATAAGACGAGAGACTCACGACAAGCTCAAACCTTGTAGTGAGCGATGTATTTTCAACGGCTACCCGCAAAAGTCCTTTGGTTATCTCTTCTATAGACCAAGTGGCAATGTTGTCTTCGTTGCAAGGAGATGGGTTTTCTGAGAGAGAGAGAAATCATATGCCAAGAGGACAGTGGGAGGCAAATTGACCTTGAAGAGCTTCAAGAGTTAAGTGATGAAGGAACCTCAAATAATAGCGCTCAACCCGAGGAAGAAACTCCTATTGAACCGATTGATGAGTATGTACCTCTGAGACGTTCCAGTAGAGTTAGTGTTCCACATGTGTTATATGATTTTCATGTAACAGCTGAAGGTGATACGTTTATCAGTGATTGTACAATGATTAATATGGATGAACCTAACAACTATAAGGAAGCCATGGCAGGCCCTGAGTCTGCAAAATGAAAAGAGGCTATGGACAGCAAGATTCAGTCCATGTATGACAATCAAGCTTGGAACTTGGTTGACAATGTACCAGGTCATAAGACAGTCGGGTGCAAATGGATCTTAAAGAAGAAGACTGACATGGATGGGAAACTACACGCATATAAGGTGCGACTGGTTTCGAAGGGCTTTACTCAAACTCATGGAGTTGACTATGATGAGACCTTCTCACCAGTAGCGAAGATTAAATCAATAAGGGTTATGCTAGCCATAGTTGCATTTCATGATTATGAAATATGGCAAATGGATGTCAAAACTGCTTTCCTTAATGGAAAGTTGGCTGAAGATGTTTACATGTGTCATCCATAGGGTTTTGTCGATGCAAAGTACCCTAATAGGGTGTGTAAGCTTGAGAGATCAATCTTTGGATTGAAACAAGCATCTTGCAGATGGAATCTTTGTTTTGATGAGAAAGTCAAAGAGTTTGGTTTTTCGAGAAGCAAAGATGAGTCATGCATATATGTCAAAGCTAGTGGGATTGTAGTTATGTAACACCCAGAATTAGAAAGACCAAGAAAGGAAAGAAAAACCCTAGGTCAAAGGGGTCAACTCGTCGAGTCCAGGAAGGAACTCGACGATTCGGAGCGGGATCCGGGTCCTAGATTAAGCAACCGACTCGGCGAGTCGGTGAGAGGACTCGGCGAGTCTGGTCTGAAGAGAAAAACCCTAAATCCGGAACTTTGTGCCCTATTTAAATGTCTCATTCTCTTCCCTAAGGTTCCTTTACAGCCCCTCTCACCCAGAACACCAAACCCTAGCTACTTATCCGTTTTTGGAGCGAGATCTAGCCTTGGTGAAGTAATTTTCAAGCTTTGAAGAAGAAGAAGAAGGAGAAGAAGTTGGGAGGTCACAGGGAGAAGCTTGTTGGTCCAGGAGTAGCTTCTCAACCTCATCATTTTCTGGTAATTAATCTCTCACCTTGGTTATTATACTTCTAGATCTAGTTTGCCCCCAAATGGATGGTTTTGAGCTCTAAAACCATAAATTCGTAATAATGAAGCAGTTGTATCGGTTCATATTGTAGATCTAGACATCCTTGAGCTCCAGGAGCTCAAGAAAGACATCTTTTGGGTAGCCATGACCTTGTTCTAGCCAAATAGCCTCCTTAATAGTTAAGTTTTAGTGTTTTGGCTTCATTGCATCAGAGACACACATAAAGTTAGCAACTTTACATGTTCAGATAGTCTTAGAAAACTAGATCTATTGTTTGGAGCAAAGGAGAAGCTCTGTGACTCGAAATTATGGAAATCCACGTATGGACTCGGCGAGTCTGGGAGATGACTCGGCGAGTCGGGCTAGATATCAGACTTGAGTCGCGTAGTAACTCGGCGTGTCAGATGGGTAGACTCGGCGAGTTAGATGAAGATAGGCAGGAACTCGACGAGTTGGAAGAACAAATCGGCGAGTCTGGTCGCAGAACCTCAAACCTTTTATGGTTAAGCCTTGAATTAGTGAGTCAGGAGGTGACTCGGTGAGTTGAGCAGGATGGGAATCAGAGATCGTTGAACTCGACGAGTCTTGGGGTGACTCGGCGAGTTGAGTCGCATTATGAGAGTTTCAGAATATAAGGACTCGACGAGTCAACGGGCTGACTCGGCGAGTAGAGTCAGTCTGGAGGGTTGACTTTGACCAGGACTTTGACTTGAATAGAGTTGACTTAGTTTGACTATTGAAGGGCAGTTTGGGACTAACTGTTATATTTGGTATTAGTATATCGGGGAGTCATTGGAGTAGCATTTCGGGAGTTGTCAGATAGCAGTTAGAAGGGTGTCAGCAAGAACTCCAGTAGTGCAGGTGAGTTTCCTTCCAGTAGGAACGGGTCTAAGGCCATAATGCCGACCCGTTTAGTTAGCAGTAGTTTCCGGACTTCGGTCTGATGCAGTAGTTAGTATTTTTAATGCCTTTGTGGCTCAGACAGGATTTATGTGTTATGTGTTCCGGGCTACGGCCCGATGCAGTATGCAGTATATGTGTTCATGCTAGTTAATATGTTTATGCTATGCTATGTTTATTTAGTTCCGGACTACGGTCCGATGCAGTTAATCCGGAATTTGGTTCGATGCAGGGGACAAGGTCCCAGTTAGTTGCGGACTTCGGTCTGATGCAGGGGGCAAGGCCCCAGTTAGTCTGGACTTCGGTCCGATGCAGGGGACAAGGTCCCAGTCAGTTCCGGACTTCGGTCCGATGCATTGGGCAAGGCCCAGTATGTGCTTTATATGTTTGTATGGTATGTGGTGGTTTGGGGGAGCTCACTAAGCTTCATGCTTACGGTTTCAGTTTTTGGTTTCAGGTACTCAGTTTTGAAAAGAGGAGCTCAGAGAGGTTGCAGTGCACACACCATAGTCAGTTAGCCTGGGATGTTTTACTCTGATAATAAGTTTATGTTTGAAATTAATACTATGAAATTATGTTATGACTTATGATATGGTTTTATAAATGTGGTTTTAGTAATGTTTTAAAAGAAATTTTTAGTCGTGAAAATTGGGTCGTTACAAGTTGGTATCAGAGCCTTGGTTTGAGGGATTCGGATACACTTACGGGTGTGTCTGAACTCAAACTAAGGAAATGGTAAAAGGTTTTCAAAATAAAAACATTTTCGAAAAGAATTTTTGGAAAAATAAATTTAAAAAGAAAATAAATTTGAAAAGAGAAAAAGGGTGTGGTGCATGCAATCAGCCGAGCTCAAGTAAGTACTCTCAAATTACCCATACAAGTTATGTTATGATTATCAGTTTCAGTTTCAGTAGAACAACATGCTAGTATAGGACTAAGGATCTAGGAGGATGCCTTATGTGACTGCTTTATGTGTTTCAGCCTTATGAGAATTGCATGCTAGTATTGAGTAGACAGTAGTAGGATATCCTATTTAGGTTATGCCTGATAGTATGAGTTCAGCATTGTATACTAGTATAGATTCTTGGTTATGAGAATAGATTTGCTTGAGTTAGTTTCCTTCTTGTCTGAATGTTGCTTGCTTTGTGCTTTGTGGGATTTTGAGTGATGGGAGTTAGCTGTTAGGTGAATACGTTCAGTCACATGTAACCAGGGATGAATAATCTTAGAGGATTGGATTTGACCCTATTGCATAGCTCTTGTATGAGTCTTAACCGTTGTAGGGATGAGTCCCTTACTCGAAGGATTATCCGAGCCTCGTTACATGTGATGGTATTCAGGTGATGGCTAATTGGCATTACGAGGAGACCTTCAGCAGCTGATGACTGTTTGGGTGGAGTCAAAGGTTCCCTAGGGCAAGCCTAGGATGAGAGTAGCAAAGATTAGCAGTAGAGAAAAGGGACTTGATGGTGTTGAGGTAACTCTTGAGGAAAGTACGGATAGATGTGGAAGGTAGTATGGGCCCGTACTACTGAAGGCAGATGATCCGTACTCGATTCAAGAGGGGCCGAGGCAAAACCAGGTAACTAGTAGAGTGTGTGAGAGATCCCTCAGTAGCGGTGTGTATTGATCAGTAATGTGTTATGTTTCCAGCATGGTGATGTTGCGTGAGATACTAGTTACCAGTTCAGGTACCAGGGAGGGATCTGGCTCAGTTCTAGAGTCGGGCAACTTGATGATCAGATGAGGGATTTCATTTCCGCAGAGATTGTGCGCAACATCATTGATCAGACTCCAGTGATTTTTGGTTCGGTTAGAGAGGCCATCGTGGAGCTTATGGACAGTCATCTTGAGGCCTTTAGGGCCGGAATAGTTTCAGGACAGTTTGGGGCTCGTCTAGAGCCCGATTCTTATGGAGTTTGGGGATCCATCATAGAGGGGGATTCCATTTCTGGCTTTTTCATTCAGGGGTCAGGAATGAGTGGGGCACCCTGTCTCCAGGATAGACCCTTGCATGATTGGGTAGTTAATAAGGTTTCGCTAGTCATTCGCGAGGAGTTACCCAACATCATTGAGCGGGTCACTGGTCAGTTGACCGCTAAGTTCCAGGGACAGACAGCTGCTATTCATACGGTTGATGGAGTAGTTGGGGTCACTCGAGAGCAGGAGATTGGTTTGGATGGGCAACTCGGAAAACGGAAGCGGGCACATGTTGTAGGGAGATTGGGAAGAAGAGTGGAGTCCTACTCAGCTGACTTGGGCGCTGGAGGTCAAGAGGACCTAGAGGTCTGTGGTAAGTGTGGAGGGACTCATGGGTTTTCTTGTCACAAGTTCAGGTGTTTCAAGTGCAAGGAAATGGGGCATGTGTATCAGGATTGTAAGTAGGATCAAAGATGTTTTCATTGTCACCAGCCGGTTCATTTCAAGTCTCGATGTCCCGTCTTGGTGGTGGAGAGAGTTCAGGGTCAGACGCCCATTGTTCCGCAGAAAGTCAAGATCAAGCCGCACTAGATCGCAGGTATGTAGTTTGAATTCTTCCTTTTCTAGTAACTCTATTGTTATGGTACTGCATCGATGTTAGTAAGCATGTATATGTGAGTATTATATTACCTGCTTGTGATTGAGTTATATGCCATTTGCATACCTTGGTTTTAGATTGATAGTAAGAGGTTGTTCCCCGATAGAGCGGGTTATTTAGGTTGCAGTAGCTATAGCAAGATTATGTGGGACTTGGAGTGTCTCGCTAGTTCAAGAAAGGGTCGTATTGGAGCTGGATTGGTTAGATCCCTAGCTATGGTAAGCTTGGACTTTTCAGCAAGATTGATTACGGAATGGTAGTAAGGATTGGGAATTCTTTTCAAGATTTGAGCAGTGAGGTATAGGCAGGATCAAAGTGCGGGAGAACCCTCCGAGTATACAAGGGTAAGAGTACGCATATCCAGAATGAGTACGCGACATCCGAGAAGAAAAGATAGTAGCACAGCGATTGATGGATTGAGGAGTTCACGGTTGGGAGTTTGAGAAACTTCCCAACAGTTAGTTCATGTGATCGAGATGGTTAGTAGCTGGTTGGGAATTCAGGTTGGAAGACCGCCTGTAGGATTCTAGTGAGTTGGAATGAAGATTTTGAGAGCAGTTAGCAAGAGATGCTTTCGTGTTAGTAGTCAGTGGCAGCGACAGCATGCAGAGCATGGTAGAGCGGCGGGAGAGCCGCAACATTTTCCAGCAATAGACAGTTAGTATGGAAACTGTTGTAAGTCTGTGGGGGTAGCCGTAGCATTCACTAGCATTCAGATAGTAGTAGTGTTGTAAGTCTGCGGGGGTAGCCATAGCATTCACTAGTCGTCAGATAGTAGTAGAGTGTTGTAAGACTGCGGGGGTAGCCGTAGCATTCACTAGCAGTCAGATAATAGTAGAGTGTTGTAAGTCTGCGGGGGTAGCCGTAGCATTCACTAGCAGTCAGATAGTAGTAGTGTTGTAAGTCTTTGGGGGTAGCCGTAGCATTCACTAGCAGTCAGATAGTAGTAGAGTATTGTAAGTCTGCAGGGGTAGCCGTAGCATTCACTAGCAGTCAGATAGTGGTAGAGTGTTGTAAGTCTGTGGGGGTAGCTGTAGCATTCACAAGCAGTCAGATAGTAGTAGAGTGTTGTAAGTCTGCGGGGGTAGCCGTAACATTCACTAGCAGTCAGATAGTATTAGAGTGTTGTAAGTCTGCAGGGGTAGCCGTAGCATTCACTAGCAGCCAGATAGTATTAGAGAGTTGTAAGTCTGCGGGTGTAGCCGTAGCATTTATCAGGTTGGTAGGTAGCATGAGCGCGTTGTTTGGACGGGAGGAAACATTAGTACCCACCGGTTCGGGTGCAGCAATGAGGATATGGGAATCCACGGGTTAGATTTCGGATTTCTCAAATGGTTCAATTATGGTTAAGTCGGCGATTCGACAGTTGGATCGTCACCACAATTATGAGATCAGGGAAGCACTGGACCGCTTGGGTTCGTGTATGTTAAGGGCTACCGTTAGTCTGGGAGCCATCATTTTTAGTCTTTGATTTGATGATGTCAGGATGTGACGTTTGGGCCTGATCGGTGGATCGGGAGGTTGTTAGAGCCACAGTGATAGGATAACTAGTGGAAACTAGTTCCAGAGAAAGATTTCGTTCAGAAGTCGTGGGAGCGACTAAGTGAGGAGTCCTTGGACTCCACAGTTAAGTTGGAACTCGGTGTTGCAAATAACCGACAGGTGATTGGAGACCAGGAAGGTCTTGAGATATTTTGGGAAGCAACCATATAGCAGTTCAGTGTTTCAGGCAGTTCAGTGTTTCAGTCAATTTAGTGTCTCAGTCAGTTTAGTGTTTCAGGCAGTTCAGTGTTTCAGGAAGTTTAGTGTTTCAGGCAGTTCAGTGTTTCAGTCAGTTCAGTGTTTCATTCAGTTCAGTGTTTCAGGCAGTTCAATGTTTCAGGCAGTTCAGTGTTGCATGCAGTTCAGTGTTTCAGGCAGTTCAGTGTTTTAGGCAGTTCAGTGTTTCAGGCAGTTCAGTGTTTCGGATAGTTGCAGTGTGATGGTCAGTATTAATTTTGTGTTGGGTTGCAAGTGCAGGCAGATTAGTTGGACCAGGGTGGTCTCAGTGCATCCGGTAGGGGATGAGGGGCAACATAATTTTCAGTCTGTGGTAGTAACGATGAGGGAAGTATGGTAGAGGCAAAAAGTTGATCGAGGGTGCTACGCCTCTCACAGCAGGGTTGGATAATCTCATAGGGGAGGGTTTGACCTTGTTGCACAGCTCTCGTATGAGTCTTAACCGTTGCAGGGATAAACCTTTTACTCGAAGGATTATCTGATCCATTCGCCGTGACGGGTGCTCAGCACCAATTTATAGCAGTAAGAAGCATTCAGTATGTACCGGCAATAGTGACTAGCACTGGGAATGGCTGGAGTGATGGACATCGTGAAAGGTACGGTCCTTCACAGTGATAGGGGAGGTAGTTGGTTATGGAATGTGGACTTGGGGAGGCCAGAGAACGCACAAGGAAAAAGGAGGTGGACCTGAGAATACTATCCACAGGGATTAATGATAGTCAGAATGACCAGGCGGAAGGCCAGCAGGCCAGTGGAGGTAGTCAACGGGTGTTAGTTTTTTTTCAAGCAGAGTGTTGAAAGCAGTTGCAAGGCGATTGGCCATAGAGAAACTTCAAGGACGAAGTTTAGTTTAAGTGGGGGAGAGTTCTAACACCCAGAATTAGAAAGACCAAGAAAGGAAAGGAAAACCCTAAGTCAAAGGGGTCAACTCGTCGAGTCCAGGAAGGAACTCGACGAGTCGGAGCGGGATCCGGGTCCTAGATTAAGTAACCGACTCGACGAAGAGGACTCGGCGAGTCTGGTCTGAAGAGAAAAACCCTAAATCCGGGACTTTGTGCCCTATTTAAACATCTCGTTCTCTTCCCTAGGGTTCCTTTACAGCCCCTCTCACCCAGAATACCAAACTCTAGCCACCATATCCGTTTTTGGAGCAAGATCTAGCCTTGGAGAAGTAATTTGCAAGCTTTGAAGAAGAAGAAGAAGAAGAAGAAGAAGAAGAAGAAGGAGTTGGGAGGTCCCAGGGAGAAGCTTTTTGGTCCAGGATTAGCTTCTCAACCTCATCATTTTCTAGTAATAAATCTCTCACCTTGGTTATTGTACTTCTAGATCTACTTTGCCCCTAAATGGATAGTTTTGAGCTCAATAACCATAAATTTGTAATGATGAAGTAGTTGTATCGGTTCATATTGTAGATCTAGACATCCTTGAGCTCCAGTAGCTCAAGAAAGACATCTTTTGGGTAGCCATGACCTTGTTCTAGCCAAATAGCCTCCTTAATAGTTAAGTTTTAGTGTTTTGGCTTCATTGCATCAGAGACACACGTAAAGTTAGCAACTTTACATGTTCAGATAGTCTTAGAAAACCAGATCTATTGTTTGGAGCAAAGGAGAAGCTCTGTGACTCGAAATTATGGAAATGCACGTATGGACTCGGCGAGTCTGGGAGATGACTCGGCGAGTCGGGCTAGATATCAGACTTGAGTCGCGTAGTAACTCGGCGAGTCAGATGGGTAGACTCGGCGAGTTGGATGAAGATAGGAAGGAACTCGACGAGTTGGAAGAACAACTCGACGAGTCTGTTGAAGATTGCCTTGGACTCGACGAGTCTGTTCTTGGAGTCGGAGAGTCTGGTCGCAGAACCTCAAACCTTTTCTGGTTAAGCCTCGAATCAGTGAGTCAGGAGGTGACTCGGTGAGTTGAGTAGGATGGGAATCAGAGATCGTTGAACTCAACGAGTCTTGGGGTGACTCAGTGAGTTGAGTCGCATTATGAGAGTTTCAGAATATAAGGAATCAACGAATCAACGGGCTGACTCGGCGAGTAGAGTCAGTCTGGAGGGTTGACTTTGACCAGGACTTTGACTTGACTAGAGTTGACTTAGTTTGACTGTTGAAGGGCAGTTTGGGACTAAGTGTTATATTTGGTATTAGTAGATCAGAGAGTCATTGGAGTAGTAGTTCGGGAGTTGTCAGATAGCAGTTAGAAGGGTATCAGCAAGAACTCCAGTAGTGCAGGTGAGTTTCCTTCCAGTAGGAATGGGTCTAAGGCCACAATGCCGACCCGTTTAGTTAGCAGTAGTTTCCAAACTTCGGTCTGATGCAGTAGTTAGTATGTTTGATGCTTTCGTGGCTCAGACAGGATTTATGTGTTTTGTGTTCCATGCTACGGCCCGATGCAGTATGCAGTATATGTGTTCATGCTAGTTGATATGTTTATGCTATGCTATGTTTAGTTAGTTCCGAACTTCGGTCTGATGCAGTTAATCTGGACTTCGGTCGATGCAGGGGACAAGGTCCCAGTCAGTTCCGGACTTCGGTCTGATTTCAGAAGGCAAGGCCCCAGTTAGTCCGGACTTCGGTCCGATGCAGGGGACAAGGTCCAAGTCAGTTTTCGGACTTCGGTCCGATGCAGGGGACAAGGTCCCAGTCAGTTTCCGGACTTCGGTCCGATGCAGGGGGCAAGGCCCCGGTTAGTCCGGACTTCGGTCCGATGCAGGGGGCAAGGCCCCAGTTAGTCCGGACCTCGGACCGATGCAGTGGGCAAGGCCCAGTATGTGCTTTATATGTTTGTATGGTATGTGGTACTTTGGGGGAGCTCACTAAGCTTCGTGCTTACGGTTTCAGTTTTTGGTTTCAGGTACTCAGTTTTCAAAAGAAGAGCTCGGAGAGGTTGCAGTGCACACACCATAGTCAGTTAGCCTGGGATGTTTTACTCTGATAATAATTTTATGTTTGAAATTAATACTATGAAATTATGTTATGACTTATGATACGGTTTTTATAAATGTGGTTTTAGTAATGTTTTAAAAGAAATTTTTAGTCATGAAAATTGGGTCGTTACAAGTTAGCTTTCTGGTATTGTATGTAGATGACATATTGCTCATAGGAAATGACATCCCAACCTTGTAGGAGGTTAATTCCTGGCTTGGGAAGTGTTTTTCCATGAAGGACCTTTGGTAAGCTGCTTACATTCTAGGAATAAGGATATTGAGAAACATGAGTAAAAGACTAATAGGACTTAGTCAAAGTACCTACTTGGATAAGGTGTTGAAGCATTTCAACATGGAGAATTCTAAGAAAGGTGACTTACCTATCCAGAGTAATACCAAATTGAGCAAGGCTCAGATTCCGAGAACTGATTAAAAAATAGCGGATATGAGTCAAGTGCCATAAGCCTCCGTTGTCGGCTCAATCATGTATGTTATGACGTGTACTCGCCCTGATGTGGCTTTTTCTTTGAGCATGGTTAGTCGATATCAAGGGAATCTTGGTAAATCTCACTGGACTGCAGTAAAGAGCATTCTTAAGTACCTACGAAGGAATAAGGACTGGGTCCTTACCCTCAGTGGGAGTGATGACTTGAGAGTGACAGGGTATTGTGACACCAGTTTTCAGACCGACAGAGATAATTTACGCTCTCAGTCAGGTTGGGTGTTTACCCTAAATGGAGGATCAGTTACATGGAAAAGTTCCAAGCAGGAGACTTTAGTTGATTCAACATGTGAATCCGAGTATATAGCAGCGAGCGAAGCATCGAAGGAGGCGATATAGTTGAAAATTTTCATCAAAGACCTTGGACTTGTACCATCCAGAAAGGAGCCTGTGGAGATTTTATGCGATAATGAAAGAGCGGTCACCTTAACCAAGGAACCGAGATATCATGGAAGATCCAGGAATATCGACAAAAAATACCACTTCATAAGACATCGAGTAGAAGGACTCCTCGTGGTAAAGAGGGTATCGTCATAGGATAACCCAACAGATCCCCTTACGAAGGGACTGAGTAGGGTTAAGCACTTGCAACATGCAAGGAGCATTGGGCTAAAGGATGATATTAGTTTTAGTGATTAGATAAATATTTAGAAACTTGTAAATAGTTAAAATGTAATTGACATTTGATGATTTAATAAAAGGAGTTTTATTTATAAGTAAAGTTACTATCTTGTGTCAATTGTTTACTATTGTTTGACTTTTGCATGTTTTGACTTCCGAAATAATAAGATTATTCAAACTATCCACAGTCGACCATACTTTGGAAGTAGGTTATGAGGCTAGACTGTCATGAATTGGCTTGTAGATTGTCTAAGATGTTAGACATAGCAAAATTATGCTACAACATTCATGAGTACTCTTGAAATAAGATTTGAGTAATGGATTAAATCCACGCTCACATGAATCACTTCATGGAATTCATCATGAGTGATTGTGAGATGATAATATCATATAGTCTTCAAACCAAGATATATGAGTTCTTAACTACGAGTTGGTTGTGCATTGATGGTATGAAAACGCATCAGTAACTTGATGTTATAAAACGTATTGTTGTTTATGATTTAACGTGTATGTAGTACAAGAATATAAGTCAAAGTTTATATGTTCCTTTTATCCTAGAAAGGATTAAAAGCGATATCTTGGGCCCCTTGATGATTTTTTTTTTGGCTTATGTGTCGGGCCCGGTCAAGACTCAATTGATGTGTTCAATTAAGTTTTATGTCAAACAAATCAGAAATCGGGAAACAAACTGTAGGACAATAAGTATGACTATGTTCCATGTATTTGACCGCATGATATCTTGAAGAACAGAGGATTATACGATCCCTTATCTAAAGGCCGCGTCACTGACTAGGTAAGAGTTCGACAATGGCTTTTGATAGCTACGATTGCTAATCGAATTTTGAAGTTGCATTGACATTTATAGTTGTTAGACTTATCCAAGTAGGAGACTATTGGATTAGGTGTCTAAGCCCATAACTATAATTGGTATGTACTTGACCCAATAATAGCATGGTCCTTTTGGGTTGCCTTCACCGAAGCAATTTGATAGGATGGACTTTTGAGAAGAGGTTATTGTTGATTTATTAATATATTAGAAGTATAATATATTAATTGTGAAATCATATTATTTAATTAGTATTGATCAAAAATTAATTTGGAATTAATTTAGTGATCAAAAGAGACTAATTAAATTTACGGGGACTGATTAAGTAAATAAGAAATACTTATAGTTGGGCTAATGATCCATGGTTTATTAGGATAGGCTAAACCTATACGATAGTCCATGAAGGTTTAACTCATGTAACCTAAGAAATATGAAGGGTCATGGTGAATTAGGGTTTGCATGGACAAAACCCTAGTCTTTTCCACACTATAAAAGCATCCCCTTAACCCCTAAAATCCCCAACCCCCCCCCCCCCTTACATGCTTTCTTAAGAAGAATCATAACCGATTTGGTGCTATATAGCCACTTCTTAGAAGCCTCCTTTGCATTTGGTGTTTGTGACAGATTACAGGCATCCCATTTTAGGTGCTAAAGCTTTTAAAGGCCAAGAACTACAAGCTACACTAAGAGGTATTCATCTAACTTGGTTTTATGTTGTATATCTCAAATTATATGCTAGTTATGGTGTGTGCTTTGCAAAATTGAAATTGCATGTATAATTAGAGAAAACTTAGATCCAAAGCATCTAGGGTTGCATGTGCACCATAGGAGTGTTATAGTGCTTAAAACCCAATAGGCCCATTGTCGCCGTAAGCACCGTTGTTGCTGCCATTAGTGTTGCTATTTTCATCGTCGTACAGCACTAGGTGGGTGGCTGTGACCATTTTTCAGTTAAGGCGTTGTGTTGGTGTGTATTGCATGATCGGGAACTAGGAGAGCCATCACCACCACCGTGAGGTGGTGGCTAGAACCTCCGACCACCGTCTGCCATCACAAAGGTGGCTGAGTGTATGTGTGTGCGTGTGTTATATTATGTGTGTGTTTATTTTGGAACATTATGTTGTATAATTATAGTTTGGCCGGAATAATCAAGGAAATCGCCACCACCACCACCGTGAGGTCATGGCGGCCGCCACCAACCGCCGTGTTGGGTGGCGGTTTGCATTTGAGTGTGAATGGATTGCTATTTGTGACTGGACCCATTTTTGGATCTAGAATCGCAACCACCACCACCACGAGGTGGTGGCTGTCGTTGTGAGCCGCCGTTGACCACCACTACCCGAGGTGGTACTGGGTGGTGCCCGGCCTAATGAAACCCTAGTTGACCTAGTGAAACCCTAGTTGACCTAATGAAACCCTAATTGATTTAAAGACTTAGCTTTTGGGCCTAATTGACGTATTTTGGGTTGGAAACCCTAATTAGGGTTAGAAAACCCTAATCTTGGATATTCTAATTTGGACTTATCGGGACCTACATTTTGGATGATTGCATTGGAATTATGAATTAAGCCTGACCATACTGTATGATTGACCTCATAGATTGATGGACTTAACGGATTAAGTCATTAATGGGTTAAGTGTTTCTAATTAACCCTAATCGTCATTTCATGTGAAAACCCTAATTGTGTTGGGTTTTGAGTTGGGCCTTTTTGTTGGGCCTAGATGTATGGAATCTTGATGGGCCAACTATTAACAAGTATATGGACTAGAACATTTAGGTTGGGCTTTAGGATAAGGCCCATTGGAAAGGTTTAGGCCCAATTTGGAAAATTGGGCCATAGATGGGCCATAACTGGGCCTTGATGATTATGAGATGTTCGACTATTGGAATGCCAAATTGTAACGTCCCAAAATCCGTACCAAAAATTTTTCTTAAATTAATTACTAAAACCATATTCATAAAAACATATCATAAACCATAACATAATTCAGAGTATTAATTCCAAATACATATTTTCATTATCAGAGTAAAACATCCCAGGCTGACTATTCAATGGTGTGTGCCGTGCGATCACCCTGAGTTCTTCCCTCCGCTACCGGAAGTACCTGAAATCAAAACTGAAAACCATAAGCATGAAGCCAAGTGAGTTCCCCAACCTACCACATAGCCTGTACAAACACATACAGCATATACTGGGCCACGCCCGCTATTTCGGGCCTTGCCCCATACCTCGGGCCCTGCCGCTCCAGGCCCCGCCTGGCTTCGAGCCCCGCTTGGATACAGCTTTGTTTCTCTTAGGCCCCACCTGTCTCTGGGCCTAGCCCGCTAACCACATAATACAAATAGCATATAACACATAACTGAACATACCCTACCGTATTTCTGTCCTAAGGCCTCGCCCTATCCTGTCACTAGTGAGTTATGGAACCCCATCCAAGCTCTTACTGTGAGTGAGATACGGGCCCACGCCCACACTCACTCCATACCTATCTCGGGTCTCGCCCCTGTTCTGCTACTAATGAGATATGGAACACTGTCCATACTCTACTATTGGTGAGATACGGGACCTCGCCCACACTCACCTTCCTACCAGGCACGTACATGCATCACACAGACAACAAGTATACTCTATCATGCAAACCATTCCTTGGGCACCCGCCCGACATCAGACCTTGATCCTGAATATCATACTAGCAAGCAGTGCCTAGGGCTAGCCCCCGGGTCTTCCTGCTCATAACTACATGGACCGGCATTGTGGCCGTAGACCCATTCACACAAAGGGAAACTCACCTGCACTGCTGAACTTGCTGATAATCCTCTTGCTGCTGACCAACAATTCTCTAGACCGCTGCTCCAGTAGCTCCCCAAGCTACCAATACCAATACATATATCACTTAGTTCCAAACTGAACTCTAGAAGCCAAACTAAGTCAACTCTGGTCAAAGTCAATCTTCATGGCTGACTGTACTTGCCGAGTCGGTCCTTTGACTCGTCGAGTAAATATACTCAGAACTCTCATAATGCGACCCAACTCTCCGAGTCACCCCAAGACTCTGAGTCCCATCCTGTCCAACTCACTGATCTGAGCCTTAACCAGAAGGGGTTAGTGTTTCGCGACCTGACTCTCCGAGCCCAAGAACAGACTCGTCGAGTCCATGATAATCTTCAACAGACTCGCCGAGTTGTTCTTCCAACTCGTCGAGTCCATGTTCATCTTCATCCAACTCACCGAGTCCACCCATGTGACTCGCCGAGTCGCTTCAGTTCTTAATCCATACAGTGGCTTTTCGAGCCATGCAGGGGCTCCAACTCATAGATCCACTCTTCCCAAGTCTATTCCTCACGTAAAGTTGCAAACTTTACGTGAAACCAAAGAGATATGGGCTTAAAACACTCTAGGGCTAGGGTTTGTGACAAAGGGGCTTCACCAACAACTTATTGGCATAAACTTTATGGCTTTTTGGATCCTTAGTAGCCTAGATCTGAGGTAGCAACCTCAAATCTACTCCAAACTCGAACTAAACCTCCTCCATACTCAAAATGCCCAAATCTCAATCATAAGATAGATCTAAATGCAATAAGGTTAGCTTATTACCTCAAAGGATCTGAAAAGTCACACCAACTCTGTATCGAAGGCTTCCTCTTGCACCACTATGAACCTCCTTCTCTTCCAAGATTCAAATCACTTCACCAAGGCTAGATCTTGCTCAAAAATGGATATGATGGCTAGGGTTCGGTATTCTAGGTGAGAGAGACTGTAAAGGAACCCTAAGGAAGAGAATGAGACGTTTAAATAGGGCACCAAGTCCCGAACTTAGGGTTTCCCAAACCAGACCGGACTCGCCGAGTCCACTCTCCGACTCGTCAAGCCGGTCACTTACTCTTCGACCCGGATCCCGCTCGGACTCATCGAGTTCCACCCTGGACTCGACGAGTAGACCCCTTTGACTTAGGGTTTTCCTTTCCTTTCTTGGTCTTTCTGATTATGGAAGTTACACAAATGTTTGGACTAGAATAAATGGTTGGGACTTTAGGGTAAGACCATGTAGAGGTTTGGGCCCAATTTAGAAAATTGGGCCATATGTTGGGCTTTCTTTCATTGTTTGACTTTTAGGCCTTTGGATTGGGCCTTGGGCTTGAATCAAGCTAAGTTAGGGGTAAAGTAGTCTTTTACCCAAGCATGGACTTATGATTATGTGTTGGAGCCCAATTATTAATTGGGTTTTATTTTGATGTTGACAATCGGGAATCTGTCATCCAACAGCTAGAGTTTTGTCCGCGGGACTTCAACAGTGTGAGGTTGTTTTCCTCCAGTAGGATTGGGTCAAAGGCACCAATGTAGGCCCGTTTATGTATGTTAGCGTATTCCGGACTTAGTTCCAATGTTGAGGTTAGCCCAATGTAGATTGTATGTTTCCGGACTTCGGTCTTATGTCGGGGCAAGCCCGAGGAATGTTTGGATGCTTGATGTCTTCGTGATTCTTTCATGTGTTTGTTTATATGTTCCGGACTTCGTTCCGATGCCGAGGCAAGCCCGAGGAATGTTTAGCTTAAATGTTATGTGTTATGTGTTCTGGACTTCGGTCCGATGCTGGGGCAAGCTCGAGGAATGTTTAGCTTATATATTATGTGTTATGTGTTATGGGCTTCGGTCTGATGTCAGGGAAATCCCGAGGAATGTTTATATGTTCATGTTATATGCTTGTTGATATGTTATATGTATACCGGACTTCGGTCCGATGTCGGGCGGGGCCCGATGTAGTGGGTAAAGACCAATAGATGTTATTATGTGATTATGTGTATGCTATGTGGTACTTTGGGGAGCTCACTAATCTTTGTGTTTACAATTTTTAGTTTTGGTTTCAGGTACTTCTGCTAGCCAGGGGAAGAGCTCGAGATGATTGCGGTGCACAAACCATTTGTTCAGTCTGGGATGTTTAGACTCTGATATTTGAACATGTGATTTTGATACAGTATTTTGATATGATGTTTTGGGATACATGACTTATGATTTTTATTATAATGTTTGATGAATTATGTTTTTTCTTAAATGATTTAAAACGAAATTTTTAGACCGTATTTTTGGGATGTTTCAATTATACATTTAAATTTGAATTTCACATTGTAATCCCTCTAATTCAGCTTCAATTTTAAATTCCAATTTCACAGTCCTTGTAAACGTCTCCTTAATTAAACAGAATCCTATAAATCTCGGTCAATTCACTTCTTAAAATTTCAGTTACGATTCCTTCATCTTCGTTTCTCCCAATCCCTAAACCGCCTCTGCCACAACTATACTCCATTCACACAGTTGACAACGACTACTACATATTTATAGCACAAAATTCATAATTTTAGTGTGCATGCTGAATTTTTTTCTTCGATTTATGTGTATAGACTCACTTTAATTTCATCTCTTTGTATAACTCATTTCTCACAACTCTCTCACTTTCTATTCTAACGGAGACAAGATTGAAGTCAATTTGATTTTTTGTAGGTGAATGGTTATAGTGAATCCAATTGAAGGTTTCGATTTTTGCATATGCGAATTGTTAGAGAGAATCTGGTTGAAGGTGTTTCGTTTTTATGTTAAAATCCGTGTGAAGGTTCTAAGTGATTGAGGAGTGGGTGAGATCATTCCCATGTCATACTTTTCTCACTCTCTCCCTCATTAACATCTGTGTTGCTAATAAATATAGTTGTTAATCGTTTTTTATTTGGTTGGTTCAAAAGGGTGGGTAGTGTGGATCCCCAAAGCCGGTAAGTTCTCTTACATAATTCTATAATACCCATAACATGTTTGATGAAATGCTCCAAATTACTCAAATTGCATTTTGTTTGAGAACATCTTTATGAATTTTGAGATGTACGACTATTATGTCCCTTCATTTCATCTTCTGAAAAATAGTGATTTCACATAAAGTAATAAACCTCTACCCAGGTAGGTACGTTTCCACTTTAATTATCATTTGTGTTTGAGAACCTAATGTTTTTTGTATTCTTCTTCAGGTTACGTACAAAATACGAGTTTATAATTTTATTAGTGGGTTAATAGAACATGCACTCCAAGTTCGGTGAAATGTCTCACGTTTTTTACGCAAGTGCAATCATCTTTATCAGCCTTGAAATGATTGTTTGGTTCAGGATTGTGACCTAAGAAGCTAGGACCAGTAAGTTTATGTTTTGTAAATTCTAAATTATATATATCCACTCTTAATATATACTAAATTCAGTAGTGAAAGTAATTTTTCATATAATGCCTCGCTGATGATAGAAAAAGTTTGCAATACCAAACAGGAAGTGTAAACTCAAACCATTTGAAATTGAAGGATTCCTTGATAATACTATTAAATATTGTAGCTATAAAGAAACTTAATATGGCTTTAAAATAAAAGTAAGTTGAATCTTTTATAGCATTGAACTTTCAGTTTCAATAAGAATAGCAATTCCTTGATGTCTTTCGGATTATCAATCTAATTTCAATATACAATACTATCACACTCCAAATTTTTTCCCATTATCACAACCTTAAAGGTTATCGATTCTTATGATTATCAAGTAATATAATAATATTAGAAAATAAAAACTTTTTTTGTTATAAAAGTCTTATGAGGGTTTAAAGTAATTTGAAATGCTAATCACATTCTAAAACATGATAACTAAGAAAGATTGACATAACCATTTTATTGATGAATTTATAGAATTTATTCCACTAAAACATACATATAAACGAGCAAAGTTAGCCAAAATATTAATTTACAATCTAAATATTATTTGCTTATTTTATTATTTATACATATAAATTTGAACATAGATTTGAATATTATTGTTTATTTATTTATGCTAAATCATTTATTATATATATTTTTTATGTGATTATTAAATTCCGGATAATAATCTTAATGATTGACCCTATTATGTTAGGCTTTATAGGATTGATATTACAATTGCTGATGATACCTGTAGCAGCTACCGGATTAATGTAGAAAGATTGTTTATTAGACTTTATTTATCAATTTATAATGAAGTAGATAATAGTTGCTAGAATTTTGGTTCTATTCGATTTACTTCTAGCTACATAATGATGTTCAATTTTGATTTATCTCCTATTACATTATTTTGGTAATTATTTATTTCAGTTTTTATTCAAACAAACCGCAATAGCAAAGAAGTGATTAGGACATGAACATATTTGATTCTACTGATCTTTTAATGTAATTGACTAATTGAAAATTTAATAATTTATTGTAAGTTTTGTTTTAACGAACTTCATTGCTTGAGTTTCACGATCAATTTTTAATTTAAGTGTGACATTTTATCAACTGAGATGCCAGTTTGGTCGCACCATACTTAATTAGTGCATATAACATTTGCATTTTATATTGCAAAATTTAATCAACAATTTTGCAACCCAAAATGCGACAACTATGCATAGCATCCCATCATGTTGGGTCAATATGTTTCTATTGTCTTTTAAATTTGCATTTGAAAAAAACATTTTTCTTAGAAAACTTATTTTTCCAAAAAGAAAGGATGCTTAATTTGATAAACATGTATTTGACGTCTCTCTCGCTCTCTCTAAACCTTATTTATATATAACTTGTAGTTATTTTGGTTGGACTTGAATTACATACTAAAAGGACTATCTCATGCTTATATTATGGTAATCATACATTAAATAAGATTTGTGCACTTTTAGTCGGATTACTAATACATATGGTCAATTTCGGATGAGATGGCAGGGGTTTGGACAATTCAAAGCAAAAAGTTATAATCATTTTATTGTTACTGACTTATGTCAGGTAGTATGAATTAACTTGGAAAAAAGATTGTAATTTATATCATTATGAGACTAAATGTTATATATAAAAAGTAATAAATAAAACTCAACACGTTTTGACTAATGTTTTGTTGTCATGCATCCTTGTTAATGCTACTTGGTTTTCTTTAAGCTTAGGGTAATTGTTCTATACTTAAAAGCTACTTAGACAGATGCAATCTAGGGGTAATTTGGGAAACTCAACAAAACAAGGGGGATTCTTTGGTAGTGAAATCACAACATTGGTATTTTACTTTGAAAGTACAATACTATAATTTGGTATCATTTTTATTTTTTATTTTTATTTTTTAAGTTTTTTTTTTTTTTTTTTTAACATTATATGTGAATATTTAAGTTATAAGGAACATTTTTGTTATTTTGTGTATTTGTAGAATATTAGTTTCCATGATGACATTTAATATTGTTAGCATTCCACTTTCAGTTTTACATGCAAGATAAATTTTGAAAGTATAGTGCTATAATATGAAAAAGTGAAAGTGGAATGCTAAAATAATTTAAATGTTATCACAGAAACTAATATACTGGTAATACATAATTACATAAGCAGTCCTTATAAATTAAAATTTTACATATGAGGTCCCTAAGAAATAAGTTACAAATACAGATAGAAAAAATGGTCTTTTTTATTTAAAAATTGCTATAACTTTATTAAATGTGACCACGGTTATACAATTCTACTTTTGTTTATTGGTAAATCATAGCCACATACACACTCAAATAGACAGGTCACTGTTATAGCAAGAAATAAAACCTACTTTAATTATTTTTAAACGTAACATGTAAGATATCGTGTTTCAAAGTGCATGGCTATAATAAGGAAAATTGAAAGCGGAATGCTAACAATACAAATAAAAAAAATCAACCGTGTAGCACACGAGTTATAACCTAATATTAGTAATATATCAAGAATACAAGTTTTTAATATAGCTTAAAGACACATTATAGAAAAAAAAAAAAAAAAAAAAAAAAAAAAAAAAAAAAAAACATAATTCATTTCATATTATAAATAGTAAATTAAGGTGCAACATAAGACAACAAACAATCACTTATTGGTTAGTTCATGATTTGAAAGGTTTGTTTTCTTACATTTGCTTGCAGTATCCACCTATTAACCATGTTGCCATATGTTTATTCAATTTAATTTTGCAATTGGTCATTTCAACATTTGTAATTTGTCATTTCTTACATCCAAATTATTCGGTCACCGTGAGAAACAACACAAATACTAAACAGGAACATGCATCCAAGCAAACTAACAAATTTTGAAATTGAAATGTTGGATGGTCCAAGTTTGTAGAAGAATCATCACAAGAAATGCTTGGCCCCTTGGAACAATTGGGATTTCAAAATAAAACCCCACATAATGGAAAATTGATATGTTAAGCCAGGTAAATCACAAAATCAAGATATTATTACTTGTTTGAAACTAAAAAATAATTAGTATCACTATAACCGATGAAGACCAATAGGAACCTAGAAGATGATATGTTTACCGTTCATTCTATTCTTATTACCGTTCATGCTTTTGCAGTTTACAATGTGCATCAACTCAAGCTTGTCATAGAAAACTGGTAATACTTGTATTTTTCTTATTTATGATTCTTATTCCTATCTATTGTTTAGGTTTGACAAAAATGGTGGCATTGGCAGTGGCGGCAGCGGTGGTGGCCACCGCGGTCGCAAGGGCTTTGGCCGCTGCGGTGGCTCTTATGGCGGTGGCGGCCGCCGCAGTAGCGGTAAGAGATTGTTTTTTATCTTAAATGTTTGATCCTTGTTTCATATCAATTAACCTTATTTTAACCACTGAAGTCACCAAGAAATTATTTTTTGATCATGCTCTACCGCTCAGGAGAGCTGAGGTGGGAGACACTGTTGCACCACGAGCAGGGGTGCACAATGGCAAACATGGGAGGGTTATCGGTATCGAAGAGGGTAAAATGCATGTCGAACTATAGAGTGGGAGGAAGCCAGTATTGAGTTACAAGTGCTTAAATTTTTGTTGCTTATTATAGAACTATGCCTTCTTATTACATAGTTAAAATAATATTGGTCCTCAGTTTCTGCAGATAGCAAGTCGACTACTTTAGAGATCAATAAGAAAAAGCTGAAGGGCGGATACTTGTTTTTGTTTAATTTTTATGTTAAGGTCTTTATCTTACTTATGATTTGTTCTTTTGTTTAGTGGTGGTAGCACTTGTGGTAGCGAGGTTAAACGCCGCCGTGGTGGTCCCGGTGATGGAGGTGGAGGCCATGATGATCATAGTGGTTTCAGTGGCGGGGATGTCAAACGTTCCAAGGTTCTCTAATAATGTAGAATTTTGAGAAAAGAATTAGTTTTCATCAAATTGAGATCTAGTACTTTTTATATTTGTTTGTGTTCTTAATCATATTATACCCTAAACTTAGATTGTCGTTTTCTATGATCCCTAAAACAATCTCATTTTTACCATTTGAATTTTGCCAAAAATCCCTTTTGACCAAAATTTCCTCATTTTATTCAATTTTTACTTACAAAATACTTATATTGCACCATTTTTTATATGATGTCAAAACTTAGAAAACAGCTTCTAAATTATAAGCTATTTTTGTCTTATAAAAAATAGGTTAAAAAAATATTTTTATAACACAAAAATAACTTATAATTTAGAAGTCGTTTTCTAAATTTTGGTATCATATAAAAAATGATGCAAAATAAGCATTTTGTAAGTAAAAATTGAATAAAATAAGAAAATTTTGGTCAAAAAGGGATTTTTGGCAAAATTCAAAATGGTAAAAATGGGATTGTTTTAGGATCATAGAAAACCACAATCTAAATTTAAGGTATAATATGATTAAGAACACAAACAAATAAAAAAAAAGTACTAGATCTCACTTTGATCAAAACTAATTCTTTTCTCCAAATTCTACATTATTAGTGAAGCTTGCGAAGTTTGGCATTTCCTCCACTGAAACCACCATGATCATCATGGCCTCCACCTCCATCACCAGGACCACCACGGTGGCATTTAACCTTGGTACCACAAGTGCTGCCAACACTAAACAAAAGAACAAATCATAAGTAAGATAAAAACCTTAACATAAAAATTAAACAAAAACAAGTACCTGCCCTTTGGCTTTTTCTTAATGATCTCCAAAGCAGTGGACTTGCTATCTATAAAAATTGTGAGCCAATATTCTTTTAACTATGTAATAAGAATGCATAGTTCTATAATAAACAAAAAAAAAAATTTAAACGCTTGCAACTCAATATTGGCTTCCTCCCACTCTGTAGTTCGACATGCATTTTACCCCCCTTCGATATTGATAACCCTCCGATGTTTGCCTTTGTGCAGCCCCACTCGTGGTGCAACAATGTCTCCCACCTCAGCTCTCCCAAGCGGTAGAGCATAATCAGCAAATAATTTCTCAGTGACTTCAGCGGTTAAAGCAATGTTAGTTTGATATGAAGCAAAGATCAAACATTTAAGGAAAAAAACAATCTCTTACCGCTACTACGGCGTCCGCCACCACCATAAGAGCCACCGCAGCGGTCACCACCACGGCCAGAGCCTTTGCCACCACCACCGTTGCCGCCACTACCACTGACACCACGATGGTCACCACCGTTGTCGCCACTGCCACTTCCACCGCGGTGACCACCACTACTACCACGGTGGTCACCACCACTGCCACTTCCACCGCGGTGGCCACCACCACTGCCACTGCAACCTTTATTGCCACCATTGTTGTCAAACCTAAACAATAGATAGGAATAAGAATCATAACCAATGTAAGAATCATAAATAAGAAAAAAACAAGTATCACCAGTGTTCTGTGACAAGCTTGAGTTGCTGCACATTGTAAACTGCAAAAGCATGAACGGTAATAAGAATTACTTTTGGAAGTAATTCAACTATTTTGGTTCGATTTCATTTCCCCTCTTTTGGATTAATTTTGAGTTTTGATTTCCGAGATTTGTCATTCACATTCCTCCACTTTTCATCACTCGCACATGACATCAAAAGCAGTATATAATAGTTTTGATATAAAAAATTATGATATTAACACTTCAGGAGATTTCTTAACACTATGCCAAAATTTAAAAAAATATCAAGTCATTTGCCATTTATTGCATTTTAACCGTTTAGAATAATTATAAACTAGTGTTATACCCGTCCGGTGGACATGTTGAACAATATAAAAACAAATCATTTGAATACCAATCTGTACCGTATAAAAGTAATTTAGTAATAATTTTAAAAAAATTAAACTTTTTCCATGCAAGTGCGAGTGAGGGGACTGTTTATTTTAGTTTTGAGAAATTATCCGATTTTAGTTTGAGATATCCTCCATTGTGAGAAAAATATGTGAAAGCAATGCATATCATAAAGTTAAAAATAGAAATAGTTGTAATTTAGTTACCTTTAATACCAACAACTTGTTGTCAAACTTAAAATTAAATTCATTAGAATCTCCAAAGCACTTTTAATAGTTATAATGAAAAGTAGGTATTTTGTCAAGATGAAGACTGTTAATTGTGATACATTGAAATTATGAACACTTACATTTATACCATTTATAGATAAGCAGATAATGGTCCTTTAACTTTATCCAATTTAAAAAAAAAAAAAAAAAAAAAAAAAAAAAAAAAAAAAAAAACACACACACATTTCCTTTCACCAAAAACCTTGAAACATCTTGCCAAAATCTTCGAAAAACGACCCTTGCAAATATTGTCCTGGACATAGAGATTTTGCAGAAAGACAGATGGTTTTTTCTGATTCTTTGAAGGAAAAATGAACTATAATGTGGTTTTGTGTGAAAAAAGGAAATGTAAATTTGTATGTTATGTTCAAAAACTGAGACCAAATTACCATTAGGGACGACCTTATAGATCTAAATCTTAGCATTTTTCTTTGAGAAATTGATTGTTGCAATTGCTACACCAGATAAACACGAAATTAAATCTTCATAAATAGAAGTGAAAAAATATCGAACACCTGAACGTTGTTGTCTTAAAATGAAATTACCATTTCAATTTTTATCAAGTAATAAGAAGTTAAAAATCAAAATTATCACTTTGGTATTAGTTATTAAAGTAGAAAATCATAACAATCTCAAAACAAAACCTATTAACCTTTAAGAATTTCTATCCAAGCCAGAAGCTAAAATTGGAACTTAAATCAAGACAGGGAAAATGTTGATATTCGAATGGTGTGAAGAGAGAAATCGATGGGAAGTATATGAATTATAGAGGAAATTTCAGACCAAAAAGAAGCATTAGTAGGTAGAATTAGGGAATACCTGAAGAGAAGTCAGCCATTGATGACGACCATGGAGATATAGGAGGCGCAACAGGAGATAGAGCTCGTAATATGAAGAAGTGAAATTAGGGTTCAAGCCCTTATCTTCAATCTTCAATTTTCAGTAAGCAAGGTCGGTTGTCTGCCTGAGATTATATAGTCGCCTATGGTAACCGCTTAGACAGTTTAGAAGAACGAAGAAGTGCGAACGTGGAGAAGAAAGGTGTTTTCTGTGGAGCTAGGAATCCAGTACAGTATACGGAAACTGGTTGATTTCTAGCAATAGTGTGTTGCAGTTCTTCAATAAAACCGATTTTCAGTTCTTGAAGGAAACCAATTGAATGGTTGGGGAAGGAGACAACCGACCGACTGTGAACGTGGAGAGAAGGAGGAGGAATCATGGGGACGACGGCGGAAGGGCAGAAACCTGCTGAGACTAAACGGACAGTTTTAGACTCACCCTCAACGATAGTAAATAGTATAAAGAATAGACAAAATTGCAAAAATGGTCCCTGTGGTATGCAAAATTTTGGGGTTTTAGTCCAAACAGTGACTTTTTTGGTTTCGTAGTCCTTTTGGAGTGGTTTGTATGTGAAAATGGTCCCTCCAAAAACTGAAATGACTATAATACCCTTGGGGTATTTATTTTTCATTTTTCTTTCATTATTCTTAAATTTTAATATTTATTTATTTATTTTAACAATTAAAAAAATAAAAAAGGGCCTCTCTCTCTCTCTCTCACACACACACACACACACACATGCTGATGACCATTAACGCTTCTTCTCTTAAACCCAGCATCAAAATACTCCCTTTTCTTCAATCAAATTATTCCCCATATGCGATATCACACATGTATGCTCCTCTAATAACTCGATTTTAACAACATCATCTTTACTGGGTATCTTGGTAAATATTAGGATCGGCTGGATCTAGTATCCTGTATGTGAATTCATCATACTATTCTTCACCACAACCACCACCACCACTAATATTACATCACCACAACAGGAAACGAACACCTGAAACTTGAAATAATGTCTGGAACAATCAAGAAAACTTAATTATGAAATCTAACATGAGAATAGTTCCTTTAATAAAAACTACAAAAAACCCACCTGCTCTAACCCATAATATAGACTTTTGCCAATGCTTCGTTATATGCTTTAGTGTCATACCCACTTGCAGAAAACTAGAGCACAACTACCATATTTGAAGATGAACCGGATATATAAATCATAACAAATTAAAAGGGGCGACGGTGCAAGTCTCTAAGGAGACGAAGGGGCGAGAGTCCCTACCCGGATCTAAACTGAAACAAAATTTACCAGAGGAGTCTCTAACACTGCTATAAGCGGTGGCGCTGCTTGGTAGTTTTCAGATCTGTTTTGCACAAAAAAATGAGGAGGTGTTACCTGAGATCGACGGAGAAGTAAAGAAGGGCGAATGAGGGTTTCTTCTGAGTCGAAACGGGTGAAGATAGGGAGGGACCCGACAGTACTCGCCGGCTCTTCTTCTCCGGCAAACAAGGCTTACAGAGCTATTGTGATCGAGGCCTGTTTTCAGTGGACTTAATGATCGATCAAAGGGTGTTTAGGTTTGCTATTTAACACACGAGAGGAGGGGCTGGATAGGTTGATTAGAGGCAGCAGCCTCCGGTCTCTGTGTTTGGTTTCTCCAGTGGTCACAAGAGAGAGAGAGAGAGAGAGAAGGGCCCAAATTAATTATTTATTTTCTTTTTCATTTTAATTAAATAGAAAAAACATAAAAAAAATATACCAGAAGGGCATTACAGTCATTTCAACTTTACAAGGGACCAAATCTACGTATAAACATAGCCAAAAGGACCACCAATCCAAAAAAAGTCGTAGTTTGGACTAAACCCCCAAAAAAATGCATACCACAGGGACCATTTTTGCAGTTTTGTCTAAAGAATAATATAAAGTGGCTTAAGTTTAGTGTGTAAGCGAACCGAGCTATTTCTGAATTATTCGGGATCGACTCGTTAAAAGTTCGGCTCGAGATCGAATTAAACGAGCTTGAGCCGAGCTCGAACCTAAACATGAGGCTCATTTATTAAACGAGCTCGAGCCGAGCTTCAATTAATGGGCTCGCGAGCCAAAACGAGCATATATATATATATATATATATATATATACACACACACACACATAGAAGCTCGTTTAGGCTCGATTAGGCTTGCGAGCCCACTAAATTGTTCATGAGCCGAGCTCGAGCTTCATTTTAAGGCTCGAATCAAGCTCGAGCTCGAGCTTCCTCAAAATTAAACGAGCCAAGTTCGAGCTTGGTCAGACTTGGGCTAGGCTCAGCTCGTTTACACCCTTAGCCGAATCATACAGACAAACCCCGACTGCTAGATGCCAGATCCCCGAACTATCAAACATCAAAACAACACCCAATTAACAATTGGGTGCCAATGCATAACCATAAATCCATACTTGGGGTCAAAGACTATTTTACCCCTAACCTAGCTTGGTCCAAGACCAAGACCCAAACTCAAACTTTGGAGGCCCAAAAGCTAAATAATCAATCAATGCCTAATTATGACCCAATTTTCCAAATTGGGCCCAAACCCCTTACATGGGACTTACCTTAAAGCCCATTCAATTTTCCTAGTCCATACACTTGCTCTCAGATGACCCAACAAGAACCCAAACACCTAAGCCCAAAACAAAGGCCCAACTCAAAACCCAAACACAATTAGGGTTTCACATAAAATGACGATTAGGGTTAAGTAAGAACACTTAACCCATTAAGGACTTAATTTGTTAAGCTCATCACTCCACTAGGTCAATCATACAACGTGGTCGAGCATAACTCATAATTCCAGTTTAATGGTCCAAAATGCGTGTACTTGCAGGTCTAAAGCAAAAGTCTCCAAGATTAGGCTTTTCTAAACCCTAATTAGGGTTTCCAACCTAAACACCTGCCAATTAGGTCCAAAGGTTATGTTTTAGGCTGATTAGAGTTTCACCAAGTCAGGCACCACCCACAAGTCAGGCACCACCCACTTCCACCTCGGGCAGTGGTGGCCGACGGCGGTAGCCACCACCTCACGGTGGTGATGGTGGGTTTTCTTTGATTTTTCTCTGGACAAGAACACCCATACAACATTTTATCTAAAAGGAAATACGCGTACACACACACACACACCATATGACAGACACAGCCACCTACACACGTGACCGGTAGTGGTAGAAAAACATTAAAGGCGGTAGCCACCATGGTGGTCCTCTTCACTAATCCGGCCAACAAAACTCCCACACACATGCATCTAACACAATACATGTGACAACTGTCAATTTCTGGTTAAGTCAAAGTCAAATAAAGTCAACAAGTCAAACTGGTCAACCCAACTAACCCTTGTATACTAGGGCTTATGTTAGGTAATTACTATACAACTCGATATTCTAATGAGAAATTATAAATTGAAAAGTACGTACATCTAGATTTCCTTAACCTAAAATTGTGGTAAGTAACGAACCAAACCAATAAAACAATGTTGCATACTCATCGGGAGTGTGTAAGATCCTTAAACATGGCTTAACGGGGTTTATAGACCTTGCATTGCGAAGCCGGACACTCACAAATGTCACACACGAAACCTCTCTCAATCGTTTTCACTTTATCTCTCTCTATTTTGGAATCTCTCCCAAATCTCTCTAAGTATGTGAAATCTCTCCCAAATCTCTCTTTGTATGAGAAATCTCTCCAAGAATGTGAAATCTCTCTAAGTATGCGGAATCTCTCCCAAATCTCTCTCCATAAGTGAAATCTCTCCAAGAATGTGGAATCTCTCCCAAATCTCTCTTTGAATGAGAAATCTCTCCAAGTATGTCAAATCTCTCCCAAATCTCTCTCCATAAGTGAAAGCTCTCCAAGAATGTGGAATCTCTCCTAAATCTCTCTCTGAATGAGAAATCTCTCCAAGTATGTCAAATCTCTCCCAAATCTCTCCAAGAATGTGAAATCTCTCCAAGAATGTGGAATCTCTCCCAAAACCTCTCTTAAAAACCTCTTTCGAGTTTTATAATCATTTGAGCCATCCCGACACTTAACCGGGTCAAAAACCGCTTAAAATGGAGTTAGAATGGAGAAAATACCCTAAAAGACCCGAAATCCCCTTTATAGGGCCGAAGCCTCTTAGGGCCGGACCCTCTTGGACCGGAAGCAGCCAGGACCGAAGCCCCAGGGTGTAGCCGCAACAAGCTGACCGCAGCCAGCGAGCCGCAGCAAGCCGACCGCAGCCAGCGAGCCGCAGCAAGCCCGGAGCCGCAGCCGTCAAGCCCGCAGCCATCTCGCCTTCGGTCTTCCTTCGGACGTAATCGCCTGTGGTAGCAGCTCGGACCGCAGCCTCCCTCCTCCCTCGAATCGACACCAGCAGCCCCAGTTACTCTGGTTCTAGGTTGCTGATGACCGCAACCTTGCTGAGAACTTCAGATTTCACCCTTTTTCACCCGATTTTCGACCCCAACTTCGTTTTAAGTCCGTTTTTCATCATTTTAACGCGGGATTTTCTCCAAAAATCATATTTTAACATATAAGATCCTAAATATTCATAATATAAACATATTTTTATGAAAATATTTATTTAAGAATAAAATCCATTAAGGGAAATCATGAGGTGGAGTGTGGATCTTGTCATAATATTTGACACAAACAACCACCTCATGCCCATTCCTTTGACTAGCCATTGTACTCCCCACCACTCCTAGTCACCTCATGGTACTTCTTACTCATTTCCCAGCAAACCCATGTTCAAAGAGCTGGGAAATCCTCTTTCACTCTTCATTTCTCTCATCTCTCTCTCATTTCCACCCAAGGAACAAACACCTTTTCTCTCAAGCTTTCTCCCTCAAATTCGAGATTCAAGGCTGATAATCAAGTTTTCTTACACTCTTGGTAAGTATAATTCATCCTCCTTGTGTTAATTACACTTCCCTTTACTCATATCATAGAATGCTTATTCAAATTCCATCAATTTGGTGTTAGATTCTCGTAAATCTCTAGGCATCTTCAAGTGTTCTTGAGTTGAACACTTCTCACCTCCAACACTCATCTACTGAAACCACTCAAGGTGAGTTCATACCCCTACATTTTCATGTTTTCTTAAGTTTTTAGGTGTGTGTGTGTGTGGGGGGGATACAAGTTAAAACACTAAGAACATAACTAAACTTTTCTAACAGCTTTCATCGGAAAAGTTGGACTCCATTTACGGACTGTTTTGGACAACTTAAACATTTTAGTTTTCAAAACTGTTTTACGTGCAAGTAGTTCCATTTCTTAGCTTTAAAATGACTACTTTCACATCTCCACACAATTTTTCTACGATTTATGGTGATTTTTACAAAACTGTCTATCATTTCAACCATCAATCCGGATCAGTCTGTGATTATGGACTTTTTCACATAAGTTGGAGGTCATTAAAATTCATAATAAAAATTATGAACAAACTAGACTCATTTCCCAAACTCTCAGAATTCACGGATTTCGATTCGGACCTTTGATGATTTTTCTATAAATTTTCTAAGAACAGTAAATCAAAATGTTAACAACAGAAAAATGCTATCAATTTCATTTCACCTTGTAACATGTTGAGCAAGGTGTATATCTTTATGTGAAAATATGTTCTTACAAATAGATGACACTTTTTCTTAGTATATAGTCATACATCAGAATACAAATAGATTTTTACCTACAAAAGTGTGGTAATTAATTAGTTGTTATAATGCATGTTGCTTCACTTTAGTAAAAGGTATATATACATATCGGCAAACAAAAGGGTTTTTACCTTCACAAATATAGTAGTTCAACATAGTAAACAAAGTTTTAAATATTACATTTAAACGTTCTTGATAAACTATAATAGGTATAGTTTATGTTTCCATTAACACACCAAACACATTTCGGAAAGTCTTATTCCCACAGAAAAAGGTTCTACACTCACGCACACCACACATAAACTTGTTAACTCAGGTTGTGAGACATTCTCTCCCCGTACGTCCGAGTACGGGATCCAAATTCCTGTAAGTTATATCCAAAATCTCTTGTAGGGAGAGCGTGATAATTGTGTATAGATCTATATTGGGGTTGACATCCCACACCTCGCTGCTAGCTATAGCCGGACCGGCAGGTCTGCGAGTGACAAGAGTCATAGGATCAGGCCGTCTGAAAGACGTTGTGCAGGTTACCTCTAGTCATAGTATGGTTATAGCGACTCACATAGGGAGCTAACAACACATAAATTTTACGGGACTTTTATAAATCAAAAGGGGTTTTATGTTGATTTAAAATCACTTTTTATATCAATAAGTATGAATATTATTGTACACTTTCGGTCTTGGTATTTAAGACTACACATCATTCATTACGGGACTTTGCTTCAAATCAAAAAGGGTTTTATGCCGATTTAAAACCACTTTTATATCTTTAAGTATGACAAATACTTGTTATTTCTCGGTCCTGGGATTTAGGACCACATAACTTTTATAAAGAAAATATTGGATTTTCTGGATACATACTCTATCACTTTTACAAGGAAAACGATTTACTTCTCTAACGATATCTCTTATGAACTCACCAACCTTTGTGTTGACACTTTTTTTCAAACAATTTGTATTCTCAGGAAATCAATGAAACAGGAAAACCAACAACATTTTGAGGATGGGACGTTGAATCGTCAAACAGTTCATTTTGTCATCATAATGTAATTGATTTGTAACATGTAAACATATACATTGGTGTAACTTTTTCAATTATATTTATGATGGTTGTATTTACTTTGAGCACTATTATACTCGTTGTTGTGATACTATACATGAAGTCCTCCACCTCCGGACATTTCCGCCATCCTTGGTTTGGGGGTGTGACAATACAACAACAACATACACACCCGATTTGCGAAACATGAACACAGACACCCCTTAACGATGGCATGCAGTGGACCGAGCAAATGACAGCCACACACAACAACCGCTTGGAGCGGCGGTGGGGAAAATAGTGTGACAACAGAAGGAGATGGAGAAAAGAAAAGGTGAGAAACCCCCCATCAGAACAGCAGCAACGACACCCACGGGTTGCTTCTTCCGATCGACTATAGCCACGACGCCCCAATGGTAGCCTTTGTCTTCAACGGCAGTGGTTGCAGCGATGGTGCAAGGCGGCGATGAGGGAGTTGGAGGGTCGCCGAATGTATGTAGTGATAAGGGTGGCAGCGGCTGGATAGAGATTAGGGTTAGGGTTAGTCATTTTAAGGCGTTTACGTGATGAGGGGAAGGATGTGACAGCCCGAAATTTTCTATCTTGTACAGTCAAACACATCATTTAGCACAAATTGGAGTCCGTTTGAGCGTTCTGAGCCTTGTACACTTAAAGCATAAGTGTCGGGGTTTATCTGCTGAAGTTATAGCTCAAAGAACCAGCCTTAAACACCTTTACAAGGAGTTCGCAGCCACCACATGGGATTTTACGGTCGTAAACTCCATGTAGGCCGTAAACTCCTCCTATATGATGAAGTCTTGACCATTAGTTCACTTCTTTCTTTCCCTTGGCTGAAATCCTCTCAAGTATCATCCCGATCTTCGTCCCCGGTCTTCAAAACTCGTAAGTTTCTTGCCCTAACTAGTTGATATCTTACATGAACTAGTGATCTTACATGATTTCATCCGTGAAATCATTCCATTTGTGTAGATCTTCAAGTTTCACCAAGAACACACACTAGTGTTCTTGGCCAAAACCGACCATTCAAGCTCCTAGATCGTAAGTACTCTTGTTCTAACTCGTTGTACACAAGGTTTAACATGTTTAGAGCTTAGAAATCACAAAGAAACACAAGATCAAAGGAGTTTACGGCCAAGACATGTTCTTGGGCGGTAGACCCCTATAAGTGGGGCAAATGGCACCCTAGTCCGTTACCAAGCCTTGGAACTTAGTCTAGAACCATACCCCATTGAACTAGGGACTTCAAGCAACGAAATGGTACTTCATACCATGAGTTTACGGCTATAAACTCATAGGGAAGTGGTCCCCAGGCCGTAAACACATGTAAAGGTCATTCTTGGACCTTAAACTCACCTAGCCTCTTGTTTAAGCCTTCGAACACTTAACCACATAAGACATATTGACTTTAAGCCTCAAATGGAGACCCATTAGAGAGTTTACGGCCAGGACTAAACTCCCCTGGGCCATAAACTCCATTAAGTATGGTCCATTGACCATAAACTCACTTACAATGCCTTGCAATCCTTTGTTGCAACCCAATGGCCTCCTAACACTTTGACTAAAGTGTTTTCCACGCATTAGAATTTTTATAATTGTCTAATTAGTGTTATAATCACTAATTGTATATATACATATGTCTTTATATGTTATTAGGATCATTATGTGTGTTTAAGTCTTCACTTAACACCAAGCACTTGTCCGACACTTCCATACGATCCACTCACTGCAGGTGAGTTCATACCCCTTAATTAACCTTTTAAATGTTTATAAATGCTTTTATGGGGGGGGAGTACAAGTTGAATCATGCTAGTTATTATATCAATCATATGTGATTAATAACTAGCATACAAATGGATTTACTATACTTTTAGCTGTTTTACCAAACAGATTACTTCAAATGACTTTCTCAAACGTTTTTACATGTTAAAAATCTTTATCAAACTATCTTACATAGTGTATGTTTCCTTTCAAACTCTGTTACAATTGTGTTTCAAACAAAGGTATTCTTATACTTAAAACTGTCTTATCAAACAAACCACTTTCAAATCGTTTTATAAACTGACATCAAGTCATCATTTCTTAGTTATTAAAAGTTTCAAAGGTTTTTACAAAACTTCTTTTATACTTTTATATTGTCAAATTCATGCCTATATATGTATAGTTATATAAGTAATGTTTAAAGGACTTAGGACGGCTAGCTCGCTTTAATTCATTTTCCTCGTTTGGATGTGGCTTTAGGGTATTGGTTATTCGTTCGAATGTCGTCTAAATATTAGTTATATATCATGTATACATATATAGACATAAAAGTTCCATCAGTCAGTTCAGTACCTTTGGGTAGCAAAGGTATACTTTCGGTTATACACGTACATTAATAGTAACTATAATAGGTATAGTTAGAAGATACTACTTACTATTCCAAGTACAAGGAATCACACAAGAGTCAATTCATTCATGAGTCAATACTTATACAGTACATACTATATGAAGAGATACGATTACATATAATTACAATACATACAATTACAAGACATACAATTACAAGAGATACGATTACATAGATACGTTTACATAGATACGATTACATAGATACGTTTACGTAGATACGATTACATAGATATGGTTACATAGATACATTTACATAGATACTATTACACAGATTCTATTACATACGTTTCGGGACTTACCATTCCACACCCAAGGTTGTTAGCTACAGTAGGGAAAATGCTCATCGACGGATGTCTACGGTTGTACTGTTCGGCGAGTTACCACGCCGTGAATATCCTAGTGCAAAAGGATATAATTTTAGTTATTATATTATTTTCCTTCTTACCTTTACTTTGTGACACATTCACATGAACGACGAGGTATAATATATCTGATATAGATAGACTATTGTCCTTATTACCTTTATATTGTGACACATACACATAAACGATGAGGTAGACGATAGTTTTATAATAATAATAGTTATACAAAGGAAAAACCGTCACATTTACAGTGATGCATACTTTCAAAACAGTTGGGTCTTGGTAGAAGACTACTTTTTATACTAGTAGGAAATATGGGATTTTCTAGAGTTTTCAAACGTTTACAATTACTTACAAACATGTTCATTGATACAAACTTTTCTTCAAACATTTACAAGTCTTTCTTTATAGTTTTACAAATCAAAGACACATAAATACTTATGAATTCACCAGCTTTATTGCTGATACTCGCTTTCAAAATAACTTGTATTCTCAGGTCACAAATGGAGAGGTACGGCAACCAGGTTTTGTGAAGACGGATCAGTCAAGACTCGTCTTTTATTTTTAACGTTCATTATGTTGTTTTATACTATGAAAGAACACACATGTATTTAAAATTATAGTATTAATGCAATGGATGATGTTGTTGCTTGTTTACTACTTTGCATTGTTGTGATACATTACATGACGTCCTCCGCCCCAGAACGTTTTTGCCGTTCTCGGTTTTCGGGTGTGACAGATTGGTATCAGAGCATTGTTTAGAGTGAATTAAGTATATCAACCCATAAAAGATATATAGACTATAAATACAATGGGATTAAAAATAATCTGACCAAGAGTTTATACTTTTAAATAATAAAATATTTAACTAAGTATACACACCTGCATTCATACTAAAATCCGTGTCACAATGACAAGAACAAAAGTATTATGATTGTTGAATATCACAAGTAAGCTCGGGGATGTATGGTCGGTCTTGGGAGTGACATAGCCTTATCAACTATGCTGGTCCGAGGAGTGATTAGCACATGCCCAAGAATGGTTGTGATATGGCAACAATTCTAAAAACTTACCAACACTACCACAATGAGGACACTAGAACAGAACATAAGTCTAAAAATACTATAGGAGTATTTTGTATTACTATAATTACTTACTTGAGAACTAAAAAGGATCTTCATTACTAAGTTGATAGTTGCTAAGTGGATACACCAAGGTTATATGGAACTAGGATGTCACAGACTTAGAATCTGTGAATTTTTGCTTTACCCCTGCTCCTTGTGAATTTGGAGTTAAGGTCACTTATTCGAAGGCCTATCCTGTTTTGATTACATATAACTGGTATGCACTTTACAAATAGTGATGCAAATAATGAAGATTATCTAATAATTATCTAGATAGTTCGTCTAATAATTATTTCCTTACCCCAATTCTCGCGTAGATAACATGGCTGGACTCCATCCCCACGGCAACCCGTACCTTCCGAACGAAGGCAATGCTGGATGGTTTGGTGAAGAACCTGAGAATGATCATCCAATCCATTTGAATGATCACCATGCTGAAGACATTTCGGATGATGATAACTCCGAACCCGAGGTTGAGAACCTACCCCCAGTAGCTCCCATTCCGAATCCTAACCCTTGTCCGACTTTTCATGGACCGACGCCTCCTTGGGTAGAATGCTTGGAAACATGGAGCGAAGAACAAGATAAACCTATGCCGTTTAATGGAGACCGAAGCTTCTACAACTTAAGCGAAGGGGGCTCAACATGTAACGCTCTAAAATTCCATCCAATTTAAACTTTTCAGAAACCACCCAATTTCATTAAGTTATTACAAAAAGGTTTTCAATACATTTATTATCAGAGTATTCCCATAACCATATCATAAAACATAAACAAGAGGAGTAGTACGATCACGCCTTTGCCTTGCCACGGTTTCCTGAAGTACCTGAAACATTTAAACCACAACTGTAATCCAGAAAGCTTAGTGAGATACCCCCAAAATACCAACCACTTATACCATACACATAACATGTCATATCATAACAGAACATGGAACAGCCATGCACTTTGGGTCTACTGTGCGACTGGTCCGCCGAACTAGGCCTTCAGTCCACCTGGTCCACTCTCTGAGTCTACAGTATGACTGGTCCGCCCGTACCGGGTCTTCAGTCGGCCTGGTCCACTCCCCGAGCCTCGGCACGTCTGGTCCGCCCTCTTGGGGCCTACAGCCTATCCAGACTGCTCGCTGGGCCTTTGGGATAACAGGTCCGCCCTGGGTATGTTTTCCTACAACACAAAGCAGGACCCGCCTCAACCCAACCCCAGTCTAACAACCACGTACACACAAACATATAATCATTTATCAATTCACAACTAATCAAACCGATCTTAGCAAATCACATACATAGCACATCCCTACCAGGATTCTGACCTAACCGGTCACTAGCATAGCATCATCCTATAAACCATGATACCGACCCTACCAGGTCTCTAACATACACCATCCTAACTACCAGGATGCGAACATAACAGAGCAATAACATAACAAACAACTACCCGGATTTCCATCCGATAAAGGGTCGGCCTTGGTGCCTTAGACCATGTTGATATAGTGAGGATAACTCACCTCGCAACTGCTGACTGAAAAGATAAGATCACGCTGCTCCAACCTCCGACACGAACTCCACCACTGATAATACCAAAAGACCGAACTCAATAAATACCAATAATTACCAAAATACCCTTGGAAGTCAACTGGCCAACTCTTGGTCAAAGTCAAAGTCCTCAGTCAAATTCAACCTTCCTGACTAACTCTACTCGCCGATTCAACCCGCTGACTCGTCGAGTCCCTATACTCAGAAACTCCCAATCCACGACTCAACTCGCAGAGTCGCCCCAAGACTCGCCGAGTCCAACCAACTCTGAGTCACTTCCTGCTTAACTCACTGAGTCGTCCCTCGACTCACCGATTCACCGCACAACCAAAAAGGTTAGGACCTTACGACCAGACTCGCCGAGTCCGAGGCAATCTTCAACAGACTCGCCGAGTTGTTCTTCCAACTCGCCGAGTCCATGCACATATTCATACAACTCGCCGAGTGCACCCATGTGACTCGCCGAGTCCAGACGTGATATCTTCATCTAGACGATTTAAGGCCATTCCAAAGCTTCTAATACATAGATCTGGACTCCTAGGGTCAGATTCACACGTAAAGTTTCCAACTTTACATGCATGCAAGGTTCATCAAGCTCTAAACAAGCTAAAATGAAGGTTTAAGGCAAGGACACTCTCAAACAAGCCCCAAAGCTATCACTTTCTAGATTCATGAGTCAAGACCCGTCTAGATCTGTAGTAGCAACCACATATCTGAACCCAAAACTCGAAAAGAGACTCATATAGGACAATTTGGCCCTAAAACTTCATTCATGAACAAACTAAGCACAACCAAGCCAAGGAAACAACTTTTACCTTTAATCTGATGCCAACAAGCAAGGAAATCAGATCCACTTTGCTCCTCTATGATCCCACCAACTCTTGCTTCAAGTATCCTTCTTCTCCAAGCTCCACAAAACACTTAAATCCCTCTCACTCTCAAATTAGGGTTTGGAAACGATGGGGAAAACTTCTGGACATCAAAGGGGGTGCTAAAGAGGCTGGGGTGGGGCTTAAGGTTCCTTATGTAGGGTGCAAACCCCAGGAATTAGGGTTTCTCATTCCAGCACGGACTCGTCGAGTCTAGCCTCTGACTTGGCGAGTCCGGTCACTTAACATGTGCCCGGCACCCGCTTAGACTCGACGAGTTGTAGCTCTTACTCGCCGAGTTCCTTTCTTCCAACTTACACTTTTACCCCCTGAACTCTTGATTCTGACTTTGGGATGTTACAATTCTCCCCCACTTAAATTAGGCTTCGTCCTCGAAGCCGATAGTAACACATCCCAGACAAATACTCCCACAATACAACTCCTGGTCTCAAACGACCCAGGTTCCTCCAAACACTGCTATCAACCCCCTATATAGTCCAACTCTTTCTCATAGGGTCACGACAACTGCTTCAAGCCGGCCACCAGCTTCTTTCCCTGACAACAACACTTATCAACCAATGATCACCCGATGATACTTCCATCGCCCCAAATCACAACGATCGCTTGACCCTTACGCAGCTAGACATCACCCTGGACCATCGGGTCCTAACCCGGTACCCAACTGCTATCCCTTTCCTTGACTAGCATAACCTTTATCGAATTTGCTTCTGGGACTCATCCCGCTTCCAATCCAAATCCAACTCTTTTCTTTCCGCGCTGATAGGATGACACATCCTTCAGCTCCTGAGCAACTCTCATGAGCTCTCCTCTGCACTCACATACACATGCTAAACCTGCTCTAACATCCTCGGGCTGGAAAACCCGACACACTGACGATATCCCCAAGCGTCCCCAGGATAAATTACCAAACATACATCACCTCCTGATCACATCCATACAGAAAATCCAAGGCTCCATCCTTGCATCCCCTCTGAACTCCTCTGGTTCTACACCACCGGAAATCCTTCCGCAACCTCAACAGACACCCAACCCGGATGTGTTCCCATACCACTGGTATCATCCTAGTACTTACTACAAATAGCTGAAGTACTGCCAATAATCCACTTACTCTACTTCCTCCTCTGCTGGAGTACCCACGCTCCTGCCGGAGCTACATGCCTTTCCTTTTCAGGAAACCCACTCAACAACACTTACTGCACCTACACGTGCCACTGAGCTATACTTCACTCTACATTATCCATGTAGAGTAACTGCTATCCTTGCACTTCCATATACTCTAAATCTGCTCGCAAGGACTCCCGGGTCCATGAACTGCTTTCCACTAACACGATCAATACCTGGGGCCAGACCATATCAATTATCATCCCATGGTGATGCCTTTTCTCACTCTCCTCGAACCGATCCACTAACCCATATAGAGTCTTCAGCATGACTGGACCGCCTTACTAGGCCTTCAGCCAATATGGACCACTCTTCGAACCTTCAGCATGTGTTGACCGCCCTCTAGGGCCTTCAGCCTGTCTGGACCATTTTTCCGAGCCTTCGGCCTGACTGGTACGCCCACCGACCTTCAGTCTCCCCGGACCGATCAAAATATCATTCCGAACTATTCCTCCTGGGAATCTTTCCCATACATACTGTTCTAGCCCTCTAGGGGTTCCGAACTCTAATTCCATTCCTTATACTCGAATCCCGGCCTATCCCTAGGCCCAACCCTGGTCTGTATCCCGCCCCACTCGTCTGCCACTTACTCATACCAGCCCACACTCTTGGCTGACTAAAACACTGCTGAATAATCAACCTCAAATACTTGTCGACCCCCTGAGAATTTTCCAATTCTCCCCACTTAGAGCACTGACTACCAACCACCGGTGACCCAACCGGTATCACTTACTCAACAAATTCTCTTATACTTGAATTGGTTCTAAACGAGCAACCTCCACAAAACCACGTTCCGGCATCACACATCTCAAACTCTAAGGGAGTTTGACTCCCAAGTGAAAACTTCCCAAAACACAATTGCTAAACCCGACAACAAGACCATACAACCAAATTCTGACCATCAATCCTTTGGATGCTTACCATTTACAATCCCTTACTACTATCACTTTCAACTAACCCATGAAACGCAGAACAGCTAATAAAAAAAATACAACACCACAAAATAACAAGATAACCAGACAACAACAAAACGAAAACATACCCGCATCCGGCTCTGCCCTGACATCCTCTTCCATAAGATGAAAGGCACACCCCTGAGCCCTCGGGGGTTGTGCTCTACTCTGACCTCCACCCGTATTCCTCAAAGTAGTTGGAGCTGGAGCTGGAGCTTGCACCGATCCTGCAGTAAGTTGTGGATAGTTGGCCCTCAAGTGACCAACCTAATGGCACTGATAAAAAATCCTCATATCCTGAAATGGGGCTAACTAACGACAATCCCTCACATAATGCCCCTCTCTCCCGCACTTGCGGCACGCACCACCGGACCTAGAGACTCCAGTGTGACCCTTCCCGCACATCCCATAAGTGCGGCTGCTCTGATCTCCCAACCTGGAATCAACGGTCTTGGACCGTTTTGGCGCCGGCTGCGACTGCGCCAGGGCCTGCCTCTATTCTCTCAACTATAACTTAATCTCCAACTCACGCCGTCGAGCGGCCTCCTGCAACTCCAGTAAGGTCTCGCACCTCAACGTAGACACAAACTGCCTGATGTCCCTCTTGAGCATACTCAGGTATCGGGACATCTGAGCCTGCTCCGAAGCAAACTTAGGGCAAAACATCGCCCTCTTAGTGAACATCCTGGTGATCTCCGTCACCGACTCTGAATCTTGCTTCAACTCTAAGAACTCCCGAGCCAACCTCTCTCTCTCTCAACTCGTGGGACATAACGAGTGCTGAACATCTCCTGAAACTGATCCCAAGAAACCGCAGCCCGCTGCGCATCCGAATATGACCCCATGGTCAATCTCCACCAATCCTTCGCCCCGAGCCTCAACAGGTTCAGAGCACACCTCACTCTCTGATCAGCAAGGCATGAACACGTGAAGAAACACCCCTCCACATCTGACAACCATCTCATAGCAACAATTGGGTCCTAAACTCCATCGAAGGTAGGGGCTTCGTATTATCGAAATCCTGATACTGAAAACCTCTACCGGCTCCTCCCCCTGCCGCTGCTATAACTGCTGTAGCCGCCGCGACAGCCATCTCTGTAAGAGCTGCATAACACTCATCAAAATACTCGACCATGGCGGTCTTGATCGACCCGAACAGTTCCGACAACTCGGCCCGGAACATAGCAGCAACCTCATCATGCAGGATCTCACAAATCCTAGCATCCAACTCATCTATGCTCATCTGACTGATAACCTCGGGTGGTGCTGATCCACCCTAACCGCCCCCTCCAGCTCCCGATCCAGACTCGGATCCACTCCCAGCATGCTTCATAATCACCATACTGAAATTACTGCAAAACATCATATGCTACTCACTAACCCGAGAACCAACTCCCAACCCAGGCCTAGGGGTTGTGACTTCGTTGATACGCGTATGGGTCCTGTGCTTTCAGTAGTACGGGCCCATACTACCTTCTACACCTACCCATATTTGTATCAAGTATCACCACAACACCCTAGTGAACAACATGCATAACAAGCACTCAACCCTCACTCCTAGAGGAACACTGGAAATCTCATACAGAAAGAAACCCTAGGCTAGCAGGCATCATAAATCAGGCAACTCTATCATGCAATTCCTGAAGATCCCTAGCCTAGTACTAGCATGTTGTTCTATCATATCTCATAAACAAATAACTTGTATGGTATTTTGGGGTTACTTACTGGCTCCGGCTGATCATACCTCCGCATCCTCCTTTACTCATTTTGAAAACCATTTTCAATTCTCTTTTTGAAAACTCTCCTTGATTTGAGATTGGATTCACACGAACGTTCCTCCAATTCACTCAAACCAAGGCTCTGATACCAACTTGTAACACTTTAAAAATTCCAACCAATTTAAACTTTTCAGAAACCACCCAATTTCATTAAGTTATTACAAAAAGGTTTTCAATACATTTATTATCAGAGTATTCCTAGAACCATATCATAAAACATAAACATGAGGAGCAGTACGATCACGCCTTTTCCTTGCCACGGTCTCCTGAAGTACCTGAAACATTTAAACCACAACTATAAGCCCGAAAGCTTAGTGAGATACCCCCAAAATACTAACCACTTATACCATACACATAAGATGTCATATCATAACAGAACACAAAACAACCATGCACTTCGGGTATACTGTGTGCCTAGTCTGCCGAACCGGGCCTTCAGTCCACCTGGTCCACCCTCCGAATCTAGCCATATACATCAAGTCTGCAGTGTGACTGGTCCGCCCGCACCGGGCCTTCAATCCACCTGGTCCACTCTCTGAGTGTACAGTATGACTGGTGCGCACGCACCGGGCCTTCAGTCGTCCTGGTCCACTCCCCGAGCCTCGGCACGTCTGGTCCGCCCTCTTGGGTCCTACAGCCTATCCGGATCGCTCGCTGGGCCTTCGGGATAACCGGTCCGCCCTGGGTATGTTGGCCTACAGCACAAAGCAAGACCCGCGTCAACCCAACCCCAGTCCAACAACCACATGCACATAAACATATAATCATTTATCAATTCACAACTAATCAAACCGATCTTAGCAGATCACATACATAACACATCCCTACCAAGATTCCGACCTAACCGGTCACTAGCATAGCATCATCCTATAAACCAGGATACCGACCCTACCAGGTCTCTAACATACACCATCCTAACTACCATGATGCGAACATAACAGAGCAATAACATAACAAACAACTACCCGGATTTCCATCAGATAAAGGGCCGACCTTGGTGCCTTAGACCCTGTTGATATAGTGAGGATAACTCACCTCGCAACTACTGACTGAAAAGATAAGATCACGCTGCTCCAACCTCCGACACGAACTCCACCACTGATAATACCAAAAAGATTGAACTCAATAAATACCAATAATTACCAAAATACCCCTGTAAGTCAAGTGGCCAACTCTTGGTCAAAGTCAAAGTCCTCAGTCAAAGTCAACCTTCCTGACTTACTCTACTAGCCGAGTCAACCCGCTGACTCGTCAAGTCCCTATACTCAGAAACTCCCAATCCACGACTAACTCGCCGAGTCGCCCCAAGACTCACCGAGTCCAACCAACTCTGAGTCACTTCCTGCTTAACTCACCGAGTCGTCCCTCGACTCACCGATTCACCGCTCAACCAAAAAGGTTAGGACCTTACGACCAGACTCACTGAGTCCAAGAACAGGCTCGCCGAGTCCAAGGCAATCTTCAACAGACTCGTCGAGTCCATGCACATATTCATGCAACTCGCCGAGTGCACCCATGTGACTCGCCGAGTCCAGACGTGACATCTTCGTCCAGACGATTTAAGGCCATTCCAAAGCTTCCAATACATAGATCTGGACTCCTAGGGTCAGATTCACATGTAAACTTTCCAACTTTACGTGCATGCAAGGTTCATCAATCTCTAAACAAGCTAAAATGAAGGTTTTAGGCAAGGGCACTCTCAAAAAAGCCCCAAAGCTATCACTTTCTAGATTCATGAGTCAAGACCTGTCTAGATCTGTAGTAGCAACCAAAGATCTGAACCCAAAACTCGAAAAGACACTCATATATGATAATTTGGCCCCAAAATTTTATTTATGAACAAACTAAGCACAACCAAGCCAAGACAACAACTTTTTACCTTTAATCTGATGCCAACAAGCAAGGAAATCAGATCCACTTTGCTCCTCTATGATCCCACCAACTCTTGCTTCAAGTATCCTTCTTCTCCAAGCTCCACAAAACACTTAAATCCCTCTCACTCTCAAATTAGGGTGTGCAAACGATGGGGAAAACTTCTAGACATCAAAGGGGGTGCTAAAGAGGCTGGGGTGGGGTTTAAGGTTCCTTATATAGGGTGCAAACATTAGGAATTAGGGTTTCTCATTCCAGCACGGACTCGTCGAGTCCGGCCACTTAATATGTGCCCGACACCCGCTTAGACTCGACGAGTTACAACTCCTGCTCGCCGAGTTCCTTTCTTCCAACTTACACTTTTACCCCATGAACTCTTGATTCTGACTTTGGGATGTTACACAACAGATAGAGTTCTACCAATCCTGATCCGTATAGTTGGCCGAAACAAAATTCAGGGCAGGACGACTCTCCATCGTATTGAAGAGGTTAATGCCAATGCAAGAATGCATACCATCCGCACCAATCGCCTTGAAAACACACGTGAGAGATCTGAGAGAAACCATGAGACCCTGCTGCAAGCACTAGCCGAAACTCGAGACGATGTCATAGAGCTCCGAATACGCCAGAGGGTGTACGAAAGATACCTGCTTGATATGGAACATCAACTAGCTGAACTAAGGGTTCACTATAAGGGTGACCATCGCCAGTAGGAGATGCCTTACTTTCCTTCTTTGTTTTAAAGAACCGTGTTCCTATCTATGTTCTGTGTAGCACTTTTCTATGTGACTACCTTGTACTGTAAGTACTTTTAGTTAGGTCTTTATGCTGTCAAAGACTTTTCTACTCTGTATATGATGTAAGACCTGCTACAAGGTCAATTTCCCGAACTTATTACATCTTAAACATTGATGATATTGACAGTCGGCTAACTTCTGTGTCACTCTTTGTTCAAATACTTTCATCATACTTTCATTGGAGTCTATCTGAAACCCACCCTAGTCAAGTTATTGGACTATAGTAATTTAACTCCAGAATCATTTCCAAGTCTCTTTCAAAGGTTGGATCATGTTATTCACCAACCAATGGTATCCTATTTTGGACGACAAACGACTTGTGACCATTCTATGAACTTACTTCTACTCTGTACTAGGACTGCATCATGGGGATGTAGGTCAAACCCTCGAGAACATACTTCTACTCTTTACATGAACGATTGAAATACATCTAGATTCAACCATAATAGCTCACAAACTCCTTTCCTTTCCGTGCAACAGAATCATGTCGCCGAAGAAAAGTAATCAACCCATCAACCAAACACAAACTCTTCAGATTGATGCAGCTACCTTTCAAGCTGCAGTCTCGGGTACCGTGACAGCTGTTCTGACTCACCTTAACGCTAACAACGCAACTGTTAGCGGGGTTGTTAGCAATAATTCCAATCCAGGTAATAATCAAGTACCTCAACAAGTAACGAACTACCACGACACCCCGAATCTCAAGCCCAGAATAACAAATGAAAGTGTTGGGCTAAAGTTAAAGGCAAATCACCCCAAGGGGCGAGCAAAAGACAAAAACCTGTGGCAACCTTCGCGGCCACGACATCTGTAACTCCTACTACCATCCCTTCTGATATCCCAATTGCCCCTAACCCAGCCAGACAGTATGCCGGAAACCTACCGAAGTTCAACAAGTGCAGCTTCCATCATCTAGGTAGTTGTCGTATGTTACATTGCTATAATTGCAACAAGAACGGACATATTACCTGCTGCTGTAGGACTTGGATCCAACACATTACTTCAACCACCAATGTCGAAATTTCTCGGATATGCCATCTATGTGGCGTAATGGGACACTTCAAGAGGGACTGCCCAACAGAGAACAATGACGGTGGAACAGGAGGAGTTTGACCTCAGAATGGAAAAAGGCAATGAAGGACCCTACTATAGTATGGGTTCACTTCCAATTGTCAGTATTGAGTATGCTTTTAAACATGTTTAGAACTAGTACAACTCGAGTCATATCTTTTGCGAGATCCCGTCAGTTAAGGGACCCTCGTGCTGCGTATGTCTTACCTTTTGTAGTATACCTTGTTCGCAGCAGTAGTCTTGTAGTAAATCTAAAGTACTGTAACTCGGTTAAAAGTTGCATTATTGTGTTTTTTCTGTAACGCCTTATGATCGAATCTAATGCCTTTATTTCCAAGTGATTCCGATATTATCATTCAAATTGAGTCCATTCGATCCTCAAAATACCAGTCTCGTGCGTAAATCTCTTTCTCCGTAAACGTCTTTCTAACAAAGCCGTCATTCCAGAACTCCGAAGTACTCATGTGTAGAGTACCTCATGTTTCTTATCCTTTCCGGAGAAACCTCAACAAACCTCCCCGAAGTACCACTCGTACAGTACGTCAAGTTCAATCCAAAGACTCGTACGGTTGATCTATCGTTGAAGAATATATACCCAAGGGTGGTATATAATCAAGGTTCTATAGGTTTAGAATTGATGATTCCACTTTAACTTCTTTTCCTCATTGGGATGTGAGCTTAAAGAAGAATCATTTACCTTTTCAATCTTAATTATATACGACTCGTATACACGAGACTGTGATTGATGAACCATGTATGACTCCTAATATGAACTTCAGGACGGAGACTGCCCAAGACTACGAGTAATCACATCGTCATGCGAACAAACTTAGAATCCAATCAAAGGATACTCCTGTAACCAGATCTCCGTACAATCTAACACCTACGGAGATACCAGAACCATCCGGATAACTTAAAGACTACTCAACAATGGAATTAGAAGACCAAGCTCCTCACAAAGGAGAGCTCCGATCTTATTCTTCAAGAAGATAGATGGATCATACATAAGTACACCGAATGATGGAGAACTCGACAAGATTTCCATTAGAAATCATTACCCTCTGCCTCGCATAGATGAATTGGTTGACCAACCGCAAGGAACGATGTACCTTTCAGAAATGGACCTGAGATCCGAAAGAGCATCTACAACAAACCATGGAAACATTACGATCAGAGAAGCTTTACGCGAAGTTCTCTAAATACGAGTTTTGGCATTGAAGAGTCGAATTCCTAAGACACGTTGTTAGTGATGTAGGAATTCTTGAGGATCCTTCCAAAAATCAAAACCGTTGAGAATTTGTCAGCACCGAAGACGCCTACGGGGATTCGCCAAATTCTAGGTCTCGCTGACCTACTGTCGAAAGTTCATTCTGAACTCCTCACGAATTTCGAAACCTCATACGACTTTGACCCTGAAGGGAGTGACCATTGATGGTGTTTCGGGATTGCGTATTGTGCTTGTTTGAGGAGCACTACTTGGTAGACTTGGTTCCCATTCCGTTGCGTGGGAACAAGGTGATTATAGGCATGGATTGGTTGAGCCCTAATGGGGCGGTGATAGATTGCACGCAGCAGCTAGTGCGAGTCAGGACCCCAGGTGGGGGAGAGTTAGTGATTCATGGCGAGAGGCCACCATGTGGACCCGCAGTATGTTCAGCAGCGAGGGCTAGACGCTACCTTCAGCAGGGATGCGCAGGTTATGTCATGTACGTGATGGATACCCGGGAGGCGGGTAAGGCGACGGTGAGCGAGGTTCCGGTGGTGCGAGATTTCGTAGATGTTTTTTCCAGAAGAGCTTCCTGGGATACCTCCGGAGCGACAGGTGGAGTTCAGGAGTTGTCTACACAAGTGATTCATTCAACCGAGCAGTTCACCCTGGGGAGCCCCGATTCTGTTCGTGAGAAAGAAGAACGGGTCGCATCGGATGTGTATAGATTACCAGGAGCTAAACAAGGTAACGGTAATGAACCGTTACCCACTCCCGAGGATTGATGATCTCTTTGACCAGCTTCAGGGAGCGTCTTGGTTTTCCAAGATCGATTTGCGTTCGGGTTATCATCTGATGAGGGTCAGAGAGGAGGATGCACAGAAGACCGCGTTTCGGACGCGCTATGGCCATTATGAGTTCGTGGTGATGCTGTTTTGGCTCACCAATGCTCCTGCCGCGTTCATGGACCTCATGAACCGCGTATGCAGACCGATGCTGGATCGGTCTGTGATAGTTTTCATTGACGACATCTTGGTTTATTCCAAGACACAGGAGGAGCATGGGGAGCATCTGAGAGAGGTTTTGGAGACCCTGAGGAGGGAGAGCTTGTATGCCAAGTTCTCTAAGTGTGAGTTTTGGTTGCGCGAGGTGCAATTTCTCGGACACCTTGTCAACCAGAACGGGATTCTGGTCGACCCGGCCAAGGTCGAGGCCGTGATGAGATGGGAGGTTCCAAAGTCTCCATCCGAGATTCAGAGCTTCCTGGGATTAGCAGGCTATTATCGGAGATTCATTCAGGATTTCTCCAAGATAGCCGTACCCCTGACACGGCTGACGAAGAAGGCCGTAGTCTTTCGGTGGGGACCTGAGCAACAGGCTGCCTTTGAGATGCTGAGACAGAGATTGTGCGAGGCGCCAATCTTAGCCCTGCTAGAGGGCGTAGAGGATTTTGTGGTTTACTGTGACGCGTCCATTTCAGGGTTGGGCGCGGTACTGATGCAGAGGGGGCATGTCATTGCCTACGCTTCGAGGCAGCTCAAGCCTCACGAGGCGAACTACCTGACGCATGATTTGGAGTTGGGGGCGGTGGTTTTTGCCCTCAAGATTTGGTGGCATTACCTCTACGGGGTTCGATGTACCATCTACACGGACCACAAGAGTTTGAGGTACCTCATGGATTAGCCGAATCTGAACATGAGGCAGCGTCGGTGGTTGGACGTGGTAAAGGATTATGATTAGGAGATCCTCTACCACCTAGGGAAGGCCAACGTGGTGGCCGATGCGCTTAGCCGCAAGGCAGCGCCGATCAGGGATATTTGCATGAGGATGACCGTAGTGACTCCCCTGTTGGAGCAGATTCGGGAGGCTCAACAGGAGGCTATCAAGGAGGAGCATCGGAAGAGTGAGCGTGTGGTGGGTCAGGCTTCCTCCTTCGATTATGATAGCCGAGGACTATTGACACTACACTGTAGGGTGTGGGTGCCGTATCACGGAGGCGTGCGCCAGATCTTGATGGAGGAGGCGCACAAATCCCGATTCTCTATTCATCCAGGGGCAACGAAGATGTATAAGGATCTTCGTCCAGATTATTGGTGGCCCTGCATGAAACGGGATGTGGCATGGTACATCGAGCGGTGCTTGACCTGCAGGAAGGTCAAGGCCGAACATCAGAGACCGCATGGCAAGATGCAGCCGTTGGACATCCCGTTGTGGAAATGGGAAGATATCACGATGGATTTTATCATGAAGCTTCCCAGGACCGCGCGTGGAGTAGATACGATTTGGGTCATTGTGGATCAATTGACCAAGAGTGCTCACTTTATCCCGATTCGGGAGAGTATATCGGCCGAGAAATTGGTCGACATCTATATTAGGGAGATCGTGGCGCGGCACGGGGTGCCAGTATCGGTTATCTCGGACATGGATGTGCGTTTTACTTCCAGGTTTTGGAAGAGATTTCATGACGAGTTGGGCACTTGTTTGCATTTTAGCACCGCCTTTCACCCGCAGACGGATGGTCAGAGCGAGCGGACCATCCAAACTTTGGAGGATATGTTGCGGGCATGTGTGTTAGATTTCGGTGGTAGCTGGGATACCTATCTTCCCTTGGCCGAGTTCTCATACAACAACAACTACCACGCGAGTGTTGACCGTCCCCCATTCGAGATGTTGTATGGTCGGAGGTGTAGGACCCCGATATGCTGGGGTGAAGTTGGCCAGAGAGTCATGGGGAGCACCGAAGTGGTGCTCAAGACTACCGAGAGGATTCAGCAGGTTCGGAGCAGGCTTCAGACCGCGCAGAGTCGACAGAAAAGTTACACCGACAAGCGCCGATCCGACCTAGAGTTCCAGGTTGGGGATATGGTTCTCCTGAAGGTGTCGCCTTGGAAAGGCGTCATTCGATTCAGGAAGCGGGGCAAGTTGGGCCCGAGATTCATCGGACCGTTCAGAGTTGTAGCCCGGGTGGGCAAGGTGGCGTATAGGCTGGATCTGCCAATTGAGCTCAGCCAGATCCACAACACTTTCCATGTTTCTCAGCTGCGAAAGTGCCTAGTGGACGATTCAGCAGTAGTGCCGTTAGAGGATATACAGGTTGATGACAGCCTGAATTACATTGAGCGCCCAGTCGCAATCCTCGACAGAAAGTCGAAGGATTTGAGGAACCAGAGGGTGGAGCTAGTAAAGGTGCAATGGCAGCACCGCAAGGGTTCGGAATGGACTTGGGAGCCGGAAGAAGAAATGATGGAGCATTACCCCGAGCTGTTTCAGGATCAAGTGGTAGACTTCGGGGACGAAGTCTAAAATAAGTGGGGGAGATTTGTAGCACCTGGTTCCTGGTACGTTAATCTTATTTGAGTGTTTTCCATTTTTAGCCTTGGACTTGGCGAGTCATAGGTCCGACTCGCCGAGTAGAGACGGGACCCGGGACACGTTTAAGTAGGCGACTCGGCGAGTCCATATCCTGGACTCGGCGAGTCACCGCTGTTGGATGAAACCCTAAGTTTCAGGGGTTTGCACCCTATTTAAGCACTCATTTCCGCCCCAAGCCAGCCCCCATTCACCCTCAGAGCCCTATACCTCGTTTAAGCCTTGTTTCTTGTGGAATTGAAGCCTTTGGTGTGTTCTTTTGAAGCTTTGGAGTGAGAAGGAGAGGAGATCAAGAAGAAGAAGAGGAGGTCAAGCACCTTTGAGCAATCTCAGAGTGTTCACTAAGGTATGGCTCGTTTCCCCCATGTTTTCATACTTATGGCTCCATTAAAGCCCTTTTTGATCCATTTCCAAGCTTATGTATGCTTGTGGACTCGTAATAAGTTGGGTAACTTCTAGATCTAGGTGAGATCGAGCTCCAGGAGCTTGGATCTACTGCCTTTATGGACCCAGATTGCATGTACACCCTAGATCTACCCTTTTTGGTGCATTTTGAGCCCTAAAACCCTCATTAGTGAGTATCTACACGTAAAGTTGGAAACTTTATGTGTTATTCATGCTCTAGGAGCCCAGATCTGTGGATAGCATAAGCTGGATTCAAGCAAAATCGACCATATAGAGACTGCATGGTAGCGACTCGGCGAGTCGTTCATCTGACTCGGCGAGTCTGCTCACGAGTCTCCGAGTTTGTCCCCTTTTCGTTGTGTCGAGTAGAGTAGTGAGTCATGGGGTGTGACTCAGTGAGTTGGAAGCCGAACTCATCCATGAAGGAACTCGGCGAGTCATTGCCCTGACTCGGCGAGTTCAAGGCAATCTCCTTAGATCAAGATCAGACTCGGCGAGTTGTTTATACAACTCGGCGAGTCGCAGCATAAGTGTTCATCGGATGAAGATGAACTCGGCGAGTTGTTCATACAACTCAGCGAGTAGGATAAAGGACTTGAACATCAGTTTGGAAGGAGAACTCGTCGAGTCAACGCCTAACTCGACAAGTAGAGACGGGATCCAGGTCAGTTGATTGGACAGGGACTCGGCGAGTTGGCGAGACGACTCGGCGAGTCGGGTCAACTGAAAGTTGACTCTGACTTTGACTTAGGGCATAATCAGGGGTAAAATGGTCATTTTACCCAAAGGACAGTTAGCAGTGTTTGATTGAGTATGTTGTGGGAATTACAGCTGGAGGATTTCCGAAGCAGCAGCAGCAGCAGTAGATAGTCAGTTCCCGATCAGATCAGCAGCTACTTCGAGGTGAGCTACCTTCCAGTAGCGGTGGGTCTACGGCCACAATGCCGACCCACCAGTAGGAGTCGTATGTTAGATGATTGTCTTTGTGATATCATCTAGGTTTGCTACTACCTGATATGTTATATGCTAGCATGATATGTTATATGTGATAGAAGTAGAGATCAGTTGTTAGGACCGAAGGGTAGTTCAGACACCCCAAAAATGTCTGACAGTATGTGATGATATGTTTGCATGCTGGCTTGTTATGTTATATGCGATAGAGGTAGTAGGAGGGGACCAGTCCCCGAGTTCGGTTGTTAGGACCGAAGGGTAGCCCAGACACCCCAGATATGTCTAATAATATTTTATGTATGATATATGTAAGTAGCAATAGGGGTGAAACAGTCCCCGAGGATCGGTTGTCAGGACCGACGGGTAGTCAGCACCCCAGAATAGCTTGACACGGGTAGTCAGCACCCCAGAATGGCTTGACATGGGTAGGACGACACCCCAGAATGGCCGCACGGGTAGTCGGCACCCCAGAATGGCCGTACCGGGTAGCCAGGCACCCCAGAATAGCCTGGCAGTATGTATGTTATGTGTTTGTATGGTATGTGGTACGATGGGGGAACTCACTAAGCTTTGTGCTTACGTTTTTCAGTTGTTGTTTCAGGTACCTCTTCAGCCAAGGGGAAGGAGCAGGCGCGGTAGCGGCTCATCACACACACTGCTTGATTCCATAGTTATGAGTTTACTCTGGGATTGATACTCTGATATTTTGGGTTGTTTAACTGTTATGGATTTCAAAGTTGGTTTTCGATGTGAAATGGTTTAATTAAGCAATGTTTTAATTATTAATGTTTTCTAAAGCAATGTTTTAAAAACGACATTTTTGGACGTGAAAATTGGGTTGTTACAATACCCCACTGAACTAGGGACTTCAAGCAACGAAATGGTACTTCATACCATGAGTTTATGGCCGTAAACACATGTAAAGGTCATTCTTGGAACTTAAACTCACCTAGCCTCTTATTTAAGCCTTGGAACACTTAACCACATAAGACATCTTGCCTTTAAGCCTCAAATGGAGACCCATTAGAGAGTTTACGGCCATGACTAAACTCCCCTGGGCCGTAAACTCCATTAAGTATGGTCCATTAACCATAAACTCACTTACAATGCCTTGCAATCCTTTGTTGCGACCCAGTGGCCTCCTAACACTTTGACTAAAGTGTTTTCCACGTCATAGAATGTTTATACTTGTCTAATTAGTGTTATAATCACTAATTGTATATATACATATGTCTTTATATGTTATTAGGATCATTGTGTGTGTTTAAGTCTTCACTTAACACCAAGCACTTGTCCGACACTTCCATACGATCCACTCACTGCAGGTGATTTCATACCCCTTAATTAACCTTTTAAATGTTTATAAATGATTTTATGGGGGGAGTACAAGTTGAATCATGCTAGTTATTATATCAATCACATGTGATTAATAACTAGCATACAAATGGATTTACTATACTTTTAGCTGTTTTACCAAACAGATTACTTCAAATGACTTTCTCAAACGTTTTTACATGTTAAAACTCTTTATGAAACTGTCTTACATAGTGTATGTTTCCTTTCAAACTCTGTTACAATTGTGTTTCAAACAAAGGTATTCTTATACTTAAAATTATCTTATCAAACAAACCACTTTCAAATCGTTTTATAAACGGACATCAAGTCATCATTTCTTAGTTATTAAACTTTTCAAAGGTTTTTACAAAACTTCTTTTATACTTTTATATTGTCAAATGCATTCCTATATATGTATAGTTATATAAGTAATGTTTAAAGGACTTAGGACGACTAGCTCGATTTAATTCCTTTTCCTCGTTTGGATGTGGCTTTAGGGTATCGGTTATTCGTCCGAATGTCGTCTTAATATTAGTTATATATCATGTATACATATATAGACATAAAAGTTCCATCAGTCAGTTCAGTACCTGTGGGTAGCAAAGGTATACTTTCGGTTATACACGTACATTAATAGTAACTATAATAGGTATAGTTAGGAGATACTACTTACTATTCCAAGTACAAGGAATCACACAAGAGTCAGTTCATTCATGAGTCTATACTTATACAGTACATACTATATGAAGAGATACGATTACATATAATTACAATACATACAATTACAAGGCATACAATTACAAGAGATACGATTACATAGATACATTTACATAGATACGATTACATAGATACGTTTACATAGATACTTTTACATAGATACTATTACATAGATTATATTACATACGTTTCGGGACTTACCATTCCACACCCAAGGCTATTAGCTACAGCAGGGAAAATGCTCATCAACGGGTGTCTACGGTTGTACTGTTTGGCGAGTTACCACGCCGTGAATATCCTAGTGCAAAAGGATACAAATTTAGTTATTATATTATTTTCCTTCTTACCTTTACTTTGTGACACATTCACATGAACGACGAGGTAGAATATGTTTGATATAGATAGACTATTTTCCTTATTACCTTTATATTGTGACACATACACATAAACGATGAGGTAGACGATAGTTTTATAATAATAATAGTTATACAATGGAAAAACCGTCACATTTACAGTGATGCATACTTTCAAAATAGTTGGGTCTTGGTAGAAGACTACTTTTTATACTAGTAGGAAATATGGGATTTTCCAGAGTTTTCAAACGTTTACAATTACTTACAAACATGTTCATTGATACAAACTTTTCTTCAAACATTTACAAGTCTTTCTTTACAGTTTTACAAATCAAAGACACATAAATACTTATGAATCCACAAGCTTTATTGCTGATACTCACTTTCAAAATAACTTGTATTCTCAGGTCACAAATAGACAGGTACGACGACCAGGTTTTGTGAAGACGGAGCAGTCAAGACTCGTCTTTTATTTTGACATTCATTATGTTGTTTTATACTATGCAATAACACACATGTATTTAAAATTATACTATTAATGCAATGGATAATGTTGTTGCTTGTTTACTACTTTGCATTGTTTTGATACATTACATGACGTCCTCCGCCCCAGAACGTTTCCGCGGTTCTTGGTTTTGGGGTGTGACAGAAGGGGACGACGGGTTTAAGTCTACGTCTTCAACTCAATCTTATGTCTCAATTTACACTTTCGCCCCCTCTCCCTTAATTCTTTTCAAATCAGATTCACAAATTACGAAACAGCCCTTGCTCACGAAACTCTTTACATTTCAAATCCATTTGTTACAAGTTAGACCCCAAATTCCTTAAATTATAACATTTAACTCCCATGGCTAACATTGATAAATTATTATGAGTTTAGGGATAAAATAAAATATAATATAAAATACATCATGAGGTTTTAGGGCTTATTAATTATTTACTTATTTAATTTAATTTAATTTATTTAATTTCAACGGAATGTTTCATTTTGGTCATTTTAGTGCATAAAACTTAGATATTGAAAGTTTGTTACCTTGTTATGGATAAAGTTGGAAACTTTATCCATCTAAACATCATATTGATTTAAAGCTGAAGGTTGGAGACTTGGACTTAATGGATTAAGTTGAGAAAGATGCATGTTGGTCCCATGGAGACTTAAAGACTAGATCTTTGTTGTTTGGACCATCCTAATGGATAAAGTTGGAAAGTTTATCCATTATGGAGCTACTAGGAACCATATCTGAGCTTTGAGTGAAAGGTCTTAATGAAATAAGTGCTTAATGTGAGTATTGGAGCCTGAGGTAGTACACCATGTGTAATTCAGGCTACACCTCACTTAGCCTAACTGAGGCACATTTTTTTGAATTGAAGCTCTACGCAACGCATATGTCAATAAAGGGTTGATCGTTGACATTTTGACTGTTTGACTTTTGGTCAACTATGAGGGGTTTAAGACTTGGAAGGACAAAAAGGTCTTTTCCCAAATAAGGTTTAGCTTTGACATTTTGGACTTGCTAAGTTGGAAAAATTACCTTAATTTCTAATTAAGGTCACTTTGGATATCTTTAGTGTGATGAGCTTTTGGTAGTAGCAACTCGAGTGTGAGTTTTATCTGGCTATCGATCAAGGTGAGTCTCTCTACTATACTCATGGGTTGAAGGCACCAATGTCGGCCCACTACATTATTTTTTGTAGGATGCTAGTTGTCTATATGATACTTTCATGTTTTGTATGTCGGGCAAGGCCCGTTATGTGAGTTAGAGCGAGGCCCGTTATACTCATTGTATTGGGCCCTTTATACTCACTGGTGGGGCCCATTATACGAGTTAGGGAGAGGCCGGTTATATTTATTGAGTAGGGCCCGTTATGCAAGTTAGGCGAGTCTCATTATACTCATTGGGTGAGGCACGTTGCTTGTATGGTATGTGGTATTTTGGGGAACTCACTAAGCTTCGTGCTTATGGTTTATGTTTAAAATATTTTCAGGTACTTCTTGTTTGAAAAGGAAAGGCCTGACTTGATCGCACTGCATCCAATGGAGGGTTATTCCACACTAAATGTTTACAAATTACTCTGATATTTTCAGAAGAATTTTATTTTGATCATCTTTGAGATAATGGACGAATGGTTTTGACTTATTTAAAAATGAAATTTTTATTCGGTATATTTGGGACGTTATATGGACAAATTTAAGTTAAAAACACAAAACATAAATGATTTGATAATTCTACTTACCATTAACAGCAAACATGGCTCACTTCTAGGTTTCTCCTCATACTCATCAGTAACATCAACAAAATAATCCTACAATTCTAAAAATCGTATGTCAAATATAACTATAACACTATGATAAGTTAAAAAATGTTGAAGTTTAAGATTCCAAATCATGTAAAACTAAAGATATGTAGATCTGTATTGAAAAATAATAACAAACTCAAACTCAAATTCACCATTTCCTTCATCTTTTCAATGTTATGCTTCAGAACCCCAAGATCTGAAAAAACAAATACGATTATAATATGTTGTAGAAATAAAACAAAATGGTACATGATTTAGCATGTATGATTTATTGTTAATTGTATCTATAGTGTTTGGTCTTTACCCATCAGCTTTCGAATATCCTCCATGAAAGCCAATTCAACTTCAAATACCAAACTGGAAGCGAAATTAAACCCAGATCCCAAATAGTGAGGTTTGCAAGGAGATTTTAATCTTAGGAAAGAAATTAAGGTGTTTATAGGTGTGTTTGTAGACTTATTTTCAAGTGTGAACACAACCAGAAAGCAATAGAAATAGAGAGATGGTGCAAATTTTATTGTGTGAAAGTGGAAGATGTGTGGTGGTGGAATGGTTTATGGGTATTTTTAATGAAAATTTTTGTGTGATTAAATAGAGCAAAGAAAACAAAACATTTGTAACCTAAAAAAACATTTTTCACATAGATTTGTGAATACCTCCGACCATCTTGGTCATTGCCACCTCCATATGAACCACTACTATCGAACACCCCGATGGTGGAGGCAGAGATAGAGAAAATTTTACCTAAAGACAAAGGAGAGACTAGTTGACAAAGAGAGAAGCTACCGAAATTCAAACACTACGGTGTGGTGGGGGTGCCTGGTGATTGTCATGATAGTGACTTAAGTGTGTATGTGGATCTAGATGCAACGGGGGTAGGAAATTGGCGATTAGACCAGATTTGTATTTATGTAATGGGGGAGAAGCTAGGGTTTCTGGTGGTGCGGTGAGAGAAAGAATAAGATGACAAATGAAAGTGGCAGGAGAACAAAAGAGATTAACTTTATACATACCTTGAATAAATATCCGGATACAAACATGTGTGTAGGTGGCCGATGGAGGAGACTGGTGTTTCCTGCTGGAGAAGATGGTCTGGCGTTGGAAATCACCTACAAGAAAATCCATGGAAAACTTGGGAACCACCATTAATGAATGGCAAGGTATCACCATGGCAGTGGTGAGCATCAACGGTGGTAGTAGTGGTGAGCATCAATGATGGTAGTGATTAGGTGGGGTTGGCGAGGTACAAGGTAGTGATAACTACTGTTAATCAGGGTACGGATTGATGAAGACTGAGATGCCATATAACAATCCATCTAACAGATTCAATTGGTTATGTCTAATTCAATTGGGTGAAATTAAGAGAATGTTTGTTTAACTTTGACTACTCATTTGTTTGACCGATAATATTTTTTAATGCATCAAATGAATATAAATATTACATTAAAGGCTTGTAGGACTTAATTTTCAGTTTTTAACCAAATATGCATATTAAGGTATTTATATATATATATATATATATATATATATATATATATATATATATGTGTGTGTGTGTGTGTGTGTGTGTGTGTGACAGTTCACTTGAGATTCTAATAAAAATAGAGATATTGAGATTCAACCTCAACCACATATTTCTCATTTGTCGCTCCAACACTCCAACGTACCGGCAACAACGGGGTATGAGTGTATGACTAATCATAAATGATTATATAGTAGAGAGGTATAATCATATATGATTATACATGTTTGTAAATATATGCATAATCATGAATGATTATCATATGTGTTTATTAACAGATTGAGTAATCATATAAGATTATCGTGGTTGGTGGCAAATGAGATGGTGGTAGCAGAGTTGGCGGTGGTATAGGTTGAAAAGGTGGGGTTAGTTGGCGGTACAGGTTGTGGCGGCAACAGTTGTGGTGATGGGGAAGGTGGCAGGGGAATAAAGAACGAGCGACGTTGAATAATCATTTATGATTATAACTCTCCCACCGCGCCAGTACGCTAGAGTGCTAGACCAGCATATATATATATATATATATATATATATATATATATATATATATATATATATATATATATGATTTAATAAAGAACCATTATTAGCCATGAAACCAATGAACCAATCAATTAAGAAAACTAAAAATACAAAAACTCATAACTTTTTATCATTTTTCCAATGATAACAAATTCTATAAAAACAAATTACTTTTTTTTTCGTCAAATTCATTGTGTGAATATGTGCTGATTCACAATGTGAATCTAAATTCACACAGTGGTAGCATTCACAATGTGAAGTTAGGAATTTAGATATTTTTAGGTTTTTTTTATAAAGAATAAACTGTAAAACTTGAAAAAAAATATTTGGTTCCTTAGAGAACCATTTATAATGATTCTTGTTGAGAGAAAAACTTTTGAGAAACACACTTGAGCAAACATTAGAACAAGCTATATAATGCGGAATACTATTAACTCAAAGGATCATAAAGCTCAACAATAATAAGAAGTTAGTGTTAGAAAGTTAGATGGTTAGATGTGGAAATATAATGACGAAAATGTAAGGAAATATAAATGACAACAAGTATTATATCGGGTAAACACTTAGCTGATTCTTAATGAGGATTGCAATCAAACCAAGTTATTAAGTGTGATCAGCTTAAGTGATGAAGTCAATAATGACTTGCTCTGAAGGAGAGTTGTAGAGTTTGATCTTAATATATGAATGAAGTTCAGTAAGATCTTGAGAGTAAGAGAGTAATGAGAGAGAGATGTAAGATATGAGATGTAAGAGATGTGTATTTCATTTGAAGCGGAACACTCTATTTATAGAGTTCCGAGAACATACAAGAGAAATAAATAAAGATTATAATTCAAAAGAAGTGTCCATGCAAGGCACACTGGACAATACATCGTAAAAACATAAGTTAAAAGTTGTCTTTGATCTAGATGAGATAGTTGCGGGTTGCTTCAACTCTACTCGTTGCGGTAGCAAAAGCAATATTGTGATAGTTAGTAAGACTTCAGATTGAGGTTTAAGAGGGTCACTTTCTTGATTTAAAAATTTCCCCCTAAGTGACCTCTTTAACCTTTTCACTTGTTGAGTTTCAGAAACTTGATCATCAACCACCAAAATTTTCTTACTTCACCCAGCCAGGTGACCCTTCTTATGATTTCAAATTTAACTTCGTCAGTCGTGTGCTTCGACCTCTACACCGAAGTCAGAGTGACTTCCAGTTGCCTTTGGGTTAGGCGACGCATAGCAGTGATGGGGACGAAGTACTTAACATTGTTGTTGGCTCTTTTCAACACAACTCCCAGTTCTGGAAAGTTGGTTGCACCTAAGGATCGCTCTTGATATCCGTCAGTATAAACAAGTGCGGGCTCAAGTTCGCGAAGGTTGAATTTTTGAACAAGGGCTGGATGAATATCAACATCTATCTTGGAAAAATTGCATACTGCGGATCTCAGGTACTCACACGCTTTTTCAAATGCAATCTTCATTTTGGGATGTTTCTCCGATTTGAGCTAAAACACCCTAGCAATTAAGAATACCTCTTCCGGATTCATACAGGGAAAATCAGCTTGAGTTCTGACATAATCACGGCCTCTTCTTGTCAGAGTGTACTGGATGACTTCTGATTTCATGAACTTTCTGATCTTGTAGTTCTTGACTCCGGAAGGTCTATTGTTAGATCAAATGTTCTCAAATGCTGATCCGTGCTTGTCATAAAACTTGCTTAAACTTTCAAATTCAAGTGGAAGCCTTTGGTCATATGGGAGACTGCGGTCGAACGATTTAAAGACCGAGAATAATTTTTCATTTGGTGAGATGGGAATGTCCCAGTAAACATGTTCATGAGGTTCAACATATGTCAAGACTGGCCTGTAGTCTTCGTCCAGAAGTCTTCTTGATGGATTGACCCAAGAGTTAATGAGGGTTTCATCCATTGTTGTATCAAAACCATGATCTCTTCAAATTTGTTCAGCAAACATAGCTGCTTTCCAGTCTGCTTTACACTGTTTTGTTGCGGGAGAGTCATTGGAATGATCAGATGGCATTGTTGGCTCTAGATTTCTGATCGGTGATGGAGTTTCTTAGCGAGGAGGAGATTGTTGCTGAGAAGGAGGATGTTATTGTAGAGATTGGTGAGATGGAACCGGACTTGGGATTCTCACTTGATCCGTAGTTAAAATTTGGAAGGATTGATGAGTTTTAATCCTTGGCCGATTAGATGCAAAGTGAGATAGACCGAAGTTTGGTATATGGATTGTTGACTGAGATTGATGGTGCTACGGTTCTGAACGTTCACTTCCCCCTTTTGAGGAAGTAACTTGTTACACCTCAAACCATTGTCTGAGGCCATCAATCTTGGAAAAGACATCATTGAATTAAGATTTGAGAAGATCAGAGACTTGTTGATTATCATGGATCTTTGAGTTAAACAGAAGTTGATGGATGTATTTTGTGAGATTTAAAAGTTCTTGACCATGGAAGCTTGCGGTCAGGGGGCTTCAAAGGTTGTTGATCATAGATTGTAGCACTACAATGGTGGATTCGTAAGCATTGTGAGTTTCCTAAAAAAGCTTCTTGGATTGAACAGCCTGATCCGCAATCACTGATTGAAGTTCTATTTTGATCGCAGAGACTTCTTGAATTAATCGTTCAACAGTGGCTAAGAATTCTTTGTGGTCTGCGGTTCTGTTGTTGTCCACAGCTCGAATACCCATTTCAACTTTGAGTGAGATTATTTCAGCAGCCACTCGTTCCCTTGTCTTTAATTGTTCAACTCGCCCAGCAATAGACTGCGGACCAACAACTTCAGTTTGTTGTGGGGTTGTGACTACGGCTAAGATCTTGTCAACTTTCTCCTGAAGACTTAAAAATTCCTTGCGAGTGACAGCCATCTTCTTCTTCTTTTTCTTCTCCTTTGGCTTAGAAGTGGAGTGTTAAGAACCACTTGAGTCATCATCATCAAATATCATCATAAAATCATCTGCTTGAGTCGATTGATTTACATCAGTCATTTCCAGATCATCCAGACCAAAGGTTGGTCCATAGCTAACTTTGATAGTTGTACCATCTTCATTGGATTTGTGGGTTTCAGCAGTTCAAGGGGGCTTGGAAGGACCTGTATCACCTTGAAGATTCTGAGCTTTCTGGATTGTTTCAGCCATTGTGGTCATCCAGTCTTGAACTTTGAGAATGGTGGCAATAGTGTTGGCGTTGTTGATCGCATCAGCTCAATATTTTGCAACATTATGTATCTTCCGTTCCTTCTGTTGTTGTTATTTGGTTTATTGATCCCTGCAGGCCTGGAATTCCCTACAAAAATCTTCATACTTTTTTACTTCAGATTCAGTATTCGGTTGATACTGAATCCATGAGTCATCAGAGTTATATCCGTCAAAACCTTAAGGTCGCACCGGGGTGTCCCTTAGGTTCATGGATCATTGCACATTTGTGATCACCATGCCTAAACCACCTGAATGTAATGTAAGCAGAGTAGGATTTATTGAGCTTCCTTGGTCTCCTTTACCCATAGTGGAATGCCCGTGTTTCTAGGCTAGACATTAATATTGATGTAATAGTCTAGGTTAACCTTTGTAACTCGTTTTGAAGTAATAAAAATGTATTATTTGAGTATTATGTGTTTACTGCTTAATTGTGTGACTTAAATGAATTAAAAATAAAAATAAGCGTAATAATAAAATATTAGATAAGCCCAATATCTATGAAGGAAGTTTTAGTGGTCGTGACAAGGGTTCCGGATATATAAAGAATGCCGAAATCCGAGTTATAACGAAGAAGTTATGACTTGTCAAAGTTTTGCGACAGAACTGGTACGACACTGTGTGATGTAAATAGTGAATTTACGATAGAGAGATATTTAGCCTTAGTAATCTAAATGAAAGTCGTAGAATACGTTAAATCGAGAGTGTGCGTAAGAAGAACGTCTAAATCTGACTTTGTATGGGGAAGTTATGATTTTTCGAAGTTTTGACTTAGCGGTATGCAGCCCAAAGTTCGAATATGAGATCGAGTGATTTCTAGCCGAAACAATCTAAATGAGAATCAAAGATGTCGTCGATAGTAGTCCAACGGGGAAAAGGCAGACGAAAACGGACGTCAGATGAAGAAGTTATGAATTTCTAACGGAGTTTTCCTGTCCCGACCTACTAAAAATAATATAATAAAAGTTAAAATCAAAATTAGCTGACGGAGTCTAAACAAGAGTTGTAGAGCATAATCTCACCTACGTGTGCATATAAAGAACGTCGCAAACGGAGCTCGTATGCGAAAGATATGAATTTCTGAAGTTCGGGGCACGAACTTCCACCCGTGTCAGAGCTCACGACGTGAGCAGGTGATGGGTGCCTTCCAGGGCAAGTGGCCTGATGACGAACAACATGACATTGAGCTCATGACATGAGCAGTTGTGGCTCACGACATGAGCATAGAAATTCAGCCCTATAAATAGAAGTTGAAGGGCAGCCGACCATGGTTGCTAATTCCCCACTCTCTCACCCTCGATACTCTCTCACCCCCGATACTCTCTCTAGCCATCTTGAAATACCCCCGAAGCCCCGGTATCATCCTGTGACCCAAAGCCTCGAAGATCCCGAGAAGAAAAGAGTTTCCGAGACGACGCTCTGCCCGAGAGAAGCCCGGTGTGTGAAGATATCACAGGTTCACCGAAGAATACTACACTTAGAGCCGTAGTGCTGTTCGATAAACATCTTATCAAGTGAGTGCATAGTCTCTTTCATATACATGATTTTAATACAAGTATTGATGAATGTATTAGATATATAATATGAATAAGCATGTAGTTGCTTTCTGATAATACGCATATATGAATTATACTATATGAAATACGTGCTATGTGATTATACACTATTTGTTATGTGGTATGAGTATATAATGAATATGTTATACAAGTTTTAAGCTGTATATAAACAAGTATATTTTATCTATAAATATGTTGGGTAGAACATGGGTAGATAGTAATGTGTGATGAAATAAAAATGAGAGGCCTCAATGTGATTGTGATCTAGTCGTCCAACAGAATATGGATGACGACCACAGGCTTTTGTAGACAATTTAGTGGAACGCTGACAGGCTCATAACCTGTAGGTGTAGTGAACTTGGGTGTTCATTTTTTGTATTCTATCCTCCTCATGGTTGCCTTAGGACATTCATTGCTGAGGAAACCCCTTTGCAGTAGTGTCTGTCCTGATGAAAACCCTAGATTAGGTCCCTTGTAATAGTTGTTGTCATATGGACGTAAAGTGAGGATAACGGAAATGGGTAATCGGGTTATTGTTGGTTGGTGAAATTAAATATAATTATTTATTGTGGGTTGAAAACCCTATATGCTCACCAAGCTCTCAAGCCTGACTCACTCAGTTTCTTTGTATTACAGGTAGTAGCGCGAGAGCATAAGTTGGAGAACTTGTGAATATATTTTTGTTTATAGACCAGTAGTTGTATGTAACTGTGTAAGGTCTATGTTCTATTGTTTATGCTTTTGTGTCTATATCGGAACATGGCATCCCGAGTTTTGGTATATAATGAAAATACATTTTTTAAAGAAATGCTTTGATAAACTTTATTTTATCATATTGTGTTTTGGGAACAAATTCTACAACTCTTTTAAATCAATGGATTTACTCTGAAATTATTTTAAAAGCATTAATGAAACCTGTCTCTTTTGGCCGTGATTTTGGGGATGTCACATGTAGTCAAGTGTGGCCTCAACTCAGTTCTGGCTAGGGCTGAAGAAGTGCCCTGCAGTTGGGAAGGTGTATCAAGTGTTTGTGTGACAGTAAGAAGTATGGAGTGCAACTCCTGTGGCTCAAAGAAGTAAAGATGGGAAGCCCTGGAGACCTTAGGGCATTTAGAGACAATTAGATCCTCTTGGGATTCAACTAGGGTCGAGTCTCCATTATTAGATGAAACATACACACTTGTTGTGTCTGAGTAGCTGGAGAGGGTTGTAGCAAATAGGTCTGCAGGGACCCCAAGGACTATACGAGTCTGTTGGGAGACTATGGTATCTGTCCGGTCACACATATAGCTAGGGCTTGGGTTGGTCTTCTGTCTCATGTGAACAAGTTTGGTCCAGAGTCATTATCAGACTCTTCTTCAATATTGACTGGAGGGCTTTGAGTATGAGCAGGAGCTTCATCCGAGGACATAACAGTTTTATGTTTCTTAGAGGTTTCATCTTTCATGGATTTACTGCGGGGGGCTTTCTTTGATGACACTGGCTTCTTTAGCCTTCTGGCTAGTGGTTGACTTGACTGTGTAGTAGTAGTAGTAGGGACTACGGTATTCACTGGACCATGGCGTTCTATAGAGGCCAATATAGATTGACTGGGTAGAGGCGGAGTAGAAAGGTATGGGTCAATACCTTCCATAGCCTCTATGTGATCTGTGACGTCTTTGGTTTCAAGTTCAATAGATATCAAGACTTGTATAGGTAATCATATCAGTGGTCCAAAAATAGATTGGTCTTTTGAGGGTGTGTACTTTTTAAGATCGCGAGTGATGAAGAGATTGATATCATTGCCCATGCTGAGTCTTGCATCCCGGTGGAGGTCTGAGATGCACAAAGACTAGAAACATGAGAAGGTGAGCTCAGTTGGGGTTTCCCTTGGATTCTCCTTTGGAATGTACTGAAAAAGTCATCCCATAAAATTTGCCCGTAGTTAACATCGTTTCCTGTGAATATGCTCCACACCAGTTCTAGTAGCTTGAGACCCATGTTGTCTGTGCCTCCGGTTCTGCCAGAGAAATTCTGGATGATGAAGTGACAGACAAATTGCCAGACCGTAGGTAGTTGGTTTTTCGTGAATTCCCTAATGACTTTGAGTTTCTTCTGATATCCCATCTGGTAGAGAGTAGAGATGATGTCATTCATGCTTGGAGAGTAAAATCTTGTGCAAGGAAGAACACAAAGATTAATTGCATTCAGAAAATTTTCTTTACTCAAGATGACCAAAGAATCATCAATCAAGTTCAGATGAACTTCTTGCAGATTGTTGATTGGGCGAAACGCAGAGAATGCACACTTGAAAAGGGTTGAAAGTGGAACAACATCAGTGAACGAATCGAAAGCTCCAAACAGAGGGCGAGAGATATGAACTTGATCATCAGGCGAATGGATTCGTTGTAGGATGGATGATCTTCAAATATAGCCCTAAAATTGCTCGAAGCAATTGTTTGCACTTGATTTCTCATGGTGGATTCAGAACTAGTGGGTTGAACTGACCCAAAAGCTTTTGATTGTTTTTCGATACACCAGACTTCACCATTTTGAAACGATTTGAAGAACTTGCAGAATTTTTTTGAGTGCAAGAAGATGAAGATCGTCTAAGAGTTCAGAAAGTGTAAAGCTTTCTTGGGAGGGAAAAAGGGCTTATAGTTCTGGATCTCAAAAGTTTATTGAATTTACCCTATCTACACTTGTTAACGGTAATAACCCTTGGGTTTTAACCATTATTAGCCACAAATAAAACAAATTAAATGAAATTATGACTATTATTATTATTCAAAAATAGGACATTTAATGAAATGTCAGACCCATTATCACACGTTTGGAGAACGTGTGGTGAGGGGCATTAATCCGTTGATTAAAGGTGGAATTTGGAACAGATTGGACGTCTTGGGTAAAAAAGATTTGACAGTTTAAGGCAAAAGATATATTAAATTATTTCTTTTATGGAAAACAAGTTTATTTGTCATTTAACATAAAATAGGTCAGACACAAAAATAATTTTAGAAGAGAACTGAAACGTTGTATGCTACAAAATGAATGTTTGAATTTAATATGAAAGAAATTTTATTTAATGAGGATCATTAAATAGCACACAAGGTTCCAAGGAATTTATGAAGTTGTTGTTGAGAATTCATTAAATGTGGTTGCAGACTGATTCTCCATTGCAGATTGATTCTTCATTGCGGTGGATGGTAATATAAATGCGGTAGTATGAACTGAAAGGAACACTTGACAAAAGATTAGTTATAACAAACAATAAGGACCTAAGTGTTGGGTTTTAGAGAGTTACGTCATTGGGCCTAACACTTTTATCTATATTGTATACCCGGTTTGGGCCTGTCCAATCGTGGATTATTATTAGGGTTAGCTTATATATAGTGCATGCATGTATAGCCTTAATAGATGAATGCTTCTCATTAATTGCTGCATTGTAACCCTAGACACCTCTACAGTCGAAGTTCTTAATCGAGCTCTTCTGAGGTGTTGAATATTAATCATTCGACATCGTTTGATCCATTCTTGTGTTCTTTGCTTCATTATTATTAATTATCTGTTTAGAATCTATCAATCTTATTAGAACATTATTCTCATCAATTGATATCAGAGTAGGAGATTATGTAATTAATACGCGTCTCTTCTGTTTGAAGAATCTTTTAGGGTTTCCACTTTTATCGAATATTCAAAAGCCGTCTTCTTCGACGGTGTCTCTTGTGTTTGATAAAACCCTAAGCTTAACTTTACAAGTCTGATTCTAGCAGATATTAGTAGAAGCTCATCATGTCTCTCGATGACTCACAAACCAATCCCATCAACATCTCCAACAACATTGGATCCACTACTAGGATTCCCATTCTCTACACTCAAGATTATGAAGTGTGGACGCACCACTTCGAAGACTACGTCGTTGGATCTGAAGACAATGGCTATCTTATCTGGGAGGCAATAACAATGGGTCCGTTTGTTCACCCCGGAACGAATAGAACCATCAAGACTCAAAAGGAGTACAACCAACTCTTGATAGACGTTGAGAAGATTCCTCAGGATGAGAAAAACAAACTGCTATGCAACGTAAAAGCTATGAGAATGATCATATTCGCTTTACAATCTGATACCTTTCAACTAGTTAGTCCTTGTACCACAACAAAATAAATATGGGATAGGCTAAAAGAATTATATTCCACTGATGAAGATCTAGAGCACTCAATTCAAACTCTGTTGCTCTCTGAGTTCGGTGCTTTCGAACAAAAACCTGAGGAGAAACTCATTCAAGCATTCGATCGGTTCAACCACTTGCTTAGCAAGATGATCAAGCATGGTATTGGAAGGGATGTGATCGAGTAAAAAGTCACTTTTATGAATGACTTAAGACCCGAATGGATGGCAGTGGTCTCAACTGTGAAGGCACACGAGCAATTTAAAAGTTATTCGCTGGCAAAGTTGGTAGGAATTCTCAAATCTCATGAAAGCGTGGTGTCAAAGGAAGCGAAGGTAGTTTCGGGTGTGGGATCCTTGGCTCTTCTTTCTAAGGGAAAGAGTGTGGAAGAAGAAGAAGAATTAGATATGTAAGAATGTGATCTGACCAGTGAAGAATATGCGATGACGGTTACAAACCCAAAGAAGTTTGCTCGGAAGAAGTTTCCTGTCAACAAAATCCGAAACTAGCAAGGAAGCTACAGTTCAGAAAAGGTGAAAGAAGAAATAAAGACCATATCTCAAAAGGACGAAGAAAAGAAGGAGATCAATCTTGTAGGAGACTCAGGATATGATTGCAACTACTGTCATGGCAAGAACCACTTTGCCAATGATTGCATGCTAAGAAAAATGGCTGAGAAGACGGATGGTGAAGATGACGTAGCTTATTACATGCGTAAGTTGGAGGAGATAAAGAAGAAGAAAGCAACTAACAGCTATATGAATGCTTTGATTGTGCAGGAGAACATAGCTGATGATGAGTTCGGTGGAGTAGAAGTTTGGTCTACAGACTCTGAAGACGAAGAGGTACGTAAACCAGCGCATGGAAGAGAATTTGTGGCGACAGAAGACCTTAATGAGTCAACTGGAAGATGCTTGATGGTGACCGCTGGAGTGTCAAGTATGAGGGATTATACAACAGAAAGTGAACTTAATGAAGCAAGCCTGAAGGAAGACAGTTGTTTCGCTGCCAAGCCTGTGAATGAAAGGATCAATGATTGTGATCAGTTGAACAAGAAGGTACAATCTATCCTTGAATCACCTAAAATACCAGTAACAAACTATGAAAAAGAATTAAATGAATTAAAATTCAAGTTCTCTAACTTAAGCGGAAGTCTAATGCAAACTTGCTTATCGAACTCTAACCTAACTGATCAACTCAGCAGGGTAACTTTCAAGAGTGAGGAGAGAAGGATGTGGATAGAGCTGAAGGAGTTAGAGTTAGTTAGGGCTAGGGATGAACTTATTTATATGCAACGTGACAATTTGAAGTTTTTAAAACAAAGGAATGTTTTTGTTTGATTGCTAAACGTTTATATTCAAATATCACTTAGTTGCATTTAAATTGTGAGATTGATAAAAAGATTCATAAAATGATGTTGTCCTTCCTTGAATTTAAGGAAGACAAAGTCATTGCTGAATGTGAATCTATTGTGTCTTCGAATGAGGTTTCAAAAACCTACAAATATGGATTAGACAAAATTGAGGCCTTTATTGAATCCAAATAACACAAATGCATGCTTAAGAATCTTTTGGATGAAAATGATAAATTAAAAATCAAGACCAAGACCATACAAAAGTTTGACTTATCAAATGCCAAATTAAGTCCAGAACATAAAATGAACATAGAAACCACTTCTGAATTTGATGATGACAGTGAGATGAGCGAAACCTCAGTAGAAGACGAGGTTGATTGTTTAGAATTTCTTAAGAGGGAACCTGAGTCAGTGAAACCACTCATTTCTGAAAATTCTGTTGAATTCGCTCGCATATCCAAGGAAAAATACAAGGTCTTCAAAGAAAAGGCGATTGTTTATTAAAAGGTGCAAACAGTGTCGAACAAAGTGTATGCCATTGAAGGAGTAACTAAGAAACAAACGGCATAATAGGTATCCTTGGTTGATAAAGACAATGTTGAAGGATGCAAAAACTACTTCTAGTATGTTCTTATTGACAATGCAAACGAAACCGTTGGTCTATCGGAACGAACCTCATGGAGGATTAAAGGAAGATACGTGGCTAAATACATCAATAATCCTTCAAATTTCGATAAACCAAGTTCAATTAGTACGAAAGAGATACCAAACGAACCAATGAAAGCATCCTGTGTATCTTCAAACACAACCGAAGCTCGAGAAGAGAAACCGAAACCAAGAGAGAATATTCACAAGTCTCAAAAGCAACTCCCCTGAACAGAAGAGATGAAGGAACAAGAGATACATGAAGAACCTTAATGAGAGAAAACAGTTTTGGCAGTCTCAAAACCCTAATTATGTTCACTCTCAAAAGGCGATCAATCCTAAGATAATAGAGACATCAAGAGATCCGTCTCCAACTTGCAATCACTGCCAGTCATGCAATTGGAAGAGTCGAAACAAAAAAGGCAGTTTCGGTCCCACCTTTATCAATGCTCAGAACTGAAAGTCCAGTTTCGGTCCTAAATCCCATCCTCCTCACTCTAAACCAAAGCAGAACCCAGTAAAGGATATCAAAGGAAAGGGAAAGCTCGTCTCGGATAATGAAGCTCATAATAAGAAAACATCAGCTAACCCTAGGATTCAAAGGACAAATTCCACTAAGATTCCAACTAAACATAAATCATCAGATTCACAACAACCAAAACAAGATAAAAATAAAATCAAAGTCTATACCATCAAACGAAGAGATGAAACCACATTAATATAAAGAACATATATGGTTGATGTTTTTGTCGCAATTCCCTATTCTGTAAACGACTCACGAGGGCCCAAGAAACTTTGGGATCCTAAATCTGCTTAATTTTGCAGGTTATTAGTGACGAGCATTTTGATGACGAATGATATATCGACAGTGGCTGCTCTCGTCACATGACAAGAAGGAGGGAAGAGTTAAGGGAGTTTCGGTCCCTTAAGGATGGTAGATGTGTTAAATATGGGAATAATTCATATGTCACGATCAAAGGGTATGGAATGATTACAAACAAAGAATTTTCTATACGAAAGGTCGCATACATGGAAGGATTGCAGCACAATCTCATAAGTGTCTCTCAACTAGTTGTGGGAACTGGCTTGAAGGTTTCGTTCGATGATGAGGGTTCTGAGATAATCGAAACGCAAATTGTAACATCCCAAAAATACAGGCCAAAAAAATTTCATGTTTAAATACGTTATTATAAAACCAACAATATAATAAAACATCCATAATATCATGTCATGTAAAAAAAAAGTAGAAATAATCAAAACATGTTATCATAAAACAATATCAGAGTGTAATCCCAAAGATCTCATGTACGGAAAACCATAGTGTAGTGCACTGCGATCAGATCGGCTCATTTCCTTTGAAAACAAAGTACCTGAAACCAAAACTGAAAACAGTAAGCACAGAGTTCCCCCATCATACCATATACCGTATAATCACATAGCATGCATATACTGTCAGGCATATTTGGGTGCACGACCTACCCCTTCGGCCCTCTCCACCGGATACTGCCAAACATATCTGGGTGCTGGCCTCCCCTTCGGTCCTCTCGACCAGATACTGCCTAGCATATATGGGTGCTGGCCTCCCCTTCGGTCCTCTCGACTGGATACCGGGGACTATTTCACCCCTCTACTACTACTACCACATAACATGTAACACATAATCGTATTCTATCTAGCATGACTGGGTATGACTACCCCCTTTTGCCCTATCAACCGGAAATCTTGGGGACTGTCTCCCCTACTGCTACTAGCATATAACATCATATCATACTAGCACATAACATATCAGGTAGTAGCAAACCTAGATGAATATCACAAAGACAATCATCTAACATACGACTCCTACTGGTGGGCCGATATTGGTGCCTTAGACCCACCGCTACCGGAAGGTAACTCACCTCACACTGCTGAGGTCCCGTAGACACAACCCCAACTGCTTGTTGATAGATTCCCGAACTGTTAATATCAAAACATCACCCAATTAATAATTGGGTTCCAACACATAACCATAAACGCATACTTGTTCTTGGATATCCCATCAATAAACCGATCACCAAAATGCAATATAGAGGCTCAACTCAAGGCCCAAGCAAAATTAGGGTTTTCATATAAAATGACAATTAGAGTTAAGTGTTTGTTACTTAACCCATTAAGGACTTAATCCATTAAGTCCATCACTCTACTAAATAAATCATACGATATTATAAATTTGGGCATCTAAAGCCATACAACTTTATTAGTATATCTAATTCTTATTAAATTCATTACCTTTTAATTAATGAAACCGAACTATATTCACATTTGTATTTGCAACCCATTAGATCAAACGAACGCCCATAAATTCATTAATTAAAAACCCAATTACTAATTAACAAGGCTTTACCTTATATTAAATTTATCTTGAACTTAAACCCAAAGCCACTTAGCCCAAAATATACTAATTGAACCCATATAATATTAACCCATTAGATTAAAGCCCAATACCTTAAAAGATCCTGTCGATCATTTCACAATACTCCATCTCCCTGCTTAAGCTTGCTCGTCACTTGCATCTTCGGAGGGTCGGCACAACCAGCCTCAGCGACACATCCAGGGCCGGTCCAAGCCAGTTTTGGGCCCAGGGCGAAAGTAAAAATGAGGCCCCTTAAAAAAATAAAAAAGTTGTAGTTAAACAACTACGATTAATAGTTAATTTTTTCGGTAGTTTTTACCAAAACACAAATGACCACCACAACGAAGCTATTTTTAATATACAAGAGCTTCTATATTTGTTTTTTGAACGAAAAAATTAAAATTGAAAAAGAAAAACCAGTGGGAAGCTGGAAGTATACAAAGCAGCTAGACAACAAATAAGATAAAAGAAAAAAAAAGTAAACAAGGGATAAAACAAAAAAATAAACACTATTCCATGCAACCAACACCAAAATATGAAAACTCAAAACCATTAAGCAACAATTAGCAGCCGCGCCATCCTTGAACTCTCTAAGGCCAAAATACAAGTGACATCACCATCAAAAACCAATCTTGAGTATATTCAGCTAGGACTAAAACTCCACCAAGTTAGTAAAAAAGGCTTACGACATGAGTAATTTCAAGAGGGGCAATTTCGTCCAAGTAAGACCAAAAGGAACAAAACCTCCTTCCATTTCCTATTTTTACTACTTTATTTTCCACAACCAAAATAATCCTTATGTGAAGGGCAGTTTAGTCAAACCAACACGAATAAGCATCAAGAGCCAAAAAAATATGACAATCCAACACAGTAGCAACAAACATTATAATCTTCACTAGTTTTAACAACCAAGTTTAGGAGCTTCTCTAAATATAACTGTAAAATTTAGTGACATTTTTATTATCTCAGGATAACAACTCTCTTTAAGTACCAAAGAAACACATTTGTTGATTAAAGTAGGAATTCTATATGCCTTCTGATATCCATAAATAAGACATTCTGGATGCCTTTTGATCTCACCACACAAAGCTACTGGTGTGATCTAAACCTACTGTTGTGATCTAAAATCTATAAGTACTAAAAACTTATAATATTAATGAAAAAAAATAACAAAATAAACATACAACAATGAACACAAACAATCAAAAACAGAACAAAAGAGTCAGATACATGAAAAACCCAGAAACAAAAATGAAAGTGTGAGATACAACACGGGCAAGAGCCAAAAAAGTCAGACACATGAGCCGAGTTCGAAAATCAAAATAAAAAATCTTGGTTACACTATTCAAAATATCAAATCAGATGTTGGATTAGCAAACCGTTCAAATTTTTTGGATTAACAACACTTACACTTATTAAGTTCTTCAGAAATCAGAACATTCGAAAATCAAATATTGAAAAAGAACTTCAAAATAAAAATGAGAAATCAAAAGTTAGAAGCCCTTTAATACGATTATTCAAATATCGGCTAGGGTTGGGTTGAAAAATAAACTTCAGAAATCGTTTTATTTGTTTATCGGAAATCAAAATTCACCGTCACATTGATTATCATTAATCGAACTTCAGAGAACTGGATTTTAGAAATCTAACTTTAGGTTGATTTGAGAGGTCGCTTTTGGAGGGGAGAACTAGGAGATTCTCAAGAAGCCGAACCGGAAACGACGAACTGGAAACGAGGAGACACACAAAAAACGTATGTAAAATATAAAATTCCAATGTTTACAAGGTTCGAACATGGCCCTCTTTTGTAAAAAAGAAGAAAGCCTAAGCGCTTTATCCATCTCAACTACACAAGCGCTTATTTTTAATATGAATATATGTATTTATATTATTTAAAACTATATATACATTATTCATAACTTGTAGGGGACCGGGATTTGGCGAGGCCTGGGGCGGTCGCCCAGCTTGCCCTACCCCTAGGGCCGGCCCTGGACACATCCAATTCCGACGGTGTCAACCCCGATCTTTGAGCCAATGGCTTCCATGTCGGACCTAGCAATGCGCCACTAACTACTCCTACGCTCCAAGGGAATTGAAGCTGGTTTGTTCACCGATGCTTGAACCTCACATCTTCCCCGACGTCTCCCTTTCTTCGATTGGCAGTGGTCATCCACAAATCCATATTCTCTCCATCTGAAACGTTCTCGAGTGTAGCCATGGAGATGGAGACAAAGCACAATTGAAAGGATGATTCATTGAGACCTGAACCCACTTGCACCTGAGATTAAGCTGCTAAAACAAGAAAACATGAGCTAACACTTTTCGCTCTCGTCGACATCCCTGAAAATCGAGCTAACCTAGATCAAGCACTCTTATTGTTCCTCCTTCCATCGGTCAGATCTCTGGTTTGGGCGATGAAAGGGGAATAACCTTTGAAGACCTCACCTTCCTCTTCATTCATTAGTTCTCTTTTATTTCTTAACTTGTGGCTGGAAGAACCCCAAGAATCCTATAGGAGATGCAAAAATGAGAGCCTATTTGCTCACCATAATTTCCATTAGACCTCTCTGTTCTCTTAATCTGTATCTTTCTCTTCCTCTCAGTTGCTTACTTAAAGAGGCATACAAAATTCACCCTAATGTCTTAATGGATATTCATATATATAGGAAAAAGTGGATGATTCCTTCAACTTTCGATCACCCAAAAGGTTGCAGGTCCACAAACATATAACCAACACTTTATACACACACTGTGTCGGGTTCCAGGAAGCAGCAACAACAGGTTTTGAAAAAGGAACAACTGCAATAGTGGTCCCTTGAGTCTTACCAAGAAGACAACAATGGTCCTTTTCAATATTATCTTTAATATTTAGGTTTCGAACAACTCCCAAATGGTCCCTCACAACAACTTTGTCTCTTTACATTTCCTATGCTCCATTATTAATTTATTTTGCTAAGTAGCCCCTCCCTCTACAATTATTGTCAAATGAGGTCTATAATTTACTCTTTAGCCCTTACCATTTTAGTTTCCTTTCAATTCAGGCCCAAGGATCAAACTTCAACCATAATAACCTTTTTAGTCCCTTACTCCATAAAATCTTTCAATTTAAATCTTGAATTTATACCTAACCATCTCTGTCTTAAAAAACTCTTCACAATAGGCCCATAATTTACTAAACAGCCCTCAACCTTCAAAATACTTTACAAACTAACCCGGAAAGTACATTATAACCACCAAAACTTTCAATTATTTATTTTAGGGCTACTATTCGTTCATTAATTTATTTATTTATCTAATAAGTAAACGGGGTGTTACACAAATGAAGAAAGTTATATTGAAATCTAAACGCAAAGGAGAGATGTATCCTCTAAATCTCAAACTAATACAAGGAAAGCCAGCAATATGCCTACTGACGAAGGCGAACTCAAATGAAAGTTGGTTGTTGCACCGAAGGCTCTCACACCAGAACTTCAAAGATATTAACAAGCTGGTGTTTGGCGATCATGTGTGAAGACTTCCCCTTCTCAAGTTTGATAAGGAACACTTGTGCGCAACATGCGAAATGGGAAAGCAAAGTCGAAAGTGTCATCCTGCTCGTATCAATACAAAGATCATCGAACCTCTTGAACTTCTACATATTGACTTATGTGGCCCTTCGGCTATTGAAAGCATCAATAGCAGTAAGTTTATACTTTTTATTATAGATGATTTTTCATGTTTCACCTGGGTTTTCTTTCTTAAACAGAAATCAGAAGCCACTCCCAAGCTGAAAGTTTTTATCAAGCAAGTAGAGCTGCAATTGCAAAAGGTGGTAAGAAACATAAGAAGCGATAATGGGCTCGAGTTCAAAAACAAAGATTTTGAAGACTTTCTGGCTGAAAAGGGAGCAACTCACAATTTCTCAGCTCCCTATACTCCACAACAGAATGGGATCACCGAAAGGAGAAACCGTTCATTATGTGAAGCAACCCGAACCATGCTGAGCTTCGCTTCTCTTCCACTGTACTTCTGGGCTGATGGAATCGTTGCTACTTGTTACACTCAGAACCGATCCATCCTCAACAAGCGATTCTCCATCACACCATACGAGATTTAAATAATCGCAAGCCTAATGTGAATTTTTTCCACATGTTCGGTTCAAGATGTTTAATTTTCAACTCCAAAGAGAATTGAAACAAGTTTGATGTAAAGGACGACGAAGGGATCTTTCTTGGTTACTCGCTTACTTCAAAGGCATATAGGGTTCTGAATAAACGCTCAAAGAAAATTGAAGAGACCTACTATGTTACTTTTGACGATAATTACTTGAAGAAGATTCGAACAAACAAAAGTCCAATGGAGGAAATCTTTCCAGAATTAGGTCAAGTCTCGGTTCCTATTTCCAATCTATTTGAGGAGTACATGCTACTCTTTGATGAACTAGAGAAGGCAATTTACTCGGAAGCAAAAGCAACAGATAATAAAATCGACAACTTGAAGAAGATTATCGACGAAGCTGCAAAAGACATGGAAAGCAAACCTCAAGTCGAGAAGCAGACTCCAAGCGTACCTATCGAATCAAGCGAAAGTCCAGCTTCAACTGACCCTCCAAAAGAAAGCTTTAATTCCAGGGGGAGGGTTTGTCTACACCAAAATCAACCGAATTGACTTTCTAGGGGGAGAATCCATCACAAAACTCAACCCATGAAAGTCCAACCGAGGGGGAGCATTATGAACATGACGTGGGATACGCTTCGCCATTTGAGGGGGAGGATGAAAATACAAATGACGAAGGCGATCAATCAGAACTTGAAGAAGAAATTAACGCTGAATTGGATCCTACCTACGATCCAAACTACCCTCCACTCACAAAATGGACAAAAGATCATCCTAAAACTCAAATAATTGGTGAATCATCTAGGGGAGTTCTCACTCGCTCTCAATTAAAAGTGAAGCAAACTGCTTTAATCTCTCAAGGAAAATTTTGCATGTTTAATTCGTTCGTCTCCACAATTGAACCGAAGACGGTACATGTTGCTCTTGATCACTCAGATTGGGTGCAAGCTATGCAAGACGAACTCCATGAGTTTGAACGAAATCATGTATGGAGGCTGATTCCCACACCAAAGGATGCATCTGTAGTCGGTTTAAAATGGGTTTTCAAGAATAAGTTAGATAAAGAGGGTAATGTTATTTGCAACAAAGCGAGGCTGGTGGTAAAAGGATATTTTCAGGAAGAAGGAATAAATTATGAAGAAACCTTCGCTCCTGTACCAAGGTTGGAATCAGTAAGAATCTTTATGGCATATGGTGCACATAAAAACTTTGAAGTTTTCCAAATGGATGTAAAATGTGCTTTCTTGAATGGAGAACTAGAAGAAACGGTATACGTATAGCAACCACCTGGATTTGTGAACGAAAAGTATCCTGATCATTGCTACATTCTGGATAAAGCAGTTTATGGTTTGAAGCAAGCTCCGAGAGCCTGGTATGAAACTCTAACACACTTTCTCAAAATGTTAAAATTTAAACAAGGTTCGGTTGACCCAACCTTCTTTCGCAAGAAAGAAGGCGAACACTTAATGATAGTTCAAATTTACGTCGATGACATCATCTTCGGCTCTACAAATCCTAGCTTGACAGCTGAATTCGGGAAGTTGATGGAGACTAAGTTTGCAATGAGTGCAATAGGTCCGATTAACTTTTTCCTTGGACTGAATATTAGACAGGGACCAGAAGGCATATTTATTAATCTGGAGGCTTACATGAAGACTTTGTTGGCGAAGTTCGGCATGACAGGAGATTCCAAAGTGAAGGTTCCAATGGCTTTTGGCACGAAGTTAACACCGTCTCTAGATAAACCGGCTGTTGATGTGACACTCTATCGTCAAATGATAGGGTCTCTTATGTATCTAACGGCTAGTAGACCAAACATAAAGTTTTCTGTCTATTATTGTGCAAGGTTTCAAGCGAATCCAAGAGAACCTCATATGGTTGCAGTGAAAAATATCTTCCGGTACTTGAAGCGAACCTTGTCTCTCGGTCTCTGGTATCCTGCTAAATTTGGACTCTTTGTTCAAGCCTTCTATGATGCTGATCTTGGTGGATGTGGTCTAGACCGAAAGAACACGACTGGCGGGTGCCAATTCAGGGATGGCAAACTCGTCAGCTGGCAATCTAAGAAACAAACATGCGTGTCTCTTTCCACAGCCGAAGTTGAGTACATTGATGCAGCATACTGTACATCACAAGTCATATGGATACAAAGCCAACTTAGGGATTATGGCTTAAGCATGAAGAAGATTCCCCTCTACTGTGACTCTGAAAGTGCGATTCGAATATGTCACAATCCTGTGCAACACTCCAAGACTAAACATATTGCACTAAGATACCACTTTCATTAAGGACCATGTTGAAGATGGTAATGTAGAAGTTCACTTCGTTCGGTCCTCAGCTCAACTGGCTGAAATCTTTACTAAGGCCTTACCAGAAGCAAGCTTTAATAAAATTCTACAAGAATTAGGAATGATGGAAGCTGAGTCGGTACCGAAACCCCTTTCCTTTCACTAAAATTAGAAAAGCAAAATAGAGCGCAATCTCGGTCTATTTCGGTTCTGGAATTTTCGGGAACCGAAATGAACCGAACACTTTGAATTTTCAGGGACCGAAATGAACCGAGTGCTCGACCCATTTCACTTCATCTTTTCTAACGTTTGGTTTCGGTTGTATATTTTTGTATATCTTCTCACTTGCTGTTCTTTCGTTTTTGTCTTAATTTTAAAACTCCAAAAATACTTTATTTTCTGTTTTTATTATTTTTCAGAAATTTCCGAACTCCAAAAATATTTTATTTTCTGTTTTTATTGTTTTTCAGAAAAATCCAAAACTTCAAAAATATTTTCTTCTTGTGTTTCGTTTCGTTTTTGTTTCTTTTCTTCCTTAGATTTGAAGATCACAGCTATTACGTCATTTGGAGCTAGGGCAGGTATATCTTTTTTTTTAATCTATGTACTAGTTAAGTGTCGCTAGAAGCATGCTGTTGTATGTCGACCGAAGCCTCCAAGACTCTGAGTGAAGGCTTAATGATTCGATCGACACCCATCGTTTCTTCCCAATTAGGCTACGACGTTCACTCTAGTCATGAGCTACCTTATTCTTCTCACATTCAATTAATAGTTTTTTCTTTGTCATTCTTAAATAGAAGAGGTACTTTCGGTTCCTTAACCACCTTATCACACTTCTCCATCTACTTTCGCTCCACAATCATAACCCTTGAGACTCTCAGCAATTACCACTGAGGTTTATGGTTACATAACATTTGTGTTGATGATCTTAGATACGTTAACCACGTGCTAAGTGAGACCCAAAATCCAACACCTTATATAAATTGACGGTGAATGCTTAAATGTTCAAGCTATTACTTGTTACTTAGAAGAAATCTCCTTTTATTTTTGTGTGGTCTTTATGAAATTGTCTAAAACCAAGACGTTTCTGTTGGATTAATGTCTAAGTCCATAACTATTTTGGTATGTACTTGACCCGATTGTGCATGGTCCTTTTGGGTTGCCTTCACACTGGTGACTAGACAGGATGATTGTTGAGGAAAGAGGCTGGTTTATTGTTAAGAATAATAAATTAGGGTACAAATATGATTTATTAATATATTATATGAATAATATATTAATTTGGAATCATATTATTAATTAGTATTTAATCAGAAATTAATTTAGAATTAATTTTGGGATTAAAGGAACTGACTGAAAGTGCAGGGGCTATTTTGTAATTATTCAATAGTTGAGGCTTTGGGCCATTGGATCACCTTTATTAAGGCTTGAACGAAAATCCTAGAAGGTTCTATGAGTTTTCATCCAAGGGCTTAAGGAAAGGAGTCCATGGACTTGCTTGGGCCCTAAGCTAAGGGATTAGGGTTTACACCTTGAAACCCTAGTTAGCCTTAAGTATAAATAGCACCCTAAGGCACTAAGATTTCGTCCAACCCTTGGGGAACCCTAAAAGGGACGAAATCTAGGGTAAGATAACCTTCTCTCCTCTCTCCCATATTCATCCTTTCACCTAGTGTGTTTGTGAGCCATTAGAGGTACTACACTTGTGGTACTTGCTTTCAAGAGCTAAGGAGATTCAAGGAACTAGTTGTTATTGATATATAACAACAAAAGGTATGTATTCTAATTTTATATATGAATTTCGAAAATTATAGTAGCATGCCAGGTTTCTTTTGTGTTTATAAAGTTGTATAACTAATAGTGAAAACATAGATCCAATACTAGGGTTGCATGCACACATAGGATTGTTTGTATAAATCCCAACAGTGGTATCAGAGCCATTGGTTTTTGTTTTCTATTAGCTTTTATTCAAATTTGTGAACTTGACATATTAGGGTTTATGGCTAATAAACCCTAAAGGCTAGGTAATTTTCGCAATTAGGGTTGCAAAACCCTTGATGGCGATTTTTGCTAGGGTTTCCCAAATCCTTTCCTTAGCCTCCAAGATTTTGAAATCTAGGGTTATCCAACCCTTGGATTTCGAAATTACCTCCTTCCCCAAGGTTAGATCCTAAATTTTAGGGATTTGGATAATCCCATATCTTGTAATAATCTTTTAATTGTTAAATATGGTAATTAAAGATTTTGATTATCCCATCCCTTATTTTCGAGATTTAGAGAGGGATTCAAGGGATTAGGATATCTTAGATGTATAATTGGTAATTATCCTCATGATCTAAATAATCCCTTGTGATTTAATAATTTAAATTAATTGTTTAATTTATGGTAATTATTAAATCAAGAGTTTTAATATTTAAAATTTTAATTTAAATGTCTTAAATTCGAAAATTTTAAGTGAGATTAAAACCTAATTGTTTTGAAGAGTTTCAAAACTTGCCCTCAAGTTTTGGAATTTAAATTGTTGATTAAAAGTTAATTTTGAAAGTCTAAATTCCAAAACCCTAATTTTGAAAAGTTCAAATCTCACCCTCATGGTTTTATTAATTAAATTAAAGGTATGATTTACTAAGATAAACCACCTAGTATTTTAAAAGTGTAAAATACACCCTATACTATATATAAAATTAAAAGTCTAATATTATATATATGTATGAGTAAACAGTCAGTCTTACCGTTAGTAGGCCTCATTCACGAAGCTGGTCTATAAGGGGGGTTTAAGGAAGTTGCCTATAAAATGGCGATTGAATGGGTATCCACTCTTACCCACCGCACTCTTGACTAGTGGAGGGTCGTTAGCCGAACGGGTAGGATAGGACAGAAACCTTCCATTATAAGTATAATGAAGTACAAAGTAACTAAATGCTTTTTCAAATTCCCAAATCATAGTTACTTTAGGCAAAATGTGAAATTGTATGCTAACCCATGGAATTACACTTCGTACCCTTGTCAAACGTTAGTGGAGCGTGTGTGGTTAACCGGCACACTAATTTGGGGATGACATTGGTGGCGAAGGGTGGCTCGATACTTATCATAGATCAATGGAGCGTGTGTGGCTAACCGGCACATTGATTAGGTGATAGTAGCATTGGGTGCACCACGTGATTCGTATGGTTATTCACACCTTGTTTGTGATCCTCGGCATCCCAGTCACAAATAGTAGGGCATAATCGAGATTAAACATGTCATTGAAAGGTTCAATGAATCTCAAAAGATCTAGGAGTTTCAATTCATTTAAAACTTAAATTTCCCTTTCGTTTTTCATGGTGGAAATTGGTAAATCGTCATTTACCTACCTTCAAATATTCTGCAACTAGATTACGGCATCCCTCTTCTAGGTTGTAGAGTATTGTGTTGGATCCTAGCTTGATGTTTCATTTAGGTGTTACATCAAGAATTCTAATCAACATAACTTGAATTTTCTCCCGTTTTATAGATGTTCGAATCTTACAATGGTCTTCCTAAATCCTTTGGAACAAGCTTTCCAAATGAAGATGACGTTCCGAGATACGATCAAGGAAATGTGAGTCATGCTTCACTTCCTCCACCTCCTCCAATTGTTCTCCCTGACCCACAAGTTCAAAAGGCTTGAAAAGTTCAAGCTCACTCAAGCCCTTTTGGCAAGTAAACACGAAGATGGGAAACCTGTGTGTGCACACGTCTTAGAGATGAAGTCACACATTGATAGGTTAAGCATGTTGGGTGTCGAGATTTCAAGCGAGTTGGCTGCTGACTGGGTTCTTCAGTCACTTCCTGAATCATATAGTGAGTTCGTTAGAGAGTACTATATGATGGACCACGACGTGACCCTAATTGATCTCACCTATTTGCTTATAGCTGCTGAATCAGCAATGATTTGGCGTGCTGGTCAAGCAAATTTGTCTAGTGAATCAAACTCCCAAACTTCAATGGACACTGGCAACATTGGAAGTCCAGAAAGAACTAAGTCTGTGATTGTCCGATGTGTTGTCCTAAAGGAGTCTATTTGCTTTTATTGCCAAGAGAAGGGGCATTGGAGACTAAGCTGCCCTAATTACCTGAGAGATCTAAGAGATGGGAGAGTCAAGACGTATGGCTCTGCTTCAGATAAAATCCATTAACTAACTCTTTTAAGTTCCTATTCTAGATTCTTAATACATGATGTGATAAGATTACATTTTGATGTTTTGTAGGATCGAAGAAAAGAGAGGAAGCTTGAGAAAAGAAGTGAGCCGAATCTAATCATGAAGAAATGGATTCTTGAGCTACAACTTGGAGTTAGAATAGATTGTCAACATAGTTTTTCAGTTGAATTGCATTGTAAGGACAAGTTTTTTCCGCAATAAAATAAATGTTGATTTTGTCTTATTTATTTATCCTTACAATGAAATATATGAAAAATTGATGTTCATGTACTTCTATTATTAGCAAAATGGATTTGATTCTTAATTATGGTAATGTCAAAAGTGTACCAAATAGGGAGAGTTTCTCATCGCCCAAGTTTCAATTGGACAGAAACTTGGAATCATGCAATGTGTATTGTATTATGAATGGAAAACTTTCACATTTGGGAAACTTAGACTAATTCTTTGGCAAAGTGTCAGTTGAAGGACTAGGAGATCAAGTACACTAGGTTGTGCGTTGATCAAGTCCACCACAAGAGTGACAAAGATATTCATCATGATTTACTAAAGTTTAGTAAATGTGATTATACTTATAAGATTAAGTGTAATTCTGAGATTGATTGAAAGAGTTTCAATGAATAGTAGAACGAATAAAGAAGAATCGAGTAGGCAGAAAGATAAAAGTTTTCTCTTTTCTAGGAAGAAGGGAGAGTACCTTTTATTGTGTTTTATGATAAGTCTTAAAGATTAAGAACCATGTCTCAATAGATCCTCTAAGTGAGTCTTAGTGCAATTGCATGTCTAAGAAGAGGAATCAAGTATTGTAGAAATGGTTAAATCAAGAAGTCAATCATACTTCGTTCCAATATCAAGTCTTAAAGTCAAGATTGTGACATTGAGTGAAAAGTTTTAAGTAGGTTTATAACACTCATCAAATATGGAACTTGGAAAAGTTTTCTTATTCTTGTACATTTGAGATTGGTAAGTTGTGATGTCTAGGATAAGACAAAGACCAAATAGGACCAACTTGTGAAGTGTTCTTGTCTTGATAATAACTGCACTGACTCTTGAATATTTGATTGTCAAGAAATGTTTCTTTACAAAGAGAATCATATATGTCAAGAGGTCAGTGGGAGTTTTAATGTTTTGAAAAGGTTTCAAGAACAAATCAAATAAACCTTATCGATCATCACTAGCGCACGAGTTGAGGTTTACAACCTATCGTGTTGACATTATTTTGATTCTGTGCCAATCCAATCGAGTTAATTATGCATGTGAGTTCTATGAATTCTCATTTGAATGCATAAAAAGCAAGGACCTTGATCAATGAAAGTACATTGATAAGAAAGGGTGAGCTGCTTAACTACTTGGAAGACGTGGTGGGCAGCTGTGCTACCATAAGGCAAGAAATCAAGATTAAGAAAGGACAGTCCATATAAGTTTGAATTTGTCATAAACTTTGGTTTTAACAAATTCACATGGATAGGAACAAATACACCATTTAAATCTAAGTGTCATAAGATTTCCTCCTTCATGAAAATGATTGTGAGGAAATGCTTTCACTGAGAAAGATTTTAAGAAGATAGTGATTGTAAAATTGCATTCTCGAATTCGATCATGGTTACGGTATCCCTTTCCAAAATTTGAATTGTGAGGTTTGGCAATTAGTCTTAATTGTTAAGACACACATATGAACTATCTAAGGCAAAGGTGTATAAGTTCAAGAAGCCTTGATAAAAGATTATCAAAGCACTAAGTATTAGAAACATGGACTTAAGAAATTCAATAGTTATTGTCTTTCTGAAAGTTAAGATGTTTATGAATACATGTCGAAGCTAGTGGGAGCATAAGTGTTATGTTTTATAGTAATCATCATGATAGTGGGAGCATAAAAGTTATGATTGTATGATTATTATGGAAAGTATTGCAAGTTAGCAATATTAATTATAGAAAAACAAAGATTCAATTTGCAAAGTTGCATGGGTTGAAAAGTTGTTTTGCTATAATTAAGGGAGAGAATATTATACTCCGTTTCAAAATCTAAAGCTTAGATTAAGAAATTTTAATATTTTCAGTCAAAGGATACATTGTGTGTTCTTAAAACGATTATGATTACGGCATCCCTCTTCATAGTTCGAATTATGAGAACATGACACATAAAATATTATGGCAAAAGATTGGTAAAGTATCATATCTTTATGTAAGACATTATGCATCGTGTCCCATACGCTTTGGGTATAGGATCGATTGCAAATGCTATAGTATTTTACCATTCTAAAATTTTCCAAATGTCTAGCGCATTTAGAGGGAAAGAGGGACTAGAATTGGTTTTGACTAAAATAATTAAACAACTTTAAAAGGATGATCCAAAGTTCGCTGAGGATTGGTCGCTTGTGAGTAGTTGGGAGTATGGTATTGGATGGACCATAGACATTATTATGAATAGATAAGATTCTATTAAGAATGAGTTGTCATATGGCAAATGTGGAAATGTTTCCATATTGGGGGTTTGGATATTGAGATTATGTGTCTAGATTAGAAAACTTTATGCAAGAAGGATGTTCAAAGGAATGTACTTTGAATGTGAGACTTCACGTCTATGGAATTGTATTGTAACAATTTCTAAGAGAGTACTTCATAATTTCATTAGCCAAGTCATGGTGACTTTTGTGTTATGACTTTACCGAAGGATCATTGCATAAGATGTTAGAATCTAGCATATTCTAGTAGTGGCAAGAACCTTGTGTTCTTACACTAACGATGGGGATTAAGGAATTGTGAAATGAGAATCATTGGAAAAGTTTTCAATTGATCTATTTCACAAAGCATGGACCATAGGAAACAAGGTGTGCATGCTTAGAGCATGGGACAATTGTTGTTGTAATTCAAGTAATGAGTTGACTATCCGAAACATTAAACGATAATAATGAGTAATCAATATGGTGGATAAATAGAAGTGTTTTATTTACTCTCACAAGTTTGGGGCCATATAGGATTAAGTATTATTATTATGTTTCAGTTTGCATGTTTTGACTTCCAGAATAACTAGGTTATTCAAACATCCACAGTCGGTCATACGTTGGGAGTAGGTATGAAGGAAGACTGTCATGAATCTGTCTGTAGATTGTCTGAAGAGTTTAGACATGGCACAAGTTTGCTGCAGAGTTCATGAATGCTTTGATAAGATTAGAGTATTGGATTAAACCCACGCTCACTTGGATCACTTCATGGTTTTATCACGAGTGATTAGTGAGACGATAATATTGTATATTCTTGAAACCGAGACATGTGAGTTGTTATTTTTGGTCGGTTGCACATTGATAATAAGTAAACGCACCAGTAACTTGGTGTTATAAAACTTATCGTTGTGTGTGATTCGGTCAATAAATGCAAGCGAGCATTTGAGTCAAAGTTTATCCATTCCTTTTACCCAAAGTGGGATAAAAGCGATATCTGTGGGCCTCTCGATGATTTAGTGATGATACCTAAGCGCTTGGCCAAGCCGAGACTAAGTTGATGTGTTCAAATTGTAGTCTGTTGTCAGTCATCATAAATCAGAAGTCGGGAAACAGTATAGAGAGAATGATTGAAATTCATGTCTTTTGTCTATACGATATCTTGAGAATGGAGGAATATATAATCCCTTATCTAAAGGACGCGTATCTGATAAGATCAGAGTTGACAGCGGCTTTTGAAAGCTACGATTGCTAATCAGGATCTGAGGTTATACGTAGAATAGTTATTAGACTTATCCAAGTGGGAGACTGTTGGATTAATGTCTAAGTCCATAACTATTTTGGTATGTACTTGACCCGATTGTGCATGGTCCTTTTGGGTTGCCTTCACACTGGTGACTAGACAGGATGATTGTTGAGGAAAGAGGCTGGTTTATTGTTAAGAATAATAAATTAGGGTACAAATATGATTTATTAATATATTATATGAATAATATATTAATTTGGAATCATATTATTAATTAGTATTTAATCAGAAATTAATTTAGAATTAATTTTGGGATTAAAGGAACTGACTGAAAGTGCAGGGGCTATTTTGTAATTATTCAATAGTTGAGGCTTTGGGCCATTGGATCACCTTTATTAAGGCTTGAACGAAAATCCTAGAAGGTTCTATGAGTTTTCATCCAAGGGCTTAAGGAAAGGAGTCCATGGACTTGCTTGGGCCCTAAGCTAAGGGATTAGGGTTTACACCTTGAAACCCTAGTTAGCCTTAAGTATAAATAGCACCCTAAGGCACTAAGATTTCGTCCAACCCTTGGGGAACCCTAAAAGGGACGAAATCTAGGGTAAGATAACCTTCTCTCCTCTCTCCCATATTCATCCTTTCACCTAGTGTGTTTGTGAGCCATTAGAGGTACTACACTTGTGGTACTTGCTTTCAAGAGCTAAGGAGATTCAAGGAACTAGTTGTTATTGATATATAACAACAAAAGGTATGTATTCTAATTTTATATATGAATTTCGAAAATTATAGTAGCATGCCAGGTTTCTTTTGTGTTTATAAAGTTGTATAACTAATAGTGAAAACATAGATCCAATACTAGGGTTGCATGCACACATAGGATTGTTTGTATAAATCCCAACAATTTCTTCCCATAAGATCCAATTTTGTTTTTGTTTTTGAGATTTCTCAAAATCACCCAGTCACTACATATTTATCAAACCTACTTGTTCAACAGACCACATCGGTCTCACAAGTACTTCATCCTACTCTCGGTCTTATCTTAAGTATCGAAGTTCGGATGAAGATTAACAAGCCGTTAAAGCCTATATTTGAAAAAAAATGCCTTTCAATGTTTCTTAACGAACATTTGATCGTATTTTAACGGGAAGCCACACATACACTTGTAAGTCTCTCTTGACTTTGAAGGACGAGATTCGTGCTCGGGATCCTTCATTTCATGTCTTCATTGACATCACTTATATCCCAAACACATCATGCTTTATTTCGTTTTCTTTGGCACACTCTTGCACGAAGATCTTTATGATTTTCCAAACTCTTGTTTGTGGTCTTAATAGCATTTTTTCAGATTTGTGCTTTTGGTTCTAAAAGAAATGGTGGTTCACTTTATTATGAAGCGAAGGTTGCTTCATATGAGAAGAAAGGATAGTCTCGTTCGTAGCTTCCTGTAAGGGAATTTGAAACGTTTTCAAAATTGAAGAGTCGGTAACTGGATAAGGATTCAACATGACTCACATGATAAGACTTTGAATAGGCACGCGAATTTGAAATGGTTCCTACTCCCACGCCTAATGGCGTATATCTAGGGAAACCCAGCTATCAAATAACACTTTTTCAGGCGCCGTTTCAGGGATCGTATCATCATCACATACAATTCTTTCTCTCTCTTGGCAATGGTATAAAAGGGTTTCTCGCACATCCTGTACCTCCTCATCACCTCCAAATCTCTCTCAAGAATACAACATACGATTTCCACTGTTCATCTTCTTCCTTTCAACAACCAGGGAAACATCCTCATCCTTCCAAGAACAAACTGCTACTTCATCACTTCTGACCATCAAACCTAATCAGAATTTGATTATCGACCCGAATCCCTTTGTCTATGACTCCTACATGGTTCATGTGGTCGAATGTCTAAAGTATTCCCCACTGGTGGTTGCGCTCACTCTAGTTGGGTCTGTTCCAATGTCTTTAGTCTTACAGGTCTATTCTTCTTCTTCTTCTTATGACAAACGCAAGGAACGGATCTTCTTTGAAATCTTCAATCACAAGACATCTGTCTAAAAAGCTCGCTTCTGTTCTCTGTTGAAGCTTGCTCCAGATGCTTCTGTTATCTCTCCGGATTTTATCACTACTACTCAACTCTTCACTATGTTCTATGACATGGTATACACTGATGTCCTCACCACGGTGACTACATTCAAGAAGTCCTGCTTACCACCACAATGGAATGGTCTTTTCACACTCATATTCAAGGGATTAGCCGAACGAGTCACTGGATCAGATGGTGCCAGTAAAGGCTTCATGACCATTCTTTATGGTCTCTATCATGGCATCAATCTGGACTACGGCTCTCTGATATGGTCTCAGTTGGTGCAGAGTCTCAACTCATCGTCCAAACACTCAAAAATCTCGTGTGGACGCTTCTGGACTCTGGTGACTCGCAGGGCAATCGAGCATTTTTCAGGTTCCGGTTATGGCGGATGCAATGTTGTCTTCAATTGCCACCTTTCACACGACAAAAATCATTGTTTCTGATCCCACCAAGTTCATTTTCAACGGGTCAATTCCTGAAACGATGTCCCATTGATTTTCAAGTGTGAGCCGTGTTATGGCCGATTATCATAAGCTGACACCTTCAGGGCCATGCCAACTTACTCCAGAGATGCATTTTGCTTTAGATGTTGTTGAGAAACCAGCTAAGAAGGGAAAGAAGCAGGAATCAAAGAAAACAGAGACTGAAGGTCCATCATCTCATGCTGAGACACCCAAAAAGCGTAAAGCTGACAAAGCAGTTCCTTCCTCTCCGAAAAAGAAGAAGGTCAAGAAAATGGTGAGAAAACTGAAGGAATCTTTGCCTGCTAACTCAGATGAGGAAGAGGAGGTTCACATTGAAGGTTTACAAAGGGGAAACACACCTCCACGATCTCCAACTCCTAAGGTACAACCTCATGTTTCTGTTCCTACTCCTCCTCCTTCTTCGAATCCTACTACAACACCAATTTCTGTTGCTCTAATACCACCACCGTCTCTTCTCAACCTACTACCACTGCTCCATTTCCACCTCTAATATTTTCTCAAACTACCACAACCACTACAACTGAACCTCCAGTTCATGTCAACATATCTGATACTGGGCACCTACCAGAGACACCGAAACCCCTGTTACCACCAAACCTCTTTTACCATCTCCTTCTACAGATTCAGAACCTATTCTTGGTGGTGATAACTTTGATTTTGACTCTACTTACTATAGTCCTTATCGGCTTCTAAGTGACGATGATGATGATGCTCTGTTGACAAGGCACCATTTAAAGAGTCTAAATGATAAGCTTGGCAAATTTATTACTTCCCCGACAACTTATTATGATGTGGTTTTGAAAGCTTTTCTCAACACAACTGTTCAGCAGTATACAACCTCAATTGACAAATCTACAAAGGTTGTGGATGCCTCCACATATTCCTACAAGAAAGCAACAACCGAAGTGGCAGATCTTATTCATGATTTGAAGATTTTCTTAGACTCATTCAAAGGCCATGCAGACTCCAATGCTGCCAAAGTCAATGCTTCGGTTGATTCAATCTCAAAGTCACTTCAAGAAGAGAAAGCGAAGTTTGAATCCATTCGATCTGAATTCAAAGCAGATCACACTTCTCTTCTTACTTCTGTCAATACTCACCTTGATAAGTTTTCAGGCTGATCTTGCTACAGAAAACAAGATAATGGATGAACTAGCTGGAAAAACTACAACAATTGAAGTCCAGACTATTCAACTTAATCAAGCGAAGAAGGAAATTGACTCACTAAAAATTGAGCGTGCTATCCTTAGGAGTTGTGCTGGTGATGTTCTCTCCATTATGGGTACTCTTGTCAACGCCCATGATTTGGTTCTCACTCTTACCATCCAAAATCATTTAACTGCAAAACTACTTCCAGCAATTGAAATCTTGAATCAGATGAAGGGTGTTACAGAGCCGATTGTCACTCCGCAACAAGGGGGAGAAGGTGTTCAAGATCCTCCAATTCCACCTAAATTCGTTATCAAATCACAACCAAAAGAACCGAAGGTTAATGCATCTTCGGGTTCTGGTGGACAGGAAAAACTGAAAGGTGTTTTAGATGAGAGTGATGAGGAAGAAGAAACGATTGCAGAAGCCTTGAAAAGAAAGAAAAGGGATAAAGAAATTGATGATAATCTCCGAATAGCCAGAAAAGAAAAAGAGAAAGAACGTAAGCAAATAGAAGAACAAGATGAGCTGATATGCAAAAAGCCTCCCTTTCCCCCTTGGACTCGGGAAAGATTGCTTAAAGAAGCGATTGAGTCCCCAAGCACTTACTGGTTGGAACTGGTTGCTTCATTTGAGCGTGTTAATATGAAGGACTCTCAGTTTGATATGCCTATTACATGCAGGGCATTCATGTTTCAATGTTTTGATTCAATAGTTGAAGTTCCTTCTCCTCACCCACAGGTTGATCAAGATCTTATTAACTATTATCTTGAATTTGCTCAACCTCAATGCTTGACATGGAGTGTACAGAAAATAACTTTTGTCAAGGTATTGAAACCCTATGCTGCTGGAAAGTTTCTCAATGTTAAATTCAGGGTGACCTGGGGTTCAGATAACTCGGTTCATATGATTTCTTTGGCTGATCTTCCAAAACTGAACCCACATGATTGGATTTTGTTGTTCAAAATTTTGCAAACCAATCAAGAGCAGTATGTGCCGATTCTCGAGCATATCAAAAGAATGTTGCCTTCCTACATCCATGAAGTTGCTAAAATGGATCAGGAGATTGAAAATGTTTTGAGGAAGAAGCCGACAGTGAAGCCCATTGGGAAGCCGAATGATCTTTATAAAATGAAGATGGGCAAGATCGATCCAACACATCATACTGTTATGTTCACAAGAGGCGAAGGTGAAAAATTCCTTTTCGCTCTTGTCGACAAGCACCTATTCTTCACAACTTGTTTGGAGCATGTTCTTGATATAAGTCACAGGTGTAAACATAATAGTGTTTCAGATAAGAAGAACTTCTCAGACATGCTCCGGTGGTATATTGATTTTCGTCAAACTCTATTGGACATTATACTGAAGGTGTTCAAGACAATGAAGAAGTCTACTGTCACTCAACCGAACTGATCTCTCACCTCAATTGACGCAAAGGGGGAGATTGTTGGGTTTAAGAGAGTTGCGTCATTGGGCCTAACACTTTTTTCTATATTGTATACCTGGTTTGGGTCTGTCGAACCGTGGATCATTATTAGGGTTAGCTTATATATATTGCATGCATGTATAGCCTTAATAGATCAACGCTTCTCATTAATTGCTGCATTGTAACCCTAGACACCTCTATAGTCGAAGTTCTTAATCGATCTCTTCTGAGGTGTTGAATATTAGTCATTCAGCATCGTTTGATCCATTCTTGTGTTCTTTGCTTCATTATTATTAATTATCTGTTTAGAATCCATCAGTCTTATTATAACATTATTCTCATCACCAAGAAATATAAGTATGATATATGGTTGCAGTATACGGAGTATACTGAAACCATGTAGGATAGATATATTAGACTAGGACCACAATGGAGACCAGAGGTGGTCTGCGGTACCTATCAATTCAAAAAGAATTGTGGATCCGGATTCATCATCCCGAAAAATTGTAGAAAACTGTTGAGTTTTGTTGCATCAAGTGCCTTTGTAAACACATCCTCAATCTCTTCATGAGTTGGGAAAAAAATCAGTTCAATGTTACCTTTGAGTATGTGGTACTTGATGAAATGGTACCGAAGTTCAATGTGCTTCGTCTTCAAATGGTGAATAGGATTGTGAGAAATCGTTATAGCACTCTCTGAATCACAATAAATCGGTATCCGCATCATTATGTATCTGTAGTCCATCAGTTGGGTTTTCATCCATAGGACTTGAGAACAGCATCTAGCAGTGGCCACGTATTCGGCTTCTGAAGTAGACAAAGAAACACAATTTTGATTCCGTGAAGACTAGTTAACCAGTCTTCCTCCAAGAAATTGATCCCACCTAAAGTACTTTTCCTATCCAATCTGCATCCAACATGATCCGCATCTATAAAGGCTTGAAGGCTGAAGTCGTTCCCTACGCAACACCATATGCCAAGAGCTTTGCTTCCTTTCAAGTATCTGAAGATCTGTTTGACTGCGGTTAAGTGCGATACTTTGGGGTCGGCTTGCTACCTGGCACATAAGCCTATTGCAAAGATAATATATAGTCTACTTGCGGTGATGTACACCTCTTTTATATCCTGACATGACAAGAAACTCATAGAGAGTCTCATATCATGCCCTCGGTGCTTGCTTAAGACCATAGACTGCTTTCTCAAGCTTGAAACAATAATCTGGGAACTCTAGACTTTCAAAGCCTGGAGGTTGTTGCAAGTAAACTTCTACTTTTAATTCTCCATTCAGGAAGGCGCCTTTTACATCAATTTGGTGTAATTTGATATTTTTGTGTGCCACATACGCTAAGAAGATGCATACTGTTTCCATCCTGGCTAAGGGGGCATATGTTTCATCATAGTCAATACCTTCCACTTGACTATACCCCTTGGAAACTAACCTTGCCTTGTTCCACACAACCGCACCGGATTCATCAAGTTTGTTTTTGTACACCCATTTTGTTCCAACACTAGTGTGACCTTTTGGCTTTTGAACAAGTTTCCACACTTTGTTTCTTTCAAATTCTTCTAATTCTTCTTGCATGGCAGAGATCCGGTCAAGCTCTATAAGAGCTTTCTTGATGGATCGGGGCTCAACTGCGGACATAAAGGTTTCATAGTGGCAGTGGTCCGTAAGATCATGAGAAGATCGAGTCTGTACGCATGTGGATGGGTTTTCGATGATTTGACCCGGAGGGTGTTCTTTTGTCCAGACATGTAAACGAGGTAATTGATGATCAACAACTGCGGTGGAAGGAATGTCAACAACGTCAGAGGATTCTGCGGTAGGAGAAGGCAGTTCCCCCCTCGACTTGTGAGCAGCCTGCAGAAGTCTCTTGGACTTCGACTGTAGGATTAAGAGCAGAATGAGGTTCCCCCTGGATTGCGGATAGGAGTCCCTCTTGAATCAAAGATGGTTCCCTAGAGTAAAGAATGCGTGATAACCCTTGGATCAGTTCTCGTGTCAATATTTTCTTCTTTATTGGTGTCTGAGAAAGAATTTGAAGGAGTTGATACTCTACGGGTGGAATCCGGAGCTGCGTCTTCAAGCACTGGAACCTTGATGGTTATCATAAGAACTGGAGTTGTGCTTTCCCCTTCAACCGACAAGGTGGAAGTTCTGTGCGACAACTCTTCAGATATAAAGGGCCCATAAACTTCGGCGTGTTGTTGTTGAGCTTCCGATGACATAAGAATTTCGGACAGTTGAGTAGTCACTACGGGGTCGAAAAGGTCCTCATAGTTAACTTCAACTATGTTGAGAGGACCCGAAGAGGCTGGGATATCACTTTATAGGATTGCTTTCGTTTCACTTAAATGAGTAGTGTTGCAGACGTAATAGTCATTGAATTTTACATTGTAACATTCAACTATTAGTCGTGTGCGTCTGATAAAAACTCTGTATGCCACCTTGTTTATTAAGTAGCCAAGAAATATTTCTTCATCCGACTTCGACGCAAATGTGTTAAGGTGATCGTTGTTGTTGATCATAAAACATCTACACCCGAATATGTGAAAGAATCGGACATTCGGTTTTCGATTGTTCAGGCCCTCATAAGGAGTTTTGTTAAGAGGCTTGCAAACAATGCTTCAGTTTTAAACAAAGCATGTCGTTTACACTGCTTCGGCTCAGAAGTATAGAGGAAGGTTTGCAAAGTTTAACATGGATCTGGCTGCTTCTACCAGAGTATGATTCCTTCGCTCTACAACTCCATTTTACTGCGGTGTGTAGGGAGTAGAGAAATTGTGACTGATACCTTCGGAAACCAAGAAACTATCCAAAAGATGATTAGTGAACTCAATTCCATTGTCACTTCGGATTCTGCGAACTGGTAGCTTGATTTGGAGTTCAATTTCTTTTATGAAGTTTATCAGGACCTGCGGTGTTTCGGAGTTGAGTCTCAGGAAGAAGACCCATGTGAAACGAGTAAAGTTATTAACTATAACCAGTATATACTTCTTGTGATGGAGACTGGCTACAGTATATGGACCGCAGAGATCAATATGAAGCAGCTCTAGTGGTTTGGAAATTGATGAATCAATGACCAGTGGGTGTTCTTCCCTTGGATTGTTTTCCACACTTACAAGCAGGGCAGAGTGTTTCATTGTTGTACTTCAGAATTGGGAGGCCTCGGACGAGTTCTTCTGTGACAAGGTTGTAGATATACCAAAAGTTTAGATGATCTAGCTTGCGGTGCCACAACTAGCTAACTTCGAATACGGATTTGGACAGAAAACATAACTACGGTTTCCCAATGATCAATGAGACATCCAAAGGGTACATGGTCCCTTCATATTTGGATTTGATCAAACAGGTGCTTCTATCGTTTGTCATGATGTAGCAGTATTCATTTTCAAACTCAACTCGATGACCTGCTTTGCATAGTTGGCCTACACTGATGAGATTGTGCTTGAGGCCTTCTACGTAATCAACCTTTTGTATTGAGAAGTTACCTATTGTTAAGACACCGTAACCTTGGATGATACCATTTGCATTGTTACCAAAGGTAACATGTCCTCCATTACATATAGGCCTAAAATCCCGAAGGTATTCTAACCTTCCGGTCATGTGCAAGGAGCAGGCACTATCGATCAGCCACTCCTCTTCTTGTTCCTCCTTGCACAAAGCCTGAAAATTACATGGTTAGTTTGGGCACCCAAACAAGTTTGGAGCCTGGGGTTACAAGTGAATTCTTCGTAGATGCATGAACATGGATTGCGGGGACATGTTTCGTATCAACTTTAAGACCAAGACTAGGGTGTTTTGAGGTCTTTTGAGAATTACGAGGTTTCTAAAAGTTATGAGGTTTTCGATGATTACGAGGTTTTGGAGGATTACGAGGTTGTGTAGGATTACGAGGTTGGACTTCATTTGGTCTTTTCTGATGATAAAATCCAAAGGTAAGATTTTTCTCATTTAGCTAACACTATACCTAGTCAGCGGTCCAGAGGGTGTGGTGTGAGGCTTGTGACCAGTCCGATAATGAGATTTGGCTGAGTTGCCCTTGGGATTTGAAAAAGTTTAGGCATTGGACTTCCTCCTAGGTTTTGATCTTTTGTCAAACTAACGTGACTTTAAAAGTGTAGGAGTTGGCAAAATTCCCTTCCATTTTTGGTCATCTGATGAATAGTTTTGAAAACGATATTTGTGAAAAGACTTGACACTCTTTTGGGACTTATCAAGAGATTTTGAAAAAGCTTTTGGAACTGTACATTCCCTTTTGTTTGTTTTCTTGATTGGAGTATTTTTTGAAAACTGATTTGAAACAACATGTTTTTCAGGACCCTTTTGTTTTGAGATTTTGATATTATTTTTTGAAAGAATTTCCCGCTTTTTCCCATGAGATTTGAGTTCCTCTTTGAAAGCTTGTTCTTCCTGAGTTTTTGGAGAACCGCAGTCCAAATCGTTTAACTGCGGTTTCCTGGAAAATTTTGATTGTTTTTGAAAATGTGGATTGGAGTCATCTGAACAAGAGGATTTAGGACTCTGACAGCATTGACTGAATTCAAAATTTTCTATGGGCAATTCATGAAGAATTGGTTGAATGGTCATAGTACTCTTGACTTTGGTCTGCGGTAAAGAAGATTGAACTATCACCAAATAAGTTAGGGATTGTTCCTCAGTGGGACACTTTGTGAACTGTAACTACGGTTCAAGACTGCAGTTTGAGGGACTGCGGTCTGAGGACAAAGTTGGACAGTTCATAAGAACTTCGGGTCCTTCCACAAGGATTTCCTCATCGACAACTGATTAAGCCTGAGAAGTGAAATGAATTATGCCGGTGATGGGATTTTGATCATACGGGTGATCCGGGTTTTCAGGAAGAATTTCCTTGATGGCACAATTATTGCTCAGGTTATGAAGTCTATCGAAGTGGGCTCTAATATCTTTGGGAAATGTTTTATCATTCACTGGGAAGTGAAACTCTCGATCAAGAGGGACATAGGGATGGTCTTTGTTAAACCGAGGTGATGAGTCCTTTGCGGTGGAGTATCCATTGGACCAAACCCAATTGTACGTATTGTCTACGGTTCCATTATTAACAAGATTTTAAATGGCTTCGCTTTCAGTAAACTATTTTTCGATTAACAAATTCAAACGTACAATTTCTTTTGTGCTAAATCCCTCTGATCTAAAGCCATTCCTATTTGGGTTTCACATAACATTCTTGCATCCTTTTCTAACACCAAGTCTCTTTCTAACATGGTCACTTTGAGTCTTTTGTCTTCTAGACGTCCTCTTACATGGAACATTTCCTGGGATGCTATGTTCTTCTCATCTAGGGTCTTGTTATATTCTGAAAGGACGGCAACACAAGTGTCATTAAGGTTGTCTAAGAAGGGTTGACAATCATGCATGTTATAATGAAAAGTTTGAATCATAAGTTTTACCTATTCAACTATGTTTAGAGTTTCGTCTTTGGCCATGAAACAGTAGTTCTTTTCCAGCTTTGTCGAACCATCTTGATCAGTAGTTGGCAACATGCAAAATTTACCCTTGCCCTTGATGTTGAAGTCTTCACCCTCATCCCCTGATGATCATACTTGATGATCTCTTTTCACATGGGCCACATATGCCCTTCCCTTTTCCTTTTCATCCATATCATGTGCCATTCGGAGATAAAAGGCTTTGTCCTTCAAAACATTTACTTTACAATCTTTAGAAAAATGATTCTCTTTGTTTCACTTGTGAAAAATGACAACATCTTCTTTAACTTAGGTCGAGGGACCGACGTTAGTTGGTTTGGTAGGTTGCGGTATCTCCTTGGCTTGATGAGTGTTCAGAGGTTGTGGAGATTGGTGAGGGTGTTTTGGGTATCAAGGGTGATTGTTCTGAGGGTTGAAGTTTCGGTAAAAGGGTGGCTTAGTGAACTGCTGGTTTTTTCGAAAGGATGTTGGAGGTAATCGATTGAACTGTTGACTAACAAGAGCAATAGCATTTTGGAATTCCTCTTCATCATCATACTCTGTATCAGCTTCGTAAGACTGTGGTGGGTTTTCATAGGAGAGAGAGTTAGGTTGAGGAGTTATGTTTTGTGGAGTCTGGGCCATGAGAGCAAGTGGCCCTCCGAAGTCAGCACAATCCTTGAGCATGGTTGATTCTTGTGCTTGGAGTTCTCCATATAGTTTGAAAAGAGAGAGTGAGTGAATCTTCCTATCACCTTAGACTATCATCTTTGTAGTAGTCCAGTGTTTCCCCAAACCATTAAGAAACTGGAGATTGGTTTCATGGTTGCTGCAGACAGTGCCAGCGTTTGACAACTTTGTAACAATGAGTTTGAATCTTTTGAAGGAGTCCTCAAGGCTTTCACCCACATGAGCTTTGAAGTTATTGAACTTGTTGAGTGTGGCGGTGAGCTTCTTATCATGTTCCTGCTCTGAACCTTCATACATATTTTTAAGAACTTCCTAGATCTCTTTGGCTGATTTGCAATTGATGATAATGTTGAAGTTTTCAGGAACAACTCTGCATGATATTTCATAAAAATCAATTGCATCATTTTCCATTTTATCAAGATCATCCTTAGTGGGACTATTCATGGCAGGTTGACCTCCTCCAAGTCTGGCTTGAGCATTGTCGGCTTGAACTGGAGTAAGAATAGGGACATGAGGTCCTTCTTCTACATATCTCCACACATCCCATGCAAGTCTTCTTAGATATCTCTCCATCCTTTGAGACCAGTGATGATACACATTTGCCACCAGTATTGGAGCTCTATTCGAACCTCCAACACTGTTGGAAACGTTAAGAGATAATGCTTGTGCCATATTTCCTTGTTTTCTTATTTTTTATTTTTTAAGAAAAATGAGCTTTAATGGTATAGAAGGCTTTTCAAAATTAGAGTTTCGTTCAAAAAGCAACCACTTTGGCTCGGATACCAATTGTTGAGAAAAAAAAACTTTTGAGAAACACACTTGAACAAACGTTAGAACAAGTTATATAATGTGGAATCAGTTTAACTCAAAGGATCATAAAGCTCAATAATAATAAGAAGTTGATGTTAGAAAGTTAGATAATTAGATGCGGAAATATAATGACGAAAATGTAAGGAAATATAAATAAAAACAAGTATTATATCAAGTAAACACTAAGCTGATTCTTAACGAGGATTACAATCAAACCAAGTTAGTAAGTGTGATCAACTTAAGTGATCAAGTCAATAATGACTTGCTCAGAAGGAGAGTTGTAGAGTTTGATCTCAATATATGAATGAAGTTCAGTAAGATCTTGAGAGTAATGAGAGAAGAGATGTAAGAGATGTGTATTTCATTTGAATTGGAACACTCTATTTATTGAGTTTCGAGAACATACAAGAGAAATAAACAAAGATTATAATTCAAAAGAAGTGTCCATGCAAGGCACACTGGACAATACATTGTAAAAAAACAAGTTAAAAGCTGTCTTTGATCTAGATGAGATAGTTGTGGATGGCTTCAACTCTTCTCGTGGTAGCAAAAGCAACATTGCGGTAGTGAGTAAGACTTCAGATTGAGGTTTAAGAGGGTCACTTTCTTGATTTAACAATTCTCTATTGAACTTATATATATATATATATATATATATATATATACATGTATGTATATATACATACATACATATACATATATATATATATATATATATATAGAGAGAGATAGATAGATAGATAGATAGATAGATAGATAGATAGATAGATAGACAGAGAGGGTGAGGTTCAATAGAGATTCATTATTAACAAGGAACCAATGAACCCATTGTGAGCGTCGGAAATCATAATGATCAACATGCAAATGAATGGATGTACACTTGTACATCGGATGCACAAACACTTCTTCACCAAAAAACCCACCACTTTTTTTCATTTAAACTCTTTTTAAGCCACGTTTTTTATCGAATAAAAATGAATATACTATTGTTCATGATTTTTAGTCATTTTTCCATAGAGATCCATTTTTATATATAAAATCGAAAAAAAATTACTCACTTCCTTTTGTTGTTTTTTTAGATATTGAATTTTTTTTATCCAAACAAAACTAATTATACCAAAAATCTTAAATTTTTGTGCTCTTCTAATAAACATCAACATCGATTAAAAAAAACTCGCTCAGTTCAGATTCACACTGCGAATCTTTTAATTTTAACATCCACAATGTGAATCTGATTTACTATTTCAACTCTTTGATCATTCACAAATTATGTGAAGTTTACATATGAATCGAAATATATTTCCATGTAGTTTTATAATGTTCTAATGTTTTGCTTACTCGAAAATTAATTTTGTGAAATCAACAAATAGATTTATTTACATTGTGAATCTGAACTGTATATAATTTAGTTTCCAGAGTTCACGATTTGAATCTAACTTTGGAACTGAAACTTCAATTCTTTTTTTTTAAATTAATATGAATCTATTTTTCAAGAGTACCAAAAAATATGAATTTGATATATTTTAAATTTTTTTTCATAAAAATAGACCTTAACTTAAAAAAAAAACAAAGAAAATGAAGTGAGTTTTTTTGAAAAAAAAAGTATTTTTTATATATCAATATGAGTCTCTATGGAAAGAGTACGAAAAATCATGAACAACAGTATATTCGGGGTTTTTTTTCGATAAAAAACATGGTAAAAAAATTAAACTAAAAAAATAGGTTTTGTTATAATCTGGTGCATTTGCGTCAATTGTAAAAATTTATGACCATTCTTTTTACTGTGATCGCTTTAAATCCGGTGCATGTGGATTTGTTCCTTGGTTCATTATATATATATATATATATATATATATATATATATATATATATATATATATATATATATAGAGAGAGAGAGAGAGACAAAGACATAGAGTTAGGTTATGTTTCCTTGTATGCATATATGGGCCAATGAGATTTTAGAAAAAATAAATATTTAAGAATGCATATAAAGGTATTCTTGGAACTTTATATATAATCAACTTTAGAAACCAAAAATAATCCCTTAAATCTTGGGCGTTACTAATTTTTTTTTTTTGACCAAAATCATGTTAGCTTTCTCTCCTCTTTAAAGGAGTCAATGGCATCATATTTTTATCTCATTCTAAATTCCTTACCCCTAACGATCAAAAAAGAGAGGACGACTGTAATTGGCCTCATATTCCAACGATGATATGCAATCGGCGACGACCCTACTACCCAAGACAATCTCCTCTTACTCTGCCTCATCATCCCCATTCCCTGAAAGGCATTATCACCTTCTAAAACCTCATCTTTCGAGGTAACTCCTTTCAATGACATTCAAACTTTCATATTCTACTATAGTGGGTTTTTTGTTGATGCATCAGATGGTGTTGAGGTTCCATAATCAGCGTCACCCTCTTTCCCTACAGTTAGCAGCATTATCGTTGTTCCTCTACCCCCACGATAGCCCTAATTATCCAATTTTTCAACGCTAAATTCCAATTCTTCTAACCCTAATCATCCTTCTCTACCTATTTCTTTAGAATCCTATGTCGGCCATCAACACCCTCATTAGTTTGATTTTTGCAATCTCAATTCCATGTCCATGCTTATCTTTCTCAGGTATGTCTTCCCCCTGCTCTCTCAAGAGTTAGTTTTTTGAAGTAATATTCTGGTTTATATTAATGTTTTTCTATATGTGCTATTTGGTGCAAATATGGTTTGAAATCGGAGCCAATCATACAATTTTGATCTGGTTGTTCATCATAATGTTCTTTTTTTTACTATGCATGTTACATTTGGCCTTGTCATTTTTGTTTTCCCTTTATAGATATCGATTGAAATTGGCATCAAGGGTTGTATATATCTTATTTTTTGTTTTATAAGATGGGGGGACATGCTTGTTACTAAATGAACAAGTTAGTGAATGACAGAGGCAAACGATATGAAGTAAGAACTATGGTTCCTTTTTATCTTTGTAATTTTATTTGATGATAATCCACTTTTTCTTTTTATGTTTTTATTTGTTAGAGGACAATCGTGTTTTGCTATCATTGCACCAGTAAGAATACACCTATTTTTGTTAACTATTTATATGCTAATATTGCATTTTAATGGAATTTTACTATTGCATTCTGATGGAATTTTACTATTTATATGTTGATAATGCATTATGATAGAATTTTCCTATTTATAGTTGATGAGTGTGCATCACAAAGATATTTGATTTAAATTTAGTTTTTTTTAACATTTGCGAGGATCATTGTTCAAACTAATGATTTTTCTTGGATGTGAAGGTTATGCTATTCGAAATTCACAGATGTTGTGTGAAATTGAAAGGCCAAGGGATTGAAGTTGTCTTCCACCATGGTGTTGCCTTGTTATAGAATGGAGATTTTCAAGAATGACATTCTATTCTTATAGAATAAAGAATCTAAAAAATCTAACCGTGTAGTTTGTATTCTGTCAGAATTAATAGCAGTACATGCTTTGTGCACTAAATTTATAGTTTTATTCTCTTAGAATGCACTAAATTTTTTAATATTTGAAAGTTGATTATGTTTTTTTATGGGTTTATGTTTTGAAGAGGCTTCCATTGACTTGAAAAAGGATCAAAAAAATGGAGAATGAGAGTATATTCTAGCAGAATGTATTCTTAACAATAATATTCTTTCAGAATGGATTAATGTTTTTGTTAGATTTTGATGGTTTTTTTTTTCTTTTTAACCATTTTTAGTTTTAATCTTTCTGAATAAATGTAATTTTTAAACCATTATTTGTCATATTTTTTTTATAATGAATGTAATAATTGTTTATAGTCTTATTCTCTAAAAAAATGTTATCCGTTGGTCTAGAATTGTTTTTAGAAACACACAATAGATGTGTGTGTGTGTGTGTATATATGTGTGTGTGTGTGTGAATATTCAACAAATAACCAAATTTGGGGGTGTTTTAACCTTTTGACCATGAAAATTAAAGTTATGAAAAATGATCATAGGATTCGCATAGGGTGCTCTACGGATCAACTAAAGCCTCTGAGGAACCGGAACACCTCTGCGGATCTTGGGTTTGTTATTTTTTTTCGTTTCTTTTATTTTTGTTTTCGTTTATTAATATTAATTTTTTTAATACACTAATACCTTATGTGATTATTACGTAAAATTTTTGACAAAAAGGTTAAAAATAATGAACTTATGTTTAATATCAATCCACATAACTGTTTGAGAATCCACAGAAATGGATCAGTGTACACATCTGTGGATCAGTTATGGAACTGTTTTTCGCGGATCAGTGTACACCTTTGCAGATCTGTGTACACCTATGCGGACCAGTGTACACCTATGCAAATCAATTATAGAAGTTATTGATGTATTTAAGTGGTTTTTTTGTGAGTTTGTGAGTTTCAATTACCAATAGATGTTTTTTCATTGTGTGTGTGTGGAGAGTGACTTGTAAAATGAGTTTTATTATTTTGTGTACGGGAGGGTCGTGCAACTAGTTAATGGAGATGAGGTTTATGTTAGAAATAATGTGAAAAACTATGGTTTAAATCTTCCTCCTAACATTGACCATGAAATGTTATTACAAATGGTTAGAAGTAAGGCATGTGTGTTAAATAGTCATATATGTTTGTCTTTTAAACACCCGGAGTTAGGGTATGTCATGGAGCTTGGAGATGAAACTGATGTCTTTCAATTGAGACATGTAATGTCATAATTAAAGAAGACGGTGCATTTGTATTTAACGGTGGTAGGTGATCTAACGTCCGTAGATCAGGGCTAGTCAATTTAGAGACGTTAAGCGCCAAAAATAACTTTTTGATGGAAGATTAATTTGAAGGAATAATCTTAACTAAGTTTTAGTATATGTTACAAGGATTCCGTACATATAAAGAACGCCAAAATACGAGTTATAACGAAGAAGTTATGACCTGTCGAAGTTTCGTAATAGAACCGGCACGACGTTGAATGACGTAAAAAGTGAATTTATGTTAGAGTGATATTTAGCCTTAGCGATCTAAACGAAAGTCGTAGAGTTCGTTAAACCATGAGCGTGCATAAAATGAACGTCCGAATTTGACTTCGTATGAGGAAGTTATGATTTTTCTAAGTTTCGACTTAGCGGTATGCAACCCGAATACTCGATTTGAGATCGAGCGGTTTTTAGCCGAAACAATCTAAACGAGAATCGAAGATCTTATTGATAGTAGTGCAACGGTAAAAAGACAGACGAAAACGGACGTCGGATGAAGAAGTTATGAATTTATAACGGAGTTTTCCCGTTCCGGCGTACTAAAATAAAAAAAAATAAAGTCAAAATTAGCCAACGGAGTCTAAACGAAAGTTGTTGATCGTAGTCTCACCTACGCGGGGATATAAAGAACATTGAAAATGGAGCTCGTATGAGGAAGATATGGATTTTTGAAATTTATTAAATAATGAAAGTATTTAATTTAAATATAAATTCGGATATTATCCAAAGGGGGGGAGTCACCGGGCTTATCCGGGTTACGCCCAGCGTACCTGGATTTACGCCCAGCGTAATTCGAAGAATCAACCCCTATATAAAGGGTGCGAGGGCAACCGAGTTCCTTGCTCAATTCCTCTCCTCTCTCTCTCTCCCGTTTTACCTCGTTTTTCATGCAAGAAATATCCCGAAGCCCCGGTTTTAATCCCAAGCCCCGAAGCAAGTCCCGGAGCCCCGAATATCCCAATAAGTAAAATTTCCGAGCCGAAGCTTTGCCCGCAAGGAGCCCGGTTTTTGTGAAGATCTTCCAGATCTACCAAAAAATACTACTTCTACAAGCATTAGTGCTATCCGATCATCTTCTGATCAAGTGAGTGTATAGTTACTTTCTTCTAATACATAAATATTAAGTATTTGCTATGAAATACGTGTTATGTGTTTATATATATATATATATATATATATATATATATATATATATATATATTGTTGTTGTTTATATGTGTGAGTGTATAGTCCCTTTCATAAACACAATTTTAATACAAGTATTGTCTGAATGTATGAAGTATGTGTTTTGGGTGAGTGTGTAGTCACTCTCTTTTAGCACATAAATATGAAGTATTTGCTATGAAATACATGTTATGTGTTTATACACTGTTTTTTATTTGAGATAAGTGTAGAATGGATGTTTTATATGGTTTTTAAATGAGTTAAAATGTATATATATTTTATATCTACAAATATGTTGGGTAGAACATGGGTGGATGAGATAGCTGGTATGTGATAAAATGATGAGGTATGTAAGATGATTGAGAATAATATTAGTAGATGCACCAAATAGAGAATGTCATAATACTAGCAAATACGCTTATAGGATAATCATGGCAGATGCGCTTATAGGATAATAATGGCAGATGCGCTTTTAGGATAATGTCAGCAGATGCACCCAAAGGAGAATGTCATAAACCTGGCAGTCGCGCCACATGGTGTATGACATAATCCTGGCAGAAACGCTTAAATGATGATGTTGATAGATACGACTTATGTAGCAATGGATTTTGTGTCAATTCCTTAGGACAATCCTTAGGAATGAATGAATGAAGGATAGTTGAATTCTTAGGGTAAAATCCTAAGAAATAAAGAAGATAATGGGGATGGGAAATTGGGTTGATTGTTTGATGGTTGAATATAATAATTATATTATTGTGGGTCGAAAACCCTATATGCTCACCAGGCTCCCAAGCCTGACCCACTCAGTTTTCTTTGTATCATAGGTATTAATATGAAGACATATTTCACTGAGAGATTAAAGCAGATGTAAATCATTAGTGTAAATAAATGTAAGTTTTGTTTATGCTTATATGTCTGTATCGGAACATGACCTCCCGAGATTTTTTTATATAATAAAAATACATTTCTTTAAGAAATGCTTTGATAAATTCTTATCATATTTTGTTTTGGGAACAAATTCCGCATCAGTATTCTTTAAACGATTACTCTGATTTTAAAAACAAAGCATAAACAAATCGGTCTTTTCTGGTCGTGAAATTAGGGATGTCACAGGTGAAGAAGCTGAAGAACAACTAGTGGTTAATAATCAGTTTAATCCAGCAAAAACTAATAGAGGTCGTAGCGAAAGCCAATGTGATGGAAACCGTTCAAGGGGAAGAGGAAATGAAGTGCCAGTGAGTTATGAAAAATAAGTTTTGGTTACTGATAAATTTGTATCTTATAATGATACTTTTCTATTCGATAACGATAAAGGAGTAAAAGTGGGCATGACTGAATTACAATGTCAGAATTTGTTCGAGTTTGGAGAAGTTCCTGAAATTGATGATCGAAGATGTGAGGAAAAATCAAATGAAGGGTGGTCGGATGATAAGTACACGCAACAAAAAACTGCTTTTAATCCATGTTATTGTATTCCTTCTATTCCTGATTGTCCAGAACCTATTCTTGAACCTGGTGTGACATCCCCATTTTCAAGGCCAGAAAATACCGATTTTGTTTATGCTTTGTTTGAAAATCAGAGTAACATTTTAAATAAAAGGGATGTGGAATTTGTCCCAAAAGAATTTATGATAACGATTTATCAAAAGCATTTCCATAAAAATGTATTTCATTAAAAGACTTGGGATGTCATGTTCGATACAGATCAAAAGCATAAACAATACAATATAAGCCTTACTACATTATTTCATATCTACAGGCCTATATCCGTAATCCCTCATCCAAAACATCACATCTATGCTCGAGCGCCACTACCTGTAATACACGAAACTGAGTGGGTCAGGCTTGGGAGTCTGGTGAGCACATAGGGTTTTCAACCCACAATAAATAATTTTATTAATTTCATCAATCAACAATAACCCGATTACCCGTTCCCGTTATCCTCACTTTACGTCCCTAAACACCTATCATAAGGGACCTAGCCTAAGGATCATCATCGGGGTGGACACTACTGCTAAGGGGATTCCTCAGCAATAAATGTCCTTAAGGCAACCATGTGGGGGATGGAATACACCGGTGAACACATCGTTCATAAACACCTACAGGTTGCGAGCCTGCTAGTGTTCCACTGGACTGTCTAGAAGAGTCCGTGGTCGTCATCCATACTCCGCTAGATGACAGAATCAACAACAACAAAATCGAGGCCTCTCATCATTTTATCACACATCGTCTAATACATCTACCCATGTTTTACCCCAACATTTTTGTAGATATAAAATACATATACAATTTAAATCATATAAAACTTGTATAAAATCGTTCATCCAGCATAGATAGCAAGTATAAAAATAATATACACACATAGCAAGTAGTTTATATAAAATACTTCATATATATGCGTAAGATGAAAGGGACCATGCACTCACTTGAAAATGTGGTGATTCCGAACTCAGACAACGCTTCGCTTTTTAAAAATAATTTCCTTCGACGAAACCTAGTATTATTACCACTAGAGTTTAGTCTATTATTCGCCGAGACTAATTAATAGTCTAGCTATTATTACTATTATATAAGCGTTAAAAAAATACTTATATAACCCATAATAATAGCCCAAGTATTTATTATAAGTTCCTAATAACGTTACTATAATTAAATAAAAGCTATATTAAAAATAGCGTATACGTAGCTCACTTACAGCGGGTTTTATAGAAAACCAGGCTTTGCTTGGAGCAGCGTTCCTGAGCCGAAAAGCTCTTCTTCTCGGAGCCGTCGAGCACTCCGGGGCTTCCGCCTCGTGGTAGGGAGGTTCCTTAGGCTTTTTGGGGGATTTTGGGGCTAGAGAGAGGTTCTAGAGAGAGAGAGAGAGTAAAGAGAAAAAAGAATGGGAAAGGTGTGAAGAAAATGAGGGTGGGAGAGATGGTATTTATAGGGTGAAATGTGGCTGAACTTGGTGCCACATGTCACCATCTGGTGGCAAGCCTTGGGGAGAAAGCAATGGCCAAGATTGTGTCACGTCACCCATTTTCGTACAATACACTTCCGACTTCTAAAATCCGTAACTTTCACATACGAGGTTCGTTTCTGATGTTCTTTATATCCACGCGTAGGTAAAAATAAGATCTACAACTTTCATTTTGACTTTGTCGGCTAATTCTCGACCAATCTTAAATTTAACTGTACGAGGAGATTATACTATTAAATGTCCGCGTAAAATTCATAACTTCTACATACGGACTCTGTTTTCGTCTGTTTTTTACCGTTGAGTTCTTATTAATGAGATCTTCAATTCTCATTTAGGTCGCATAGGCCAAAAACCGCTCGATCTAAAATTCGAGTTTCGGGCTGTACACTGCTAAGCCAAAACTTCGAAAAATCATAACTTCCTCATACGAAGTCAGATTTGGGCGTTCTTTTTATGGACGCTATCGGTTTAACATATTTTATGACTTTTGTTTAAATCATTAAGGCTAAAACTCGCTCTATCGTAAATTCACTATTTACGCTTTCCGGTATTGTGTCGGTTCCATCGCGAAACTTCGACGGGTCATAACTTCTTCGTTACAACTCGGATTTCGGTGTTCTTTATATCTCCGGAATCCTTGTTTCGACCACTACAACTTTATGTAAAGATATCGGGTTTATCTCAAATTTTAATTTTGACGCTTATTTTTATCCTTTATTTATTATACATTTATAAATGAGTAATAAGCACATAAATACACATAATTCACATAATACTCAAATATTTCATTTTTATTATTTCAGAAAGAGTTACAATAGTTGACCTAGACTATTACATTGTCTAAAAATGCTTAGCCCCGAAAACCGGGCGTTACACCTGGTCCATTTCACAGTTTAGGTCCGAATGATAAATTAATTGTCAATCAAATGTATAACACCAAAAAGGAGCTAGCATTTGCTGTTAAATTCGAAGCTGTTAGAGAAAAGTTTCAGTTAAAGGCTGAAAAATCTTCAAAATCTCGGTACCAAGTTGTTTGTATGCAAGAAAACCGTCATTGGCGTTTATACACATCTCTCATTAAAGGAACATAAATGTTTGAAATTTAGACGCTTAATGACGAGCATACATGTTCTTCATTGCTTATACACCCAAATCATAGGCAAGCAAATAACGAAATTTTGGGAACTATAATACATGACATTATGGGTTAAGAAAGTTTGAGATTTTGGAAGTTTAATGATATAATTAGAGATATGAATGATTTGCTACAAATAAATATGAGTTATTCACAAGCGTGACATGCTAGAGAATTTGCTTTGGGATTAATGATGGGGACCCCCGAAGAAAGTTTCTCCAAACTTCCAGTTTATTTTCACAATTTGAAGAATCATAATCCCGGTATTGTGGCGTACATAAAAACTGATTCGAAGGATCGTTTTGAGTATTCCTTTTTCGCTATTGGATGTGAGGTAATATATTTTTAAATATATTTGTTATTTTCTTAAATGTTTATAAACAAATTATATTGTTGATATATTAATGGTTTTTATATTGTTATTGGCTTATTGTAGATACGTGCTTTCAGAGAGTGTTGTGGAAAAGTTATTATTATGGATGGTGCTCATTTGAAGGGAAAGTACAAAGGTACCATCTTGTATGTAGTAGCCATGTATGGCAACAATCAGATCTTGCCTATTGGGTATGGAATTTTCTGAAAAGAGACTACAGATTCTTGGACATGGTTTCTCTAACATCCGGATTCCCAGGTATATTATTTTATTTAATTATTTTGGAGTTTGTGGAGAAACTCAGCGAGTTGGAGCCAAGACTTGCCGAGTAGGGTCGCGGATGTTCATCCGGGTTCACGTCCGGACTCGGCGAGTCCACTCTGTTTAATGAAACCCTAATCCCCCGGGTTTGGAGCCTATTTAAGGGCACTTATAGCCTCCCATTGCGGCTACCAGTCCCTTGAGAGAACCCTAAGTGAGCCAAATCGTTGTGAGGTAGAAGAAGTCACTTTTGATCCTTGTACCTTTGGTTTAGCAAGAAGGAGGTGAACAAGAGCAAAGAGGAGGTGCGATTCTAGCAGTTCCAGAGTTCAGAGACTTCATTTTGAGGTAATAGTTCGGACCTCCTTCAGTTTTGGTGTTGATCATTAGAGTTAAGGTTTTCTAACCCCTTTGGAGAGTGATTATGTGGAGCAAATGGTCCCTCTTCGAGTTTGTGCCTTGGATCTGGACTCAAAGAGGTCCAGAGACCTTAACCCTTGGAGCTTTATGGATCAGTTTGGGGTTATTGGACTTAGGTTGCCATTTTTGGGACTAAATCTCCTTTTGATGCCTTGTTGTTGTTATACAAGCATCAAGTTTCGGACTTTACGTGACATTCATGCTTGGGGAGGCCAGATCTATGGTTTAGGGAATTAGATCTGACCTCAGGAGGTCAGTAGAGTTTGTGCATGGCATGAACTCGCCGAGTTGTTCTTGAGACTCGGCGAGTAGGGTTAGGGTTTAACGTAAATTGCTCAATGAGTAGACTTGCCGAGTTGGGGGATGACTCAGTGAGTCAGAAGGGGGTTAGAGGACTGGAGTTCAAGGCGGTACTCGCCGAGTTGTTCTTGAGACTCGGCGAGTTAAGTCGGGGTGGCCCCGCGATTCATGCCTGGTATGACTAGTCGACCATAGGGAGGGACTCGGCGTGCCAAGCGGGACAAAGTGTTAGAGAACATGTGTGAACTCGCCGAGTCACCCGAGTGCACTCGGGGAGTAGGGTCAAAGTGTGACCGTTGACTTTTGTTGACTTTTAGGGTTTGGTCAACAATAGAGTACTTGTGTCAAGAGGGGGGTAAAATAGTCTTTTACCCTTCTGAGGGTGCCAATGGCAGGTTGAGTCTAGACTCGAGAGTTATATTTATAAGAGTATTTACTTTATGTGAATAGGCGGAGGTTAGACAATATTTCTACCGAGTCAGAGATTTACCGAGACGCTTGAGGTGAGTCTTCTCACTATACTTTACCTAGTGTGGTAACAGAGTTGTGTGATAGAGTATTCTAGAGCTATATGCAAGTGTGTTTGTATGATACTATGTGTTGTGATTTATTGCGATATGTGATTGCATGATTCAGAGTTTACAGAGTTAGGACCAGTGGGTCCACAGAGTTATGGGACCAAGAGGGTCCCACAGAGATATTCGACCAGAGGGTCAACAGAGTTACAACCTTGAGTGGCTGCTATGTGTTTATGTGGTATTTTGGGGAACTCACTAAGCTTATGCTTACAGTGTTACGTGTTATGTGTTTCAGGTACCAGTGATGACCACGAGAAGGCGTCGACTTGATTCGTACACACACATGGGATTTTATGTATTTCGATCGTGGGAGATGTTTTGTGAAACAAAGACATGATACTATGACATTTTATGAATGAATGAGTTTGTAAAAAATGTGTTTGAAAATGCGAAAAATTGTTTTAAATTTTTACGGTGTTACAGTTTCTTGAAAAACTACATGAATGCATTGGTGATATGGAATGTCCGAAAACGGTCACAGATAGGGCACCCACAATTGTTGTACGTATTCAAAATGTTTTTGAAAATGCTCAACATGGATTATGTGGTTTTCATCTAATAGGAAACATAGTCCACACCTTTGAAAAAAAACAATTTTGTTTCGGAAGCTGGTAAGAGCTTACAAAACCACTGAGTTTGAATTCTATTGGGGGAGACTTCGTAATATAAGAGATGATGTAGCGACATATCTTAGTCAAATTCCACATGAGAAATGGACCATGCGTATTGCCCTACCATGAGGTATGATTATATGACCTCAAATTGTGTGGACTCCATGAATGCTGTATCAAATAAAGCAAGGAAGTTGCCTATATTACCACTTCTTGAGTTCTTTCGCGCACTTATGCAGAAAAGGTTTTACAAACGGCGGATTGCTGCAGGTATGACTATGTTTAATTTTAAATTATATGATAAATGTCATATATAATAATATATGTTTGTTTTAACAAAAAAAAGTACATCAATACTGACAAAGTGGGTTGAAGATATGGTTAAAAAAATAAAGAGGGGATTCAAGGATGGTCGGTATCCGGTGTTGACAATACAACATATCAAGTGTATGACTTCAAAAGTGGCGACATAGTGAATTTGAGAGAAAAGACTTGTTTTTGCAAATATTGGCAACTAACTAGTTTTCCATATGGTCATGTGATAATGGTTTTAATGCACTTAAAAAATGATCACGGTGGGCATATGGCTATAGATTCTTATAAAATTGAAACATATCGAAGAATGTGCGAGGTCGTATACCCTCTTTCAGAACTTAGTGATTGGGTGGTTCCGGATGACCTTATGGTTGTTAACCCTCCTATGATGGAAATACGTCAAGCCGGTAGACCAAAAAACACCAATCGTATTCCCTCTCAAGGTGAGGAACCAAAAATAAGAAGGTGTAATGGATGTGATAACACAACTCATAATGTAAAGACGTGTAAGGAAATCATTCCAAAGAACCAAAGTAAAACTAAAAAACATACTGGGGCGTCAGGAAGTGGGACAAAAGCGAAAAAAAAGGAACCGACGAAAGAGACCGAAAACTAATGGCAACATGAGCCAGAGAACCAATGGATGCAGCATACCGAACAACAATGGCAGCTGCAGCCAGAGAACCAATGGACACAACAGACTGAAAATCAATGGCACCAACAACCAGACAACTAATGGACACAATAGACTGAACATCAATGGCATCATGAGCCACATAACCAATGGACGCAAGGGACCGAATACCAACCGCAAGAAGAGCCACAGAACCAATGGTAAGGTTGCATCGAGTACCAATGGCAGCAAGAGCCAGGTTACCAATGGATGCAAGCGACAGTAAACCTAGAGACACAAGCAACAGAAAACCCATGGCTGGAATACGAAAACAGATCAAAGTTTTCGTGGTTCGATTTGAATGATTGAAGTTTATTTCAAAGTATGTTTTTTATGAAGGTTGTATGTTTATTTTTTCTAAAGTATGTTTTGTAACCTACTTAAAGTATGTTCATTATTTAAAATACCGGTGTGTGTAATTTTATAAAAAACATGGAATATTTGTATAATTTTTTATTAAACACACAACTTTTTTAAATGGGTAATTAAATAAGAAAAATGACCGACAAACAGCTCTGCAGATTACCAAACAACTCTACGGATTTCGTAACAGTTATGAGGATTCCCAAATAGTTCTGCGGAATAAGTAATATAAAATCACTTTACCATGTCTGTCCTTTCATTGATTCTATACTATTTCTTCTTCATTTCATTTTTTTGAAAAATTAACCCTCATATTTTCCCTCATAATGACTTCCATACCATGGAGCGCTGAGGATAACCTCTGTCTAACTCGTGCATATATTAATATCCACAAGACCATCAGGGTGAATGAACCAAGTTATTGGACCCATTTAACTTATGCCTTCAACGTTGACCCTCAAACTGCCCTAGAAAACTACCGTAACACCATTGACATCACAACAAAATGGTATGACTTCAAAACAGAAGTCTTGGTTTTCAACAATCTTTATACCAAAATTGATGATGCACGTCCGAATGAAGATGAGGAAGTTATCCTGGACGCGGCTAAAGCAGAATACATATCTATTAGTGACGGGTTAGAATTTGAGTTTGAAGGCCCTTGGAATCTCTTAAATGATCTCCTGTATTTTTAATTTGTATTGCGTTTGTAGAAGGATATTTTAATGTAGTTTGTTTTTATTAGGTTATTTATATGCACCAGTTTGTATTACGTTATTTATATGTACTTGGTTTGTATTAGGTTATTTACGAAACCAGTTGAGTTAACTTCTACTTTATTCCAAAGAACATAAAATACAAAACAGTACAAATACATGGAAAACATTCATCAATAGAAAACATATTACATAAAACATTTCACATAAAAAATCGTTTCTACATGAAATACTGGTGGTTCTTAACCAGATTCCAAGCGTCCGTCTTTTCCCTCATGCTTGAAAATGTAAAGATCTAAAACCATTTCTAGAAGAGCTTCCTCGTTTGAGTAATAATAATTAATACTATTTTAAAGATGATGATACCATCGATTGAACCATGTGATTTCGTTCTTTAACTCCATCCACTTACTAAGAATCTCTACTTGTACCCGATATTCTCCTTGTCCAAACGAGAGGTTGAACATATCTGTTATGTGGATCCATTTATCACCTCCAAGGTAATTAGGGGTAACCATTGTTGTTACACCTTCAAAATTGTTCAACCAACATCGTATTATAACCATCACCTCTCTTGTCGTCCATGGACGTGGAGTATCAGACGACGATGCTGCATTCGTAGAAGTTGGTGCATTGGATGCCATTTCTATATTCTTCAATACTGGGGTGAGTTGATACAGTATTTAACCAATATGACAATTGATACACTAATCCATAGAGGTGTACACTAATCCACAAAGATATACACTGATCCGCTGATAACAGTTCTGTGGATTCCCAAACAGTTCTATGGATTGATATTAAACATAAGTTCATTATTTTTAACATTTTTTGTCAAATTGTTTACATAATAATCACATAAGATATTATTGTATTAAAAAAAATAACATCAATAAACAAAAATAAAAATAAAAATAAAAAACGAAAAAAATTAAAAAAACCCAAGATCCGCAAAGGTGTTCCGGTTCCTCAGAGGCTTTAGTCGATCCGCAGAGCACCCTCTGCAGATCCTATGGTCATTTTTCAAAACTTTAATTTTCATTGTCAAAAGGTTAAAACATACCCCCAAATTTGGTTATTTGCCGAATTTTCTCTCTCTCTCTCTCTCTCTCTCTCTCTATATATATATATATATATATATATATATATATATATATATATATATATATATATATATATATATATATATGGTTAAGTTCATGTGAGACGACATAATTTTGTGTGACCGTGAGACACAATCCTAGCCACTCATTTAGTAGATAAAACAAAAACATTTTTAAAATACAAAATAATTGAAAGTTTTCAAAAAAAAAACATTCAAATATTATTTTCGGAATATATATTTTTCAAAAAAAAACCAAAAAAATTAAATTAAATGCAAAAAATACATTTTTTTACATATTTTAGTAGAATATTTAGAATATTCTACATACCTGACAAATATAGTAGAATATTCTAACATTCTAAAAATTATATTAGAAATGTACAGTGTATTATTCTATTAGAATAATTAATGTATTTTCCAAAAAAAAGTAATTTTCTTTTATTTTTTTAGGTAAATAAAGTTCCGAAAATAATAATTAAAAAAAGAATTTTTGGATTTTTTTCCTTTTATTTTGCATTTTAAAATTATTTTTAGATTTGGTTTCAGGGTCTCAAAAAATTAACATGGTCTCAAATTAACCTCTCTCTCTCTCTCTCTCTCTCTCTCTCTATATATATATATATATATATATATATATATATATATATATATATATATATATATATATATATATATATATATATAATTGTTCAAATGACAACCAAAAAAGGTTAAGAACCGTAAGAACCTCTAATTTTAGATGTTTATAAAGAGTTTAGGGTTTAGGGTTACACCCTAAACCTTAAACCCTAAATCCTTTATAAACATCTAAAGTTAGAGGTTCTTACGGTTTTTAACATATATATATATATATATATATATATATATATATATATATATATATATATATATATATATATATATATATATATATATATATATATTTGTGTGAAAAGTACTTGTTTGGCTAACCTATTTAATTTAGATATGTTCCCGATCGATGTTGACAATTGTGGAAGAAGTTCGGCGAGGAAATGATATAGTTTGTTGTGTGGGTGGAACAATGTAATTATAATCATAACGAAAACGAATGGTAAGGCTTAGAATCGACCATGTAGACAAGTAGAAGATACAGCCCCCTCATTATCTTACGTATCCAATCTGTAAAGTTTTATCTTGTCTCCAACAGGGCCACGCCACACTAGCTTAGTGTAGTCACTTCGTCGTGTGAATATAAAACATAATTTTTGAACGGCTGAACATTAAAAAAATACGAATTACAAAGAAGTTTCTTTTGGAACCGGCGAGAATATATTAAGAAACATCCCGTGCCTAGCAAATCACTAGACACATGCAAAAACAAGAGAGTACCAAAAAGATTATATAAAAATAAAAGGAGAAAGACACCAATCTCCCCAGGGATATGCACTTCTTTACCCCTAAACTTCCTCCAAACATACTAAATTTTGATGTTAACAAACCCAATTAATAATATACTACTGTCAAACCACCTAAGAGATCTCTTTTATAGACTCTACTATTATATTATTCCTTTTTTTAACACCAAAGCTGATGGAATTTCAATAACGCCAAAACATCCAACAAACAGCGACAACAATTGCTTCAAGAGTAGAATTTTTGTGAGTTGGAAAAGGAATGGTATTTATCCACGAGATCATATCTACAAACATACCGAATACTAGAATTTGCAAATCAAGCTAACTCAAAGTCCGAAAATGTCATTATAAGTTCTAGCGGGCACTTCACAATTCACAAAAAAATATGATCAAGATCCTCCATGTAATCTGAACAAAAAAGGCAAAATACCACAAGAACATAAATGCCTTGATACACTAAATTCGGTCTAGTTGGGAGTATTTACTTCCAATAAACAATACTCATCAATACCTGATAGGAATGACACGATTCGATATAGATGGAGTATTTACAACCAGTAACAAATATTGATCAATCCACTTTCTAGCTAGTAGCATTAACTAAGAACTCTTGTGAGGTATCCAAATCCCAAAGCCACATATCACCTTATCAAGAAAAATGCATTTATTATATATTCTTATTTAATTTATTTTTTCAAGTTTGACTGAAAGATCCGTATGTGTTAAAGATTATTACTTTATTGTCTATCACTGATTTAATAGAGTTTAGATGACCATTCTAGCTATATTAATTTGAATCTAGTTTTCCATGATCATTGGTAATTGTGACTAGTGTTGGACCAAAATCTAAGGTTAGGATAATAAAGTTATGAACTTTAATGTATATGCATGAGTAGATGATCATTCTATTAATGATTTTATTCCAATGACTGTTAGGAATAATAAACATCAAAATTTGCTTAATACGAAGTCAACAATCAATTTATGGATAATTAATAGCATGATGATGAAATCAAGAGTTTTTAGATTCATTAGGATTAGTAGTCTAATCATGATACAAGTCATATTAGGAATCAATGAATAATCATTGCACTTAAGTAGTTAACCATGATTTGGAGATGTAATCCAATCTAAATCAAAGTACTTGAAGTGATTCGTTTCCAATCAGTTTTTCTAGTTAGTTTAGTTTTTGATTTAATTGAGTTTTTAATAATAACCCCCCACCCCCATTTTATTGCTTTCTTCAATTCATTATAACCTATAATCAAATATTATAATGTTAATTCACTATCGCCCCCCTTGAATTCGACTCCCTTGCTTATCAAAACAATACTATACTTGATCAGGTTCACTGCCTGTAAGGTGTTGTTTAGATGCGATAGAGTAGGAATTGTAAATAAAAATTAGTGAGTTAAAAATACACATCAAGCATCCAACTTTTTAACGTGTCACGTAGGCAAGTTTCGTATCTGGTACAAATTGTTTAGAATCGTCTTCTGGTGATATGTTTTTAAGAGGCGATTGAATCGAGTATTATACTAGAATCAGAGTATGAATTGATTTAGAACAAGTAATCTAAATATAATCTGATTGGCACGATATTATTGCTTTGACAGTTGAATACAAGAGGTTGAGAGAAAATGATTACAATCAGAAAAGTGTTCTTAACCCCTAACTGTACTCTTCCCATGTATATATGGAAAACTGAAAGCACAAAAAGTATAAGGACATTAGACATGTTGGGAATATTGGATTGCATCATTGGGCTATTTTGTATGTGTCCATTATGTACATGGTTTGGGCCTGTCCAAACGTATCTATTATTAGGGTTATAGTATTTATAGTGCATGCATGCACCGTAGTTGGTAACGGTTTTGATCAATCTTTTCTTGTAACCCTAACACGCCTCTATAGTAGCAATTCTTTATAGAGTTCTTATGAGTTTGTGTCTTTTAGTCATTCGACACCAGTTGATACATCTTGTGTTCTTTTTTTCATATCGTGCTAATACTTTACTTGTTGGAATCTAATCGATCTAAGAGGATTTCATTCCTAACAATTGGTATCAGAGCAGGAGGCTGTGTGCTCAATACACAACTCTTCTATTTGAAGAAGTCATTAGGGTTTCCGCAAATATTGGATCTGTTGGATCCGTCACTGATTTATTGACGTTACTCTGTGATCTCGATATTAACCTAATACGTGTTTACCAGTCTGATTCTTGACAGGTATTGAAATCAAGTCAACATGCAGCACGAAAATTCATAGTTAAACTCCATTAACATTACAAGAAGCATAGGATCGACTACAAGGATTCCAATCTTGTTCCCTCTGGAGTATGAAGTCTGGGTATCACATTTTGAAGATTACATCGTTGGATCTGAGGATAATGGTTACCTGATATGGGAAGGCATTACTCTAGGTCCGTTTGTCCATACTGAAACTCGAAGAACCATCAAACCCCAAAAGGAAAACAACCAACTGCTCATTGATGTGAAGGAAGTTCCCAAGGATGAAAAAGACAAACTTATCAGTAATATAAAGTAATGAGGGTAATCAGACTCACCTTGTAGTCTGATACGTTTTGCTTAGTAAGTCCTTGTACTACAGCGAAAGAGATCTGGGACAGGCTTAAAGAGGTTTATTCTACTGATGTTGATCTCGAGCATGATACCCAAACCCTTTTGCTTTCAGAGTTTGGAGCCTTTACACAAAAGCCAGAAGAAAGTCTGAGCCAGACGTTCAATCGCTACAATCATCTTCTTAGTAGAATGGTGAAGCATGGTATCGGGCGCGAACTGATCGAACAAAAAGTTACCTTCATGAATGGACTCAAATTAGAGTGGATGGCTTTCGTGTCTACCGTTAAAGCACACGAACAATTCAAAAGTTATACATTGGCTAAGCTGGTTGGTATTCTTAAGTCACATGAAAGTGTGGTGAAAAGAGAAGCAAAAGTTGTTTCGAATATGGGAACCATAGCTCTCGTGGCGAAAGGAAAAAAACGTTACAGAGGAAAAATCTGAAAAGGAACTCTCTGATTGTGATCTTTCTAGCGAAGATTATGCATTGATGATCACGAATCCTAAACGGTTCGCCAAGAAGAAATCTCCATCTGCCAAGAGCAGAAACTGGCAGGGAGTTATAGTGCTGAGAAAGTGAATGAGGAGAATAAAAGCGCTCCTAAGAAGGAAGAAGAGAAGAAAGAAAATAAGCTCATAGATGATTCTGGCTATGACTGCAACTATTGTCATGGTAAAAATCATCTGGAAAAGGAGTGCGTGTTGAGAAGGCTAAATGAAAAGAAAGATGGCGAGGATGATGAGACTTATTATATGTGTAAGCTAGAAGAGATCAAGAAGAAGAAAACCACTGACAACTCTATCCCTGCTTTAATTGTGCAGGAAAATGCTAAAGATGAGTTTGGAGGAGTGGAGATTTGGTCAACTGAATCAGAGGATGAGTAAGTTCGCAATCCCACACATGGCAGGGCATTTGTTGTGAAGGAAGAAATCTCAAAGTTCACCAGTAGGTGCTTGATGGCGACCAATGGCGTGACAACTGATAGTGGATGTGAGGATGCGAAGGGAAGAGGAGATGATAGGTGTTTTGCTACGAAACCTGTTGGTGAGCAAATCAATGAGTGTAATCAATTTATCAAAAAGGTACACACCATTCTTGAATCCCTTAATGTACCTGTATCTAACTATGAATCAGAATTTAACGACCTAAATTTCACTTTTTCAAGTATAAGTAATAGTCTTAAACAAACTCGTCTAGCGAATGCTAACCTGACTTATCAAATCAGCAAGACGTCATCCAAGAGTGGAGAGTGAAGGATGTGGATAGAGAAGATAGAGTATGAGTTGTCTAGGTCTAGAGATGAATCAATTTATTTGCAGAGAGATAATTTGAAGTTTTTGAAACAAAGAAACATATTTTGTTTGATTGCTAAACAACTTTATTCAAATATTACTCAGTTGCATTTAGATTGTGAAATAGGTAAAAAGATTCACAAAATGATGTTTCCTTTCCTTGAATTGAAGGAAGACGAGATTGATGTTGATTGTTAAAAGTATGAATTTATCGTCTCATCAGACGACACCTCTGAAGCTTACAGAATTGGACTGGACAAAGTTGAATCTTCTATTAATTCCAAAGACCATAAGGACATCTTGAGAAACTTGCTTGATGAAAATGACAGGTTGAAAATCAAGACCGAAACCGTATTGAAATTTGACTCATTGAGTTCCAAGTTAAGTTCAGAAAATAAAATCAATCTTGAAAATATATCTGAATTTGATGAGGATATTGATATGAGTGAAATATATATAGAGGATGAGGTTGACTGTTCTAAGTTTGTGAAAAACGAATCTGAACCAGTAAAAGCCCATATTTCTAAAAAAATCAGTTGAGTTCGCTCGCATTTCTCAAAATAAACCGAAAATTTTAAAGAAAAAGCTATAGTTTATCCTAAATTCCAAACTGTCCCAAATAAAGTCTTCAAAGTTGATGGAGTGGATAAAACTCAAACAGTAGAAATAACATCGCTCGTAGAAGAAGACAACAAAGATTCTTGTGACGATTACTTTTGGTCTGCACCAATTGATAATGCGGACGAAACTGTAGGTCTATCAGATAGGACCTCATGGAGGACAAGGGGACGTTATGTGGCTGAGACCATAAATAAACCATCAAGTTTTGAAAAGGTAGTACGAGTGGTACTAAGGAATGTCCATGCGAAGCTCATTCTGGAAAGAGCGAATCAAAGCGAAAGGTGAATATTCACAAATCTTCAAACCAAATTGCTGAGCAAAAACGTCAAAGGAATCAGAGATATCATAAAAATCTCAACGAAAGGAAGAAATTTTGGCAATCCCAAAATTCGGGCTACGTTCACAAAGAGAAGTCTTCAAATCAAAAGACGAAAGCTAGTTCACCTGCGAATGCTAGTCAATGTTCGCACTGTCATTCTTGCAATCAGAAAAATTAATCAAAGAACTTTACCCCAAAACCCTATTCTTCAACAAAATCAATCGCGAAAGCAAAAACTCATCAACCCCTAAAATCTTCACCCAAAGATGTCAAGGGAAAGGAAAAGCTCGTCGAGGAGTCTAAAGTACCAACCAATAAGTCGATGTTTGATTCTAAGATAGTGGAGAGAGAATTCTTCAAAAATAAATCAAATCTAAAAGAAAACAATCTGATTTAAAAGAGACGAAACTCCAAGATAACAAGATTAAAGTTTTCACCATTAAAAGGAAAGATGAAAGCACATTAATTAAGCGAACTTATTTGGTTGATCTTGCTATTACTTTTCCTGGTTCTGTAAAAGGCTCACCAGGACCCAAGCAAATTTGGGTTCCTAAATCTGCTTAATCTTTGTAGGTCATTCGTAATGAGTCATTTGACAACGAATGGTACATCGACAGTGGTTGCTCACGTCACATGACTGGGAGAAAGGAAGAGCTGTGGGAGTTTCGTGCCCTTAAAAATGGTGGAAATGTAAAGTATGGTAATAACTCATTTGGAACGATCAAAGGCCATGGGATGATTACGAACAGAGATTTCTCAATACAAAAGGTGGCTTATATGGAAGGACTACAACACAACCTGATCAGTGTTTCTCAACTGGCTGTGGGAATAGGCTTGAAAGTAAGCTTTGATAATGAAGGCTCTGAGATTGTAGAGAAAGAAACGAAAGCAGTTCATTTGAAGTCTCCTAGGAAAGGAAAAATGTATCCTCTAAATTTGAACCCAATAAGAGGAAAACCTGTTATCTTTCTGCTAACAAAAACTCACTCTAATGATAGCTGGCTATGGCACAGACGACTTTCGCACCTAAATTTCAAGGATATCGACAAGCTTGTGTTTGGTGATCATGTGCGAGGGCTTCCTCTATTGAAGTTCTATAAGTATCATTTATGTGCAGCAAGCGAAATGGGTAAGCAAAGTAAGAAAAGCCATCCAACTCGAGTAAACACGAAAATCATTGAACCTTTAGAACTTCTACACATAGACCTTTGTGGACCTTCCGCAATTGAAAGTGTCGGTGGTAGTAAGTATGTTCTTGTTATAATTGATGAGTTTTCACGTTTCACTTGTGCGTTCTTTCTTAAACAGAAATTTGAGGCAACTCCAACACTCAAGAGTTTTATAAAGAAAGTCGAGCTTTAGCTGCGAAAGCTGGTTCGCAATATTCGTAGCGATAATGGGCTGGAATTTAAAAATCAAGACTTCGAAGAATTTCTGGCTGATAAATGAGTCACACACAACTTTAATGCTCCTTATACCCCATAAAATAATGGTGTAGTTGAAAGAAAAAACCATTCTTTGTGTGAAGCTACTCGAACAATGCTTACCTTCGCTTCACTACCTCTGTATTTCTGGGCTGATGTTATTGCAACTGCATGCTTTACCCAAAATAGATCCTTTCTGAACAAGCGATTTTCTCTACTCCATATGAAATCATTAACAATCGTAAACCTAATGTTAAATTTTTCCATGTATTTTGTTCCAGGTGTTTCATCTTCAATTCCAAGGAAAACCGGAACAAATTCGATGCGAAATCTGATGAAGGTATATTTTTGGGGTATTCGCTGAATTCCAAGGCATTTAGGGTTCTCAACAAACGCTTAAAGAAGATAGAGGAGACCTACTATGTCACATTTGATGATAACTATTTGAAGACGAGTCAGCAAAACGAAAGTCTATCGAAGGAGATCTTTCCAAAGCCAAGTCCAGTAATGGTTCCTATCTCAACTCTACATGATGAGTTTATGCTTCTCTTTGATGAACCAAAAAAAATCCATTTCCTCTGAATATAAAGCAGCAGACAATAAAGAGGATGAATTCAAGAAAATCGATGATGTTGTGAAAGATATGGAAAACAAACCTCCTAGCTCAAAAGAAACTCCAAGTTCGAGCGAAACAACAAAAGAACACACACCATTGTAGGGGGAGGGTTCATCTTCGTCTTCTACACATAAAGTGCCTTTAGAGGGGGAGAATCCATCTCCAAGCATTACCCATGAACATCCAGCTGAAGGGGAGCACTCTGAACCTGAAGACGAAGAACCGTCATCATTCGAGGGGGAGAATAAAGAAGCGGATGATGATTCGGATGCACAGTCTAAATTCGAAGAAGTAAATGCCGAACTAGATCCTTCTTATGATCCAAATTATCCTCCACTAATGAAATGGGCCAGAGATCACCCAAAATCTCAAGTCATAGGTGAATCATCTGCAGGTGTCCTCACACGATCTCATTTAAAAGCGAAGCAAAATGCATTATTCTCTAAAGTGGAATTTTGTATGTTCAACTTATTTGTTTCTAAGGTCGAACCCAAAACCGTCAACACAACTCTTGATCATCCTAATTAGGTGCAAGCGATGCAAGACGAACTGAATGAGTTTGAGTGAAACAAGGTCTGGAGATTAATACCAACTCCACCAGATGCATCAGTTGTTGGTTTAAAATGGGTGTTTCGCAATAAGGTGGATAAAGAAGGCAATGTGATAGAAATAAAGCGAGACTAGTGGTAAAGGGATACTGTCAGGAAGAGGAATCAACTATGAAGAAACCTTCGCTCCTGTAGCAAGGTTAGAATATGTTTGCATCTTTCTAGCATATGCAACACATAAGAATTTTGAGGTGTTTCGTGAACGAGAAATTTCCCAATCACTGCTACATTTTGGATAAAGTCGTTTATGGTCTAAAGCAAGCGCCAGGAGCCTGGTATGAAACCCTAACTCACTTTCTTAAAATGTCAAAATTCAAACATGGTTTGGTTGACCCAACCTTCTTTCGTAAGAAAGAGGGTGACCACCTAATGATCGTCCAAATTTATGTTGATGACATCATATTTGGTTCTACGAATCCTAGCTTAACAACTGAGTTTCGCAAGTTGATGTAGACTAAATTTGAGATGAGTTCAATGGGTCCAATTAACTTTTTTCTTGGACTGAATATTAGACATGGACCAAAAGGTATTTTTATAAATCAGGAGGCTTATAGAAAAACCTTACTGGCGAAGTTTGGCATGATGGGAGACTCAAGAGTGAAAGTTCCAATGGCATTCGGAACAAAACTAACACCAAATCTGGATAAACCAACTGTTGATATGATTCTATATTGTCAGATGATAGGGTCATTGATGTATCTAACAGCTAGTAGACCAGACATTATGTTTTCCGTTTGTTATTGTGCCAGGTTCCAAGAAAATCCACGCGAACCTCACATGGTGCAGTGAAGAACATCTTCAGATACCTTAAATGAACCACTTCTCTTGGCATATGGTATCCAGCGAAATCAGGGTTTTTTGTTCAAGCATTCTCAGATGCTGATCTTGGAGGATGTGGTTTAGATAGAAAAGGCACTATTGGTAGGTGTCAATTTTTCGATGGCAAACTCTTCAGCTGGCAGTCCAAGAAACAAACATGTGCATCCTTGTCTATAGCCAAAGCTGAGTATATAGCTACTGCATCTTGTGCCTCACAGGTCATTTGGATTCAAAGTCAATTAAGAGACTATGGCCTGAACATGGAACAAATCCCTCTATATTGTGATTCCGAAAGTGTTATTCGCATTTGTCATACTCCAGTGCAGCACTCAAAGACAAAACACATCGCACTAAGGTACCACTTCATCAAGGATCACGTAGAAGATGACAATGTTGAAATACATCGTACGATCCGCTGATCAACTAGCTAACATATTCACGAAAGCCTTGTCTGAAGCATCATTTAATAGAATACTCCAAGGCTTAGGAATGATGGAAGTTGAATCTGTTCCGAAACCACCTTCACTTTCATGAGAATCACCTTCGTTTTCGCTTTGTAAGTATTCGAAAAGCGAAATAAGGCGAACGCTCGCTCAATTTTGTTTCCAATTATCTCGAGACACGAAATGGACTGAACTCTTACTCCAATCCGCTTCACTCATTCTCTATATGCAAACTCTCGGTTGTTTAATCAACTTTCTCGTTGGTTTGGAACTCTTGTATCCTTTTTGTACATTATGTATACCATTTCATTTAAGCATATCTTTAATATCTGTTTTTTTCTTTTCAGAAAAACCAAACTCCAAAAATATTTTCCTTTGTGTTTTTATTTCCTTTCCTTTTCACAAAAACTAAGAAAATCAAAAATAGATAATAGCGAAATTCGTGGCAACACATATCCAAAGTTCCTCTAATTCGCTTGATGGGGCAGGTATAAACTTCTTTCTCTATGTATTAGCTAAGTGTCCCTAGAAGCATGCTAATGTATGTTGTTCGACGCCTCACTCGACTCAATGTGAAGCCTTAATGAATCGAATCTACCATTCATTTCTTCCCAATTAGGCTGCTAAATTCGCATTAGTCATGAGCTACCTTACTCTTCTCACAATGAGTTAAGAGTTATCTGCTTAGTCACTCTAACACAGCAAAGGTACATTCGCTTTCTCTGGAACTACCTCACAATTTCTCCATTAATTTCATTTTCATCAATGTAACCCTTGAGACTCACAACATTTACCACTGAGATTTATGGTTACACAATATATGTGTTGATGATCTTAGTTTCATTTCACCACGTGCTAAGTGAGACCCAAAATCTAACACCATAATGAATTGACGGTGAACCATTGAAAGTTCGAGCTTTTCACCAACGAATTAACGAAAGCCATTTTCATGGTTTGTACCATGAAATCTCTTTTATTTTTTGTGAGATCTTTATGGAATGTTCTGAAACTAAGACATTTCTTCCCAAAAGATCCATTTTCGTTTTTTTTTGAGATTTCTATTAGATTCAGAGTTACTGCCAAATATCCCAACCTACTTGATGTTTTAGGCTACACCGGCCACACAAGTACTTCACCCAACTTTTGAAATTATGTCAAGTTTCGTAGTTTGGTTGAAGCGAAAGCCACCGTTACAGCCGAAATTAAAAGATGCCTTTCAATGTTTCTTAACAAACAATTGATCGTACTTCATCGGGAAACCACACAGGCACTTCTTAGTCTCTCTTGACTTTGAAGGAAGCAATTCGTCCCCAGGATCTACAGTTTTGTGTCTCTAATGACATCATTTAAATCCCACAGATATAACTTGATTTATTTCTTTTTCATTGGCACACTCTTGCACGAAAATCTCCTGATTTTCCAAAAGTCTTGTTCGTGGCACGTATGGCATTTTAAGTTTCGCAGATATTTTGTTGTTCGCTTCAATACGTTTTATTCAAAGCGAAAGGGTATATGGTGTCCTATTGTGAAGATTGGAAATTGAAACATTGGGAGCAAGCTAATGCTGATGCGGCAAGAGTTGAGGATAAGAATTCAAACCAAAAGCGCGTGAAATTTGAAACGTCCCTATCATCACATCGTCTGACAACTTTTTAGGAGGAACATTTGTCAATTTCACTTTTTCAGGCGCCGTTTCAGAGAAAATCATGCAATCGTCATCGCGATTTTTCTCTCACCTGGGTAATCATATAAAGGGTTTTCACGCAGCCCTTATTCTTCTTTACCACTCACAAAAACTATCAAGCACTCAAAAGGAGATTACTCTCTTACTGATCATCTTCTCCAATAACCTGCGACAATGGTCGACTCCTCATCTATTCAAGAACAAACCACTCAATCCTCTTTCCTCACTATCAAGCTAAATCAAAATTTGATATTGGATTTAGCACCCTTCAAATACAATTCCTACTTGGTACCTATCGTGGAATGTCTCAAATACTCACCACTTGTTACCGCCCTGACCAAGGTTGAGTCAGTTCCAATGTCACTGTTGTTAATCGCTTATTCAAGTGCAATCTACCTGAAGGATGAGGAAAAGATTATCTTAAAGATCTTAGACAAGAAAACTTCGATTACAAAGGCTTGATTCTGCTCTCTTCTAGGGCTAGCCTATGATTACTCCATGATAAACCTAGATTCCATCTCTACTGCTTAAATCTTTGAGATGTTCTATCATATGGGGTATACTGAAGTTCTCACCACAATTACCAAGTTCAATAAATCCTCTCTCCCACCACAATGGAATGGTTTGTTCACTTTACTTTTCAAAGCTTTTTCAGAGAGAGTTGTTGGGTCGGACTATGCCCGCAAACTGTTTATGACAATCCTTTATGGTCTCTACCATGGGATTAATCTTGATTATGGCTCGGTGATGTGGGATCAGTTATTGCAGAGCATAAATTCATCTTCTCGACACACCGAAATTTCTTGTGGTCGTTTTTGGACCTTGGTGGTGCACATGTCTCTTCAGAAGCTTAATGTTCAAATCATGGCGGATTCTTTGATGGCTTCGATCTCCACATTCCACACGATGAAGATCATTATTGTAGACAACTCTAAATTATTTTTCATCGGATCGATTCCTGAGTCGATGTATCGAAGTGTGTCTGGAGCGAATAAATTTTGAAGTCCTTCAAGATGAAACCAGTTTTGGGTCCAAGAGTGATAACTACTGAAATGCAAAAGTCATTGGATGAAACTGATACTAAAAAGAAAGGAGGTAAGAAGGGAGATAAAGCGTAAAAGGGAAAGGAAGGTTCATCTTCTCAATCCCTTACTCCTAAGAAAAAAAAGGGTACAGGTGCTGACCCTTCGGCTCCCAAGAAGCGAAAGCTCAAGAAGATGACAATGCCCCCTCCTTCTTCTCCAAGCGAAAGTGATTACATTCCTTCTGATAAGGAGGTTGTCGAGAAAAGCGACAGTGAAGACCCCCAAACTGATGATTCGCTCCACGGTCATCTGCCTCCACTATCACCAAACTAAGAGGTAAATCTTGATGCTAAAATTCCCTATCCAACTCCTTCTCCTACTCATACTACTACTCCGGTTACTATCGCTCCATCTCCACCTCCAGTTTCCACCCAACCATCCACTTCTACTCCACAACAAAACCCAATTTTTTCTGAATCCACTACTACCACCACCATAACCGGACCTACTGTTGATGTCAACGCATCTAATGCAGGGGAAAAGACATCAGGTTTTATCACTTCCACAACAACTCCCATTTCTCCTCAACATCATGGATCAGAGGTCTTTTTTGGGGCAACAGGATTTGATTTTGACACCTTTCATTACAGTCCTTTCTTTATTCAAGAAGATAGTGACGAAGATGCCCCTATCACTCAGAAGGATTTGAAAGCCCTAAACGCGAAACTAGTTTCTATCCTTGCTTCTTCCACTGCTTCTTCTAGCCAATCTTACCCTGAAGCCTCTGTAAAGGGTATGCTTGACACTTTGGTTAAGGAACATGTTCCCAACCTTGCTAAAGCCAACAAAGCAGTTGAAGATTCTGCTCAATCTTGTCTGCAAGCAACCGAAAAAGTCGATAAACTAATCTCTAACACGAAAGCATTTATAACAGAGATCAACACAGCTACAACAACAAATGCCTCAAATGTGAATGATCCAATCGTCAACCTCACTGCTTTACTTCGTAAAGAACGAGAGTCTCTTGAGAAGCTTCGGGCTAATATTTCTGCTGACAACTCTGCTTTTCAAACGTCTATCTCTTCAAGCGTTTCTAAATTTCAAGAAGATTTAGCTGTTGAAAGCAAAGTCATGGACGAACTTGCACTCCGCACCACTGAACTGAAGACTCAATTAGTTAATTTCAAGCATGCGTAAAAGGAGATAGACGAACTTACATCTGAGCGAACAGTTATGAAAAGTTGTGTGACTGATGTCAACTCGTTGTTATCCAACCTCCTCGAAGCTCATGACCCAATCTTGACCATCACCATTAGACGACACCTAGTTGACAAGCTTTGCCATGCCATCGCTCTAATGAACAGACTAGAGGGTGTTCAAAAGGCCCATGTCCCTCCAGAACAAGGGGGAGATGGTTAAAATGCTAAGGCAGAGGAGAAAACAAAGACTGATAAAGGAAAGAAATCAATGGGTGATGATGAAGAATATGATGAGTCTGAGGAATATCAATTAAAAAGAAAGGCTTGTGATCTAGAATTGAATGAAAATGCTCGCATAGCGAGGGAGGCTTAAGAGAAAGAGCGAAAGGAGAATGAAGCTCACGACATATTGGAATGCAGAAATCTGTTGTTTTCTCTGTGGACGTTGGAGCGGATGATGCACGAAGCTGTTGATTTCCCCTTCGAATTCCTCCTCGGGGTCTTCTTCAGGTTCCTCTTCAGACTCCTCCTCGGGGTCTTCTTCAGGTTCCTCTTCAGACTCCTCCAACCATCCGTTATTCCCCTGATTAGGGAAATACAGATCTCCGGGATGATGGAAACTGACCATACTGTCTGCGAGAGTGTATAAATATACTAATATTATACCTAAGATGTTTTAATTATCGTATAAATTGAGTTGATGTACTCTTCTTGGTAATAAAGGGGTGTGTTTTTAGGTTTACCAACCATCGTGATTTCCTCGGGACATGTGATAGTTGTACCTCGGAGGAAATGTAGTTGATCAGGCTACATTCACTCCTTAATACGACTATGAACAGTCCGGGCTTAACCGAGATGCTAGCATTATCTTATTTGATTTGGTATTATGTTATTTTTCCTATATCACACAAGTAGAGTTGTTTTATCGTTGCGTTTTATTTTTTTTGTTTTGTTTTGTTCAAAATTGGTTTTGGTCCCTCTTTGGTTTATAGTTGCATATCAATGTGTGGTTAGATATGCTAGTTCACTATAAACAGTGCTCTGATACCAACTTGTCACACCCCCGAACCAGACGGCGGAAACGTCCGAGGGCTCGCGTGACTTAAATTAAATATCATCACAATGAATATACATGAATCATAACATAAACATCACCATGCATCAATATATTCCAATTGACTTTGTTCACATCAAGTACATTGTTTTAACATTACAAATCCATAACATAAATTGTTTGATAGTTTTCAAAAGCACAACACCCTAACATACTTGGTACTACTCCTCAGCTTACTTGTTACCTGAGAATACTAGTTATTTTGAAAATGGTCAACATATGGAATGTTGGTGAGTTCATAAGCAGGTTAGATATGAAAATGTTTTATGTAGTTTGTAAGAAAACAACCCAGAAAATCCGATATTTTCTAAAAAGACCATTATTTATATAAAAGTATGAAGATCCGTAAATATATGCATGATGATTTCAAAACGTGTGTAATTGAAAAGCTTTGTATTAAAAGTACCATGAAAAATGTTGAACTTCCCCGGAAAACCCGATTTTTCCGACCATAAAAAAAATATCATATAACTATTCGAATTGTTATTCCATCACTTAAATGTTTTTTGATTTACCTTGATTACTTGATTATTATTGGGTTTATTTATGTGAGTCGTTATAACCATGCATGATAATGACTAGTCCGACTGTCTTGACACTCTGGTGAACGCTGGAATTGATCTTAAGATTTTGTCACCGTAGACTGGCCGAGTCTAACTATAGCGAACAGCTGAGGTGTGGGGGAGTCACCCCCGTATAGATTTATACACAAACTCTCACTCTCCCTCCATGAGACTTTGATTATAACTATAGACTACGACCGACACATGTTGGTGCCACCCGTTATTACTCACTAAATCCCAATTGACTTTGATTACTCTTGATTATCGACCCGTATTTGTTAACTTGAATTGACGATAGGCCTAATAAACGGGGAGAAGAGGATTACAAATCCTACTAATCCCACGTATTATTTAAGGCTATAGGATATGCGAAGGACACGCTGGCCCATTTCGTATTTGATTCACTTGGACCTTACTAGCAATGCTAATGGGCCACTAAGGCCCAATAGCACTTAAAAGTCATTGAGGGTCCCTTAAACATTAAATTGGGTCATAGAAGGCCCAATAACATTTATAACTATCCCTTGGGCCCAAAAATCATGTTAATGGGTCACAAAGGCCCAATAAGCATGTTTGGAACTTTCAAGCCCAAAGAATTTAATGTTTACTTCTTTTAGGTATAGTTTAATTGTTGGAATGTTTGACTGGGTAATTGTTAATTTTCGCACCGGAACAAGGCCGGTCGGTTATTTTTAACGATGTTGGAATTATACGTATTTTCATCTTTCCATTTTCGTGAATGGTAGTTTGGTATTTTATTTTAACTCGAATATCTTAAAATAAAATAATTGACTCAAAATCTTGGTTTGAACCCCTTTTAGCCCTACTTTGGTAAAATTGACAAATTTAGTCCTTTTATATATAAAAAGACATTTTAAGCCCTTAAACCATTTTCATGACACTTTTGACCCAAGACACGTTCAAGTGATATTTTTAGCTCAAAACTTATTCTTTGGCAGTTTCAGCCCCTCCAGAAAAGTATTTTTCGGTTAAAGCCCAAACTTTTGCAACTTTTATAATTTTGGCCCAAAATCCAAAAAGTTTACATTTTTTATCATTGTTTGGAAAATACATAACTTTAACCCCTGAAATAATTTTGTTTACCCTTTTTGCCCCCTGTTTTGAGAAGTTTATCATTTCACTCCCTTGGAAGTTGAAATTTTCGCAAGTTATGGCTTAATGGGCCGAAAAGCCCAAAATTTGGCCCATTAAGCTACAAACAGTCGCAAGACCGAAACTCAAAGGAATTGACGGGGGCCTGCACAAGCGGTGGAGCATGTCGTTTAGTGTGCAATACGCAGCATCAACCAACGGAAAAACGTAGTCACTTCGTTTCCCGGGACGGGCGGCTCCCTCTTTCATCCGGTAAGCAAGCGGTTTTTCCCTCTTTTACACTTCTAGCCCTTAAAAGAGTATTATATCCATAAAAAACCATTTATCTTTAATGATTTGACTCTTTTAGTCCTTAAGAAAACAGTGAATAGCCATTTTTCAACCCAACTTTCATTTTTTTGACAATTTTAGCCGAAAAGTTGGTTTTATGTTGCAATATGTATACTTTAATCTTAGATGGTAATTTTGTTAACTTGTTTAGTGTAAGATGTTCTAGATCATGTTCATCTTCCTCTTAGATCCATAGATCTCGAGATTTCCATTCTTTTTGTTACATATTTATCACATAATCACATGAAATCACACAAAACATACACATACCCATAGATCTATACATTTTTCTTGTATTTTCCCCCATAAAGCATATGAAACCCAAAAATAGAGGGGTATGAACTCACCTTTGCTTGTTATTTTCAATTTGAAGAAGAAATGGAAGAAGTTTGATGCTATTCTTGGCCTTACAAAGCTTCTTGAGAAGAATTTGGCTTAGATGGGTTCTAAGAAGAATGATCATGAACTTTCATGAGTTAGAAGGGGATTATACCAATCTCAAGAAGCTAAACCATGGATCCAAGCATTAACTTACCGAGAATGATGATTTTTGTGAAATAACCTCCTTGATAAGCTCTTAATCTCGAAAACTTTGAAGGAAAAGTGAAGAGTGTTCTTTGAGAGTGTTTGGAGAGAATTTGTGAGGTGTGTGTGTGTTTTTCCTTTGTGTCCACGGCCGAAGAAGAAAAGAGAGGGGAGAGGAGAGAGAGTGAAGTGATAGATGCTTTGAAGTATAAGATAGTTGCAAGGATATCCCAAGTATAATTGTGAGGTGGCATATAAAAGTCAACTCTTTCTCCCTAAGTTTTGTAGTTGGACTGAGAAAGGCAGAGGAAAGAAAGAATTTGGGGCATTTTTTGTGCTTAAATCGATATTATGGCCCATTGATGATTTCCCGGCCTAATTGGTCTTTGGAGATGGTTCACGGACCAAAATAAATCAAAGAATGAGTTTTATGGTCCATCAAGGCTAATTAGATTTGTTATGGCCCAATAAGGTCCATTAGGGTATTTTATTTCATTCTAAGCCCAATATGGCCCAAAAGGTTAAAATAAATGGGAGTGGGTCCAATTAGATCCCATTTAAGAGTTCTAAGCCCAAAATAGTCAAATTGGAGGCTTATTGACCCATTAGGCCCAATAAGGAAATCCTAGCCCATAATGGACTTAAACCAGGATTTCTAGGGTTTCCAATTCTCTGTTGACTATTTGAAGTGTTTGTATAGAGTGTTTGATGGGGATTTTGTTGTTATTGAATAAGCATCATACATGCTTTCACATTTTTGGTTACCAAATGTTATCATTGTTGTTGTTACATGGCATAGAATTCCTAGTTGTAACATAGAAGGTCCAATAGTCTCGACATTCGACCTAACCGGAGAATTCGGCATAGGTGAAACTGGAATAAATTCAGCTTCTATAGACTCATCATTAATCACCAACTTTTGATGTTTATTCTTCTGCTTTTTGGAAAGATGTTTTGCCATGTCTTCTACCCTTCGTTTCTTTGAGGCAGGAGAAACTGGGACTTGGACTTCTTGAAAAATAACCCCTTTTCGATTAACTTGAGGTTTGACTTTGTATGTAGGAGAAAAACTGCATGATTTTTCAGATGAACCAGATGGTTTGTGAGCCATCTTTTTCACTTTCTTCAAAATCCAGACTTTGAAGGTAACACAGAAGTCTCTGGTTGAGATACTTCAGGTTTCTTGGCAACAATCAGAGGTGGCTCACTGTAATCTTGCTTCTTAGGTTTAACAACTTTTGCAACTTTAGTAGGTGATGGTTTCGAAGGACTCTTAGTAGTACTCTTCTTTGATCCCCTCTTTGGCTTTGAAGGATCAACAGTAGAAGGTAACAACACTCTAGTTTCGACATCGGTGTTAATAGTCTTCAAGTAATTCACCAACACCGGATGAGCTGGATCGATTTTTCGAAGCATTGCATCAGGAATGCGAGCAACCGTGGGGAAAACGGTAACTTCATCCTTAACTGTTTTAGGGAAATGAAACAGTGAAAATGTGGCAATCTCCTCATCCTTAGGAACTTCGATCCCCTCCTTCTCATAAGCAAACTTTAAAATAAGGCTCCAGTATCGAGCACTTTTTGTTTTGAAATTTAAATAGTTGAACCCTAATATTTTGGAAAAGTTTCAAAATTTGTTCTCAAGTTTTGGAATTTAAAATTTTGATTAAAAGTTTAATTTTGAAAATTTAAATTCTAAAACCCTAGTTGTTTGAAAAGTTCAAATTACACCCTTATTGTTTTATTAAGTTAATTAAATGTATAATTAAAAGAGAGTTAATAAATCCATAATGATATGGCTTATATTTAATTCAATTAAAGGTATATTTTATTAAATTAGACCACCTAGTATTTTAAAAGTGTAAAATAAAACCTTATATTATATATAAAATTAGAAGTCTAATATTATATATGTATGAGTCAAGAGTTAGTCTTACCGTTAGTAGGTCTCATTCACAAAGTTGGTCTCTAAGGGATGTTTAAGGAAATTGCCTATAAAATGACGATTGAATGGGTATCCACTCTTACCCACCACACTTGACTAGTGAAGGGTCGTTAGCCGAATGGGTAGGCTAGGACACAACCTTCCATTATAAGTATAATGAAATACAAAGTAACTAAACACTTTTATAAATTCCCAAATCTTAGTTACTTTAGGAAAAATGTGGAGTTAGTGCTAATCCATGAAATTGCACATTGCACCTTGTTGGTCGTTCGTGGAGCGTGTGTGGATAACCGGCACACTAATATGGGACCAATGAAGGATGGCAATGGGTAGCTTGATGTTTATCATAGATCAAAGGAGTGTGTGTGGTTAACCAGCACATTTATTAGGTGATTTGTAACATCGAGAGTACCGAGCTAATTTGCATGGTTATCCACACCTTGTTCGTGATCCTCGACATCCCAATCACAAATGAAGGGCACAATCGAGATTTAACCATGTCATTGAAAAGTTCAATGAATCTCAAAAGATCTAGGAGTTTCAATTCATTTAAAACTTAATTTTCCTTTTCGTTTTTCATGGTGGAAATTGGTAAATCGTCATTTACAACTATGGTCTTCTTGAATCCGTTGGAAAAAATTTTCCGCTTGAAGATGATGTTCCACGATTGGATTGTGGAAATGGAAATCATTCTTCACTTCCTCCACCTCCTCCGATAATTCTCCCTGACCCACGTGTTTGAAGACTTGAAAAGTTCAAGGTCACTCAAGCCCTATTGACGAAAAGACACGAAGATGGAAACTCGGTATGCGCTCATATCTTGGATATGAAGTTGCATATTGATAGATTGGGAATGTTGGGTGTTGATGTCTCAAGGAAGTTGGCTGTTGACTTGGTTCTTTAGTCACTTCCCGAATCATATGGTAAGTTCGTTAGAGAGTACTATATGATGGACCACAACGTGACCCTCATTGATTTGACTTATTTGCTTATTAATGTTGAATCAGAAATGATTTGGCACGTCGGTCGAGCAAATTTGTGTGATAAATCAATATCCGAACCTTCTATGGGCAATGGCAACATTGGAAGTCTAGAAAAGTTTTTTCTATGCAAGAGAAATGCTGATTCTGAGATAGTCATGTGTGCCATTCCAGAAGAATCCATATGTTTCTACTGCCAAAAGAGGGGGCATTGGTTACGAAGCTGCCATGACTACCTGAGAGATCTAAGAGATGGGAAAGTCAAGTTGTATGACTCTGCTTCAGATAAAATCCACTATCTAACTCTATTAAGTTCCTATTTATAGATTCTTAATACATGATGTGATAAGATTACATTTTGATGTTTTGTAGGATCGAAGAAAAGAAAGGAAGCTTAAAGGAAGAAGTGAGCTAAGTATGATCGCGAAGAAATAGATTTCAATCGCATGATTCGATGATTGGATTTTTGAGCTGCTGCTTAGAGTTATGATAGATTGCTTAGGAATATGTAATAGCATAGTTTTCATTTGAATTTGCATTGTAAGGACAAGTTTTCCGCACCTTTTATAAATAAAATAAATTTTGAGCTTCTTTGTCTTATTTATATCTCCTTGCAATGTCATTTGTGAAAATTGATGCTTGTGTGTTTCTATTATAAGCAATATTAAGTGGATGTGATTCTTAGTTATGTTATTTATTGTAGTGTCGTAATTTTCTAAGCAAGGAAAGATTTGCATCGCCCAAGTTTCAATTGGACAGAAGCTTGGAATCATATGATTTGAGTCATGTGATGTATGGAAATCTTGGTACTTAGAAAATTAAGATTAATTCCTTATTCACATGGATAGGAACACATAAACCATAAAATCTAAGTGTCATAAGGTTTCTCTCCTTCATGAAAATGATTGTGAAGAAACGCTTTTAGTAGGAAGATTTTAAGGAGATAGTGATTGTGTAAATTGCATTCTCAAATTCGATTATGATTACGGCATCCCTCTTCATAGTTCGAATTGTGAGATTTGGCAATTGGTTTAAACATTTAAGACTTATTGCTATAAGTGCTAAAATTGTTTAGACACACATATGAGCTATCTAAGGGAAGGTATATGAGTTTAAAGAGCTTAGATAAAGGCTTATCAGAGCATATCATATTAGAAATATGAACTTTGGAAGTCAATAAGTATTGATTTCTAGAAGTCCAACTGTTTTTTGAATATGTGTCAAAGCTAGTGGGAGCATAATTGTTATGATGGTATGGATATAATCATCATGTTAGTGGGAGCATGATTATTATTTTAAGTATTGCAAGTTAGCAATATTAATTGTAGAAAACAAAAGGTTTCACTTTGCAAAGTTTCAAGGGTTGATAAAATTTTTTTCTATAATTAAGGGAGAGAATATTATACTTCGGTTCAAAATCTAAAAGCTTGGATCAAGAAATTTTAATTAAATTTAGTCAAAGGACATATATGGATGTTATGTTGAAAATATTCAACATAAAGGAATTCTATATATGGAGATATTATAGTAAGAATCTGGTAAAGTATCACGTTTTTCATTATGAATCGTGTCTCATACGCTTTGGGTTTAGGATCGATTGCATATGTTGTAATATTCGAATGTTCTAAATTTTCCAAATGCCTAGGCCATTAAGAGAGAAAAAGGACTAGAACTGGATTTGACTAAAATAATTAAACAACTATCAAGGACGATCTAAGGTTCGCCAAGGATGGTCACTTGTAGGCAGTTGGAAGTATAGTAATGAATGGACCATAGAGACATTATTATGAATAGATAGGATTCTATTTAGAATGAGTTGTCATATGGAAAATATGGAAATGTTTCCATAAATGGGAGTTGGATATCAAGAATCTATGTCTAGATTAGAAACTTTTATGCAAGAAGGATGTTCAAAGGAATGTACTTTTAATGTGAGACTTCGGATCTATGGAATTGTCTTGTAACAATCTCCAATAGAGCATTTTGTAATTTCATTGGCAAAGTCTTGGTGACTTTGGTGTTGTGACATTATGAAAGGATCATTGCATAAAATGTTAGAATCTAACATATTATAATAGTGTCAAGAATTTGGTATTCTTGCACTTATGATAAGGATTAGGAGTTGTGAAATGAGCATCATTGGAAATGTGTTCATTTGATCTATTTCACAAAGTAAGGAACATGGGAGAACAAAGTGTGCATGCTTGGAGCATGGGACAACTGTTGTTATAATTCAAGTAATAATTTGATTACCCGAAACATTATACAAGGAATAATGAGTAATCAATATGGTGATTAAATAAAGGTGTCTTATTTATACTCAAAAGTTTGGGGCCATATAGGATTTGTATTATTCTTGTGTTTAACTTTGCATGTTTTGACTTCCTGAATAATAAGATTGTCAAACCATCCACAGTCGATAAATACTTTGGAAGTAGGTATTGAAGCTAGACTGTCATGAATTCATCTGTAGTTTGTCTAAAATGTTTAGACATAGCACAAGCTTGTTGCAGAGTTCATGAGTGCTCCTATAAGATTAGAGTATTGGATTAAACCCACGCTCACTTGGATTGCTTCATAGATTTTATCACGAGTGATTGGTGAGACGATAATATCGTATATTCTTCAAACCGAGACGTGTGAGTTGTATTCTGCAACTCGGTTGCACATTGATAATATGTAAACACACCAATAACTTGGTGTTATAAAACATATTATTGTGTGTGATTTGATGAGTAGGTACAAGCGAGCATTTGAGTCGAAGTTTATCCGTTCCTTTTACACAAAGTAGGATAAAAGCGATATATGTGGGCCCCTCAGTGATTTAGTGATGACACCCTAAGTGCTTGGCCAAGCCGACTAAGTTGATGTGTTCAATTGTAGTCTGTTGTCAGTCGTCATAAATCAGAAATCGGGAAACAACACATGAACAGAGAGTATGATTAAAATCCATGTCTCAATTCATACGATATCTAGAATGGAGGAATATATGATCCCTTATCTAAAGGACGTGTTACTGATAAGATCAGATTCGATAGTAGCTTTTGAAAGCTACGATTGCTTATCAGGTTCTGAAGTCATATGCAATATAGGTATTAGACTTATCCAAGTGGGAGATTGTTGGATTAGGTGTCTAAGCCCATAACTATTTTGGTATGTACTTGACCAAATCCAAAGCTTTATGGTTTGCATGTACACCATAGGATTGATGTAGTGCTCAAAACCCATTAGTATCGGGACAAGATCAGCGTGAAACCTCTCCCCAAGAAAACTCAGGACACAGCCCCGATACACCCTCGCAGCACTTACAGTGCGATCGTCTGCAATCTCTACCTCGAGCGGGGTATCCAAAGTTCCCGGTGCATCCTAAAACTACTTGCTAAGTGCAAGAGACACAAACGATCAGGTAGCGCCTGGGTCGAATAGAATGTGAGCCGACATACTATTGACCAAAAAGTTCCCTATACATTAGCACAATACACACATGAGCAATGCAAATAAATATAGAACGGTATAATATAATACGTACCAGCTACAACGTCTGGCGTTGCCTGAGCCTCCTCGGTAGTCAACTGAAATGCACGGCTCTTCACCGCTGGAGCATCTGCCATAGTAAGGCCGCTATTCGTGATCCTCAGTGTGGCGGGCGCCGGCGCCGCCACTGCTCCTCCCCCTCCCTGCAACTTCGGACAATCGGCATGCTTGTGGCTAGTCTGGTTGGAGTGGAATCAAATCAAGCCCTTCTTGGGGCAATCCCTGCTCAAGTGACCCTGATGGCCACACGCATAACATCCGGAGCCTGTTATCTGACAGGACCTACTGTGCGGTTTACCACACTTGGCACATCGGTCACGGCCCTGCTGGTCCCTACTAGATGAATCCAAGGTCTTAGGCTTTTTAGCCTGACCTACTATTCCCTGTGTCTGCTCCAGCTTTCGCTTTGTGCGGAAGTCCAGCCCCATTTACCACTCACGGGTCTTCTCTACCATCTTATTCAGGGTTTTGCACCCTATGAAGCTCACAAACTTGCGAATATCATCAATTAGCATGGAATGATACCTCATCCTCCTCATATCCTCATCGGTGGCATACTGAGGAATCAACAATGCTCGTTCCCGTAACTTAGCAGTGATCTCCGCTACAGTCTCAGTGGTTTGCTGCAGGTCATGAAACTCCCTCACTATTCGTTGCACCTCAATCGGTGGTGCAAACTCTAGATCAAATCACCGAACAAACTCGGCCCATGTCGTCTCAACCACACCGGCTGCTCCCACCTGACTAGTCGCCTCTCCTCACCAGTCCTGGGCTCTGTCTCTCAGCATACATGAAGCAAAGCCCACCTTTTCCGCATCAGGGCAAGAACTCGTGCGTTGGGCGTTATCAATATCCGCCACCCAACGTCGGATAACAATGGGGTCCCTGACCCCGAAAAACTCTGGTGCCCCACACGCCTTGAACTCCTAGAACGAGGGAGTTCGGACCCCGACCTGGCCCGCAGCAATCTCGACTCTGAATTCCCTGAGCCTCTCCTCCATGATCTCCATCATACCCTACTTAACCGTGCCAAAGATAACTAGGGTAGCATCAAGGATGCTCCTCGTAACCTCAGTTGTGATGAGCTCACGCAACCTCTCGTCAATAGGCTCAGTAGTGTCGCCTGACCCGGGCCGAGATCCTGATCCTCCTCCTCCAAATCGTGTAACCACCATACTGTATTGAAATATCACAATATATAAAGATTAGGATGTCCGTAAAGGGGATCCTCCCACACCGGTCCTGCTTAGAGTTTCCATCTCTAACATTAGTTCGGGTACAGGTCCTGTGGTTTCAGTAGTACAGGCCCAATACTACCTTCCACACCTACCTGTACCTTTCCCAAGGGTATACCTGATAACTCTAATTCGTCCCAAAACAAACTGTATCTCATAGGATACTGTATAGCTCAAATTCTAGGCTATCCTAAGATTTTCTCTACCCATATCAATCATAACAGGTTGCCTTATGCATGCGTATACACAGAAAAGGATTAAACAGAATTTCGAATAATAGACTCTACCCTAAGACCACAACCAAACAAGGAACATGAAATAAGGCCAAATCAATCATTCTAAGTCTATAAGATCCTAACCGTGTACATTTTAGAAAGCATACACGTAGCAAGATTAATACAATTATCATAATTCACATATCAGTATACATGGCTAACATATTGGGGAAACACTTAATTGGCTTGCCTGATCACGCGCGTTGCACTTTCCTCTTTTCCATACTTTAAAAGTTCCAACTTTTATTTATATTTTGAAAACAATTTTACCATTTCCTCAGTTTGAGTCCTGACACACCCGAGGGTGTGCCCGGATCCCTCAAACCAAAGCTCTGATACCAACTTGTAACGACCCAATTTTCGAGAGAAAATTTTCATTTTTGATTAACCATGATATTGTCCACAAAACATGACATTCCAAATACAATTGTTTTCAAAATTCATATTAAGTACAATTTTATTTCAAATTATCAGAGTGTCCCATAAGAAAACGCATGAGAGAGTGCACGCCACGCCATCAAGCCTTGCCCTTGCCCTTAGGCTCAAATGTACTTGAAACAAATCCACAAACTATAAGCTAATGCTTAGTGAGTTCCAAGAGCATACCACAAATACAATCCACATAACGCATATCATATTAGCCATAAAAGTACACATATCACATAAGCCATGCATACAATCAAATAAGGATGTCGTGGGCTCCTCCCAAGGTCTTACTCTAGGATGCCATGGGCTCCCCCACATGGTCTTATACCTAAGTGCCATGGGCTCCTCCCATGGTCTTTAACGGGAAAGCCATGGGCATCCCCACATGGTCTTACACCCAGGTGTCATAGGCTCCCCCATGGTCTTTACTTGAAAGGCCATGGGATCCCCTACATGGTATAACATTCAAGTTCCATGGGCTCCCCCATGGTCTTCCCTACAAGTAACACATATAGATAGCAAGGCACTAACATAACTAACTATCACAACACGTATCTCTACAATCAACAAGTATGCCACATATCACACAAAATGGGCCGGCCTTGGTGCCTTCGACCCATTGGTATGGTGAGGAGACTCACCTCTCATGAATGTTGTGTTGATAAGATAAGATCCAATAAGTCCCAACGCGCAGCTCCAACTCAACTTCCTATAAGCATCATAAGATTAACTTGTCATAATCCCATAATTACCCTGAAAGTCAACCCTGGTCAAAGTCAAGGTCAACAGTCCATTTTGACCCCAACTCGTCGAGTGCATCTAGCAACTCGTCGAGTTCCTGCTGAGTCCTGAAAACTTGAACAAACCCTAGCCAACTCGTTGAGTTGTTTCATCAACTCGACGAGTTCACTCAATATAGGCGGGGAAACCCAATGCGACTCGTCGAGTTGCCAGGGCAACTCGTCGAGTCCCCCTCCATGTTTGCTTATGATGATGATTCATCGAATGCAAGGACTCCAGTGCTTAGATCTGAAACCCTAAGGTGTCCAGAGGGATAAAGTTTCCAACTTTACCCTCTATAACCACTCTGAATGCTCTAAGGTCCTTATCGAAGGTTGGAGAGCTCAAAAGTCTTGCCATGCATTCCCAAAACTTTAGGGATCTAGAATTCCTCCTTTGTAGAGGAGTTTCTAGTCCTCAAAACGTTCCAACGATGGAGGCTTTATGGATATGCATGTCCAATGCATGTCTTTAAGTTAAAATTGCCAAAAAGGGGGAAATATCCTCTAAAAACCCTTGCATGGCATCCTTGCTTGATCCAAAGGTAGATCTAGCCCACCTTGGGACTATTTTACCCTGGAGATCCATAAAGTTGCAAACTTTATGAATCTCATGCATGTAATCAATAGGAATGATCGGAAATAAAGAGTAAACTTAAGATCTAGCCATATTCTAAGATAAAAATCGAATCTTGAAGACTTACCACAAGCTATAAGATTGTCAAGCTCAAGAGTAAAGGCTTGGTTTGTTGGATCGTCTTCTTCTTCTAACTATTTCCCTCTTTTAAAGCTCCATAAGTCACTCTAACTCACAAAATAAAAGAGAATGCGGATTAGGGTTTAGCACATATGTTCTTAGGGTTTAGAGGTTGATGGAAGGTCAGCCTGAAGGTTCTTAAGGAGATTATATAGGATGCAAACCCAAAAATTATGGTTTTACCTTTACAGTACCTACTCGTCGACTTGGCCTTCCAACTCGTCGAGTAGGGCCTAGATATTGCGTCCTTGAAATATCCTCTACTCGACTAGTAGGGGCTCCCAACTCGTCGAGTCCCAGTATCAAAACCTTAAAACGTAGAAAATTAAATCATACATGGGACATGTGTTATATATATATATATATATATATATATATATATATATATATATATATATATATAGAAAGAGAGAGAGAAAGCGAGAGAGAAAGAGAGAGGTGGGTTCATGTATTCAAACTATTTATTGCGTGAATATAAGAATCAATATAGGCCAATCATTTTAAAAACTTAAATAAGTATATGTAATCTTACCTATTAATTATTTTAGTTAATTAAATAAAATTTTAATTAATCCCTAAAATATTAGATTACTTTCCTTTAAATCCCTTCAAACCGTTACTGCTTCTTTATCACCGATTCATCCCGTCTTCTTCAACCCAACCCTAAAACATGATAGCCAACGTCTTGCCTATAGTTATGCTGCTTCTTTTTCCTTCCTTTCCACCGTCTGCCACTTCTCCTTCATGCCACCGTCATTCATTTTTGGAATGGGTCCGCAACATCCGTCGTCTTGCCTATAGTTATGTTGGCTGATTGCATAACCTTTTTATTTAGTTCGTGATTTGGAATCAGGTTACTATTTCCTCTTTATTTTATTTCTTTTTATTATTACTTGATAGAAATTTAGGAACATTGATTATTGTTATATTCATTCGAATATTCAGTGGTTGTTTGCAACTTTTACAAACATAAAATATTCATTTAAATTACAGTAAGGTGTATTCGGGATTTTGCAATTTCAAAATAGATTATGAGTTTACATTTGCAACTAGAATAATAACTAATAAGCATTCTTCATAAGGCCTAATTGTCAAATTAGATACGTTGCTATTTTATTATTTAAAACAAATATATTCATCTTTTTCTATGACTGTTAATCATCATTTTATATAAATTATTGATCGGTAATTATTTTAAAAGGTGTCACTTATAATCTAAAAAAAGTTTAATATTTTTTCAAACTTTTGACATTGTCTAATATAAGTTATGATAATAAATTGTCATTTTGTTTGTTTATTTTGTGGCATTTTTTATTCTTTTTTGAGTTGTGATAGAAATGAAAGATGGTTTTTTTTTGTTTGTCTTTATTAGATTCTAATTTGAATGTGAGCCTACAATGGGAAATCTCATCAGCTAACTATTGAACATAAGTATAGGATTAGTTTGGTTTATTTTGAAAAGGTAAAGACGTTTTCTTGGTTTGGGGCTTTAATTGGATGATAATAATCCAGTGTTTGATATAATGTCAAAAAATGAAGGTTTTTGTGTAAATATTGTAGTTTTTCAAATTTACAAAGGGTCAAGTAGTTTCTACCAAAGAATGATATGCCACCGAATTGAAAATCTCATTCCAACAAATTTAAAGATTTAATAGATATGAGTTACTTCTATTTTGCTAAGTACACCAACTTACATGTCATGCCTACTAAATTATTTAGTTGTTTATGGTTCAAAACATTTTGTTTGAAATACTTAACATAAGATATGAGTGAGTCGATATTCTTGTAGAACTTTTAAAGAATAACTAGCAAAAGTATTTTTCAAATTCAAAGAAATGCATGTATTTATCCATAATAGTTTAGAATATTTACTTGTTCGTTCGTTTAGAGTCAAATCATTCGATTAAATTCTTATAACAAAATAAATATGGTATGCATTATATTTTGGAAGATTTTGCTTGTAATTTGTGAATTTGGTTTTAACGATTGTCATATGATTTTATGGTAGTTATTCTTATAAAATGCTCAATTTCATAGCAGATATTTTTATTGAATGCGTGAAGGAGATATGATGATCAAGGGCGTAAACGTTGGATGATGGCGTCTGAGATGAAAATGAACAGTGCTCAATGGTCTTCACAAAAGAAAACATTATTCATCGTTATATTCTGGCAGAATAGTCCATAATAAAATGATCAAGTGCATTCGATCAAGAATTCTATATTTAAGAATTCTATACTTTTTAAGATTTTTATTTATTTTTTATGACATTTTGTTAAAATATGTGTAATTATATTAAAATTTACATGACAATTACTCTATAAAAATATGTATGAATCTATATTTACATTCATTGTCTATTAATATATATATATATATATATATATATATATATATATATATATATATAAGAATCATATTTTTTTTAAACTAATGGATCAAAACTATTGTTTGTCTTGAAAATATTCATTCATTCAAAATATTTATTTTGTCAGAATAGGTATTCTGACATTCTTATGGAATATCATTCTAACATAATTATCTTAGAATTAAAATTTAATTAATTATAAAAATTAAAAAAAAACAAAAATCCCTGAAAATTCAAATTTTTTTATTAATTAAACTTGTGTTTCCTACTTAGTAAAGTTTTGGTAAATTAAGAGAGTGAATATTACCCATTTATTAAATGGGAAGCTTTTCTTTATATTTTTTAATTTCTTCAAATACAATAATCACATTCTTAATTTACCAAAAACGATTAACCCACAATCAACTATACATCGAAACAATAATTAGTTAGAATACAATAACTTAATCATATATATATATATATATATATATATGGATATATATATATATATATATATATATAGAGAGAGAGAGAGGGGGAGAGAGAGAGAGAGAAAGAAAAATGTGGGTTCATGTATTCAAACTATTTATTGCGTGGATATAAGAATCAATATAGGTCAATCATTTTAAAAACTTAAATAAGTAAATGTAATCATACCAATTACTTATTTTTGTTAATTAAATAAAAAATTAATTAATCCCTACAATATTGAATTACTTTCCTTTAAATCTCTTCAAACCGTTACTGCTTCTTTATCACCGATTCATCCCGTCTTCTTCAACCCAACCCTAAACCACGATAGCCAACGTCTTGCCTATAGTTATGCCGCTTCTTTTTCCTTCCTTTCCACCGTCTGCCGCTTCTCCTTCATGCCACCACCATTCATTTTTGGAATGGGTCCACAACATCCATCGTTTTGCCTATAGTTATGTCGGTTGATTGCATAATCTTTTAATTCAGTTCGTGATTTGGAATTTGGTTACTATTTCCTCTTTATTTTATTTCTTTTTATTATTACTTGATAGAAATTTGGGAACATTGATTATTGTTATATTCATTTGAATATTCAGTGGTTGTTTGCAACTTTTAGAAACATAAAATATTCATTTAAATTACAGTAAGGTGTATTCGGAATTTTGCATTTTCAAAATAGATTATGAGTTTGCATTTGCAACTAGAATAATAACTAATAAGCATTCTTCATAAGGCCTAATTGTCAAATTAGATACGTTGCTATTTTATTATTTAAAACAAATATATTCATCTTTTTCTATGACTGTTAATCATCATTTTATATAAATTATTCATCGGTAATTATTTTAAAAGGTGTCTCTTATAATCTAAAAAAAGTTTAATCTTTTTTCACACTTTTGACATAGTCTAATATAAGTTATGATAATAAATTGTCATTTTGTTTGTCTATTTTGGTGGCATTTTTATTATTTTTTGAGTTGTGATAGAAATGAAATATAGTTTTTTTTTGTTTGTCATTATTAGATTCTAATTTGAATGAGAGCCTACAATGGGAAATCCCATCAGCTAACTATTGAACATAAGTATAGGATTAGTTTGGTTTATTTTGAAAAGGTAAAGACGTTTTCTTGGTTTGGGGCTTTAATTGGATGATGTCTTTCAAGTGTTTGATATAATGTCAAAAAATAAAGGTTTTTGTGTTAATATTGTAATTTTTCAAATTTACAAAGGGCCAAGTAGTTTCTACCAACGAATGATATGCCACCGAATTGAAAATCTCATTCCAACAAATTTAAAGATTTAATAGTTATGAGTTACTTCTATTTTGCTAAGCACATCAATTTACATGTCATGCCTACTAAATTATTTAGTTGTTTATGGTTCAAAACCTTTTATTTGAAATACTTAACATAAGATATGAGTGAGTCGATATTCTTGTAGAACTTTTAAAGAATAACTAGCAAAAGTATTATCTAGATTCAAGGAAGTGCATGTATTCATCCATAATATTTTAGAATATTTACTTGTTCATTCGTTTAGAATAAAATCATTCGATTAGATTCTTATAACAAAATAAATATGGTATGCATTATATTTTGGAAGATTTTGCTTGTAATTTGTGAATTTGGTTTTAACGATTGTCATATGATTTCATGGAAGTTATTCTTATAAAACGCTCAATTTCATAGCAGATATTCTTATAGAATGCGTGAAGGAGACATGATGATTAAGGGCGTGAGCGTTGAATGATTGCATATGAGATGAAAATGAACAATGCTCAATGGTCTTCACAAAAGAAAGCATTATTCATCGTTATATTCTTGCAGAATAGTCCATAATAAAATGATCAAGTGCATTCGTTCAAGAATTCTATATTTAAGAATTCTATACTTTTTAAGATTTTTATTTATTTTTTATGACATTCTGTTAAAATATGTGTAATTATATTAAAATGAACATGACTATTACTCTATAAGAAAATGTATAAATATATATATTTATATTCATTGTCTATATATATATATATATATATATATATATATATATATATATATAAGAATCATGTTTTTTTTAAACTAATGGTTCAAAACTATTGTTTGTCTTGAAAATATTCATTCATTCAAAATATTAATTTTGTCAAATTAGGTAATTTCACATTCTTATGGAATATCATTGTAACACAATTATCTTAGAATTAAAATTGAATTAATTATAAAAATCAAAATTTGAAATTAAAAAAAAAAAACAAAAATCTCTGAAAATTCGATTTTTTTTATTAATTAAACTTATGTTTCCTAATTAGTAACGTTTTGGTAAATTAAGAAAGTGAATATTACCTATTTATTAAATGAGAAGATTTTCATTATATTTTTTAATTTCTTCAAATACAATAATCACTTTCTTAATTTTTACCAAAAACGATTGACCCACAATCAACCATACATCCAAACAATAATTAGTTAGAACACAATAATTTAATTATATATATATATATATATATATATATATAGAGAGAGAGAGAGAGGGGTAGGTTCATGTATTCAAACTATTTATTGCGTGAATATAAGAATCAATATAGGCCAATCATTTTAAAAACTTAAATAAGTATATGTAATCTTACCTATTAATTATTTTTGTTAATTAGATAAAAATTTAATTAATCCCTAAAATATTGGATTACTTTCCTTTAAGTCCCTTCAAACTGTTACTGCTTCTTTATCACCGATTCATCCCGTCTTCTTCAACCCAACCCGAAACCACGATAGCCAACGTCTTGCCTATAGTTATGCCGCTTGTTCTTTCTTCCTTTCCACCGTCTGCCGCTTCTCCTTCATGCCACCGTCATTCATTTTTGGAATGGGTCCGCAACATCCATCGTCTTGCCTATAGTTATGTCAGCTGATTGCATAACATTTTTATTCAGTTCGTGATTTGGAATCAGGTTACTATTTACTCTTTATTTTATTTCTTTTTATTATTACTTGATAGAAATTTAGGAACATTGATTATTGTTATATTCATTCGAATATTTAGTGGTTGTTTGTAACTTTTACAAACATAAAATATTCATTTAAATTACAGTAAGGTGTATTCGGAATTTTGCAATTTCAAAATAGATTATGAGTTTACATTTGTAACTAGAATAATAACTGATAAGCATTCTTCATAAGGCCTAATTGTCAAATTAGATATGTTGTTATTTTATTATTTAAAACAAATATATTCATCTTTTTCTATGATTGTTAATCATCATTTTATATAAATTATTCATCGGTAATTATTTTAAAAGGTGTCACTTATAATCTAAAAAAGTTTAATCTTTTTTCAAACTTTTGACATTGCCTGATATAAGTTATGATAATAAATTGTCATTTTGTTTGTCTATTTTGGTGGCATTTTTATTTCTTTTTTGAGTTGTGATAGAAATGAAAATGTTTTTTTTTGGTTTGTCATTATTAGATTCTAAGTTGAATGAGAGCCTACGATGGGAAATCCCATCAGCTAACTATTGAACATAAGTATAGGATTAGTTTGGTTTATTTTGAAAAGGTAAAGACGTTTTCTTGGTTTGGGGCTTTAATTGGATGATAATAAACCATGCCTTTCAAGTGTTTGATATAATGTCAAAAAATGAAGGTTTTTGTGTAAGTGTTATAATTTTTCAAATTTACAAAGGGTCAAGTAGTTTCTACCAAAAAATGATTTGCCACCGAATTGAAAATCTCATTCCAACAAAGTTAAAGATTTAATAGTTATGAGTTACTTCTATTTTGCTAAGCACGTCAATTTACATGTCATGCCTACTAAATTATTTAGTTGTTTATGGTTCAAAACCTTTTATTTGAAATACTTAACATAAGATATGAGTGAGTCGATATTCTTGTAGAACTTTTAAAGAATAACTAGCAAAAGTATTATCCAGATTCAAGGAAGTGCATGTATTCATCCATAATATTTTAGAATATTTACTTGTTCATTCATTTAGAATAAAATCATTCGATTAGATTCTTATAACAAAATAAATATGGTATGCATTATATTTTGGAAGATTTTGCTTGTAATTTGTGAATTTGGTTTTAACGATTTTCATATGATTTCATGGAAGTTATTCTTATAAAATGCTCAATTTCATAGCAGATATTCTTATAGAATGCGTGAAGGAGACATGATGATCAAGGGCGTGAACGTTGGATGATGCCGTCTGAGATGAAAATGAACAATGTTCAATGGTCTTCACAAAAGAAAGCATTATTCATCGTTATATTCTGACAGAATAGTCTATAATAAAATGATCAAGTGCGTTCGTTCAAGAATTGTATACTTTTTAAGATTTTATTTATTTTTTATGACATTCTGTTAGAATATGTGTAATTATATTAAAATGTACATGACTATTACTCTATAAAAATATGTATGAATCTATATTTACATTCATTGTCTCTATATATATATATATATATATATATATATATATATATATATATATATATATATATATATATATATATATATATATATATATATATATATATATATATATATAAGAATCATGTTTTTTTTAAACTAATGGTTCAAAACTATTGTTTATCTTGAAAATATTCATTCATTCAAAATATTTATTTTGTCAGAATAGGTAATGTGACAATCTTATGGAATATCATTCTAACAGAATTATCTTAGAATTAAAATTTAATTAATTATAAAAATCAAAATTCAAAATTATAAAAAAAAACAAAAATCTCTGTAAATTCGAATTTTTTTATTTATTAAACTTGTGTTTCCTAATTAGTAAAGTTTTGGTAAATTAAGAAAGTGAATATTACCTATTTATTAAATGGGAAGCTTTTCTTTATATTTTTTAATTTCTTCAAATACAATAATCACTTTCTTAATTTACCAAAAATGATTAACCCACAATCAACCAGACATCCAAACAATAATTAGTTTGAACATAATAACTTAATCATATATATATATATATATATATATATATATATATATATATATATATATATATATATATAAAATGCATCATGTTTTTTATAATAACTAACTACATTAGTTTATATAAAAGTAAATTGTTTATATAAATTATTTCAAGCCTTTTTATTTGATACTTTCTTAGAAAAATATAAGTTTCATAAAATAATCTTTTTCCAATTAATTACAATGAATATAAATATTTATTAAGAATCAAATCCTTATAGTTTATATATATATATATATATATATATATATATATATATATATATATATAAAAGCATTTATCAAGAAGCAAGTTATTATAAATAATATATTATCATCAAGTTGTTTGTATGACCATTCTAAGATCATATATTATCTAGGAATATCATTTTATTACGACTATCGGACTTCATTTTTTTTCCATACAATATTAGATTTTGATGAATCTTATATACCTGAAAATCCAATAAAGATTACTACAACTTATATTTAGACATCGCTGGCTGAATGTAAACAAATCTTAAGTTATTATGGGTGTGTTTGACACGGAGCTTTTGGAAGAGTTCTGGAGCTTATAGCTTTTAGCTTTTGACAAAACCCTCTAGTTTAAATAAAAAGTTTCGTTTGGTAGTACGAACATTTAGCTTTTAGTTTAAACAAAATGCTCCAAATTTAAAAGCTACTTCATGTAGCATTTAACAAAACGTTACTGAGCTTTTGAAATAAATTTCCATAAGTACCCTTAAAAATATATTTATATATTTATTTACTTTTAATCAATTGTCCTTTTATGTAATTTTATATATTTCAAAAGCTTCCAGCTACTTTTGCCAAACACTCATATAACAAAAAAAAAGTTACAGCTACCCACTTCCAGCTACTTTTGCCAAACACGATCTATGTCGTGAACATAGTCCTATACTCATTTTTATCAATTTCTTCAATTAAATAGTCATTTTCAAATAACTATAACTGATACAAGGTCTAGTACTTTCATTTTTATTCTCCTCCTAAATCATTCTATATATGTAGCTATTAAGCTTTAAAGTTGCTACCTTTGAATTATAAAAAAAAAATCTTATCATTTTTGAGAAAATTTTATTCTCACTTTGAGTGTTCATAACTTGCTGAGGATTCATTTAACAACTAGGCTGATTCCTTTTTGTTGGGTTAATTTATTTCCATGTCTGTTGTAACTTATCTTTTTATCCTTACCCCTTTTCCTTGTCTATAAGATAGAGATTTTTCGAAAAAAAAAAAAAACATATGAAGTTTGTAGACCATATCTACAACCCTCTGCATCAAAAGAAGTAGACAAAATAGCTGCAACCTGTAATAAGAAGTTTGTTTGTTTTTTAACGTTTACAGGCTGGTGCAATAAACTAAAGGTATGCTTCATCAAAACTCATTCAGCTTGGCCCTTGGGCCCCATACTCTATCGCATCCGATCTCGGCCTAATCAATCATGACAGAATAACCGGAAATCGGTACAAGCATTATCTACTACGAATCATGGTACCCGAACCATGACACCACCTCTCAATCTGCCACCAATCATGGTACTCGAACCACGATATCACTTCTCAATCTACTACCAAACATGGTACTCGAACCATGACATCTCCTCTCAATTTACTACCAATCATGGTACTCAAACCATGATTTCACCTCTCGATCTGCTACTAATCATGGTACTCGAACCATGATATCTCCTCTCCCGGATATCGGATCCTTTCCCATCAAACCCTAGTGGCTTCGTGTTGCTGAGCTCCCGGTACAACAACGAGTCACCCCCTTGCAGTCTAGTAGTTGCAACAGTTGCGGTGGCTGCAGCAGCAGCAGCCTCTGAAACAGCAGTGTATCGCTCATCGAAAGTCTCAATCAACGTGGTCTCAATAGACCTAAACATCTCGAGTACGACCTCTCGCATGGTCGCGACCACCTCATCACGAATCATCCTACGAACCTCGTCATCGCTAACTCCGCTGCTCTCTGGTGTTTGACATGTACCCACCATGAGGTCTCTGAAACACAATCACAAAGATACCAGAGACTCGATCGAGTATACTCGCACTCGATCACCCAACCATACTTGTTCCTTAGTACCCTAAGGATTCTTACTTGGATTGCTCATTGATCCGGTGTTTCCAGTAGTACGAGCCCTATACTACCTTCCACACCACATTAGAATTCACCCCAAGTCCTCCACCTAGGATCCCAGATCACAAGTACTCTACTTCTCGCTAAGCACAGGCTACCCTTCGGTAGATCCCTAATAATCTCCTCACTGCTACCTACTCACTCTCGAGGCATCTCATGGCACCAGCAATCTCCTAGGCTAAGGAATCACAAATGAGGCCACTCGAGTCCTAATATGAATACCTTGCCTAATCTAGCATACATATCATATCACATAATATCTCATCACACATAATGTAAGGATATTTTGGGAAATCACCGCTCAGGCACTGACTAATCGCACACACTGTTCCTCCTGCATGCTTTTGTCAAAATCTTTTATTCTTTTAGAAAAATTGTTTCTTTTATGAAAACTTCCTCAAATCCTCAGTTTGAGTTTAGTTACACCCGAAGCTACATCCGAATCCCTCAAACCAAGGCTCTGATACCAATTTGTAATGATGTAAAATCTCAAAACAATTTTTCATTCCAAACATAATAAATTTCATAAAATAATTTCAAAAATCATTCAATCAAATGTTATCTCAGAAATCATATCCCAGAATCTCAAACATATGGATCTTCATCAGTGTGTATAGATCATGCCGGCGCCTTCATGCGATCCTCGCTAGTACCTGAAACGCATATCACACAACACGGTAAGCATAAATGCTTAGTGAGTTCCCTAAAATACCACATACAACACATACGCCACTCGAGGCTATAGCTCTACAAGATCTTCCGGTCAATGTGTCTCAAGGGACTTCCGTCCCATAGTCCTTTTAGACCTTCCGATCCCACTTTTCTGACCTTCCGGTCCGTATCATCTTGATCTTCCGATCCCGCTTCTCTGACCTTCCAGTCCGTATCATCTTGGCCTTCCGGCCCATACATTGCTGACCTTCCGGTCCATATCATAATACTCATAATATAACATAACACATACACATCATATAACAGCATGCATCACATACTCATCATAGCATATAAGACCTTCCGGTCACGCATAATTACCATCCTAGGTAAAGTATAGTGAGAAGACTCACCTCACATGATGTCTAGTAAACCTTCTGGCTTGATAACCTCGTTCGAGCCTCCGCCTAACACATAAGGCAAACATTTCTAATTAATACTTCCTCTTGTCCTGTAGAAGACCATTCTACCCCTCCCTGACCTCTCTTGAACCAACTTGACTAAAACCCTAAGGTCAACTGAAGTCAACTCTAGTCAACCGTCAAACTTTGACCAAACTCGTTGAGTGTATGCGTGTGACTCGGCGAGTCCATGCGTCTCCTCTTAATCCTCATAAATCCACACTCGAATCATCGAGTTAACCTTTCATTCGACGGGTTACCACTGGTCACGAATCGCGGGGCAACCCGACTCGACTCGTCAAGTCCCCTTATGGACTCGGTGAGTTCCCTCCATGGCAACACTCAAAAGACCTTCTGAGGTCAGATCTACTTCTCTAATCTATAGATCTGACCTTCCAATACACAATAATCACGTAAAGGTCCAACCATTACACTCATGCAACACTCATAGGGCTTCTCTTGGTGAAATAGCTTCTAAAATGGCAACCTAGGTTCGTATCTCCAAAGGAATAGCATAAAGCAGGATAGATAGGACTCTCTGGACCTCATAAAGTCCAGATCTAAGAAGAATTCCACCTTGGGATCTCGTATGTTTCGAATTCAAGCTAAAGAAGGCATAAGAAAACCCTAGATTTATGGATTCTACACAAAACAGAAGGAAAGGGCGAAATAGTACCTCAGAATGGAGATCCTTGCTTGGATGTCTCCGAATAACAACCTCCTTTGGTCCTTCTAGCTCAATCCCTTCTCTTCCTTTGCAAAATCACACCAAAATTACTTGATTTCATTATAAGAACTCTCCCTTGGCTCCAATGGCGATTTAGAGTTTTTCATAGGAAATATGAGGCGCATCCAAGGTCATAAGTTCCTTTAAATAGACTCCAACCCCGGAACTTAGGGTTTTCTCTGCCTAGCACCTACTCAGCGAGTCCATACTTGGACTCGTCGAGTCCGCTCATTAAATCCACATGATCAACTCGATGTGACTCGGCGAGTCAGACTTACGACTCGTCGAGTCCCTCCTGAATCCTCAAAATTGAAACATGGACTGTCATACCCGAAATTCTGGATGTTACAAATCACCCCCACTTAATTTGATTTCTCCCTCGAAATCGCTTCTCAAAACTTATAGATAGAAACCAAACACCCGAAAAGTACCACTGAAAGGATCTTACTCCAAAACGATATATTGCTCCATAGATACCTGAACCCGACCAGGAACTCCTAAATTCGAAACAAAACCGGCCCCTCTGCCGCTAAGATGTCCCTTATGACTTCCAAATATAAACCCAACAATCGGTTACCGATCACCCATGCCATACTTACCCAACAATCTCAAATACACTTCTATAGACGAAAGGGGCACATTACACCAGAGAATCGTCTCCTGCCCTGAAATCGAACCCCACTGGTTCAATGAATCTTCAACACCCTGCCTTCTGATATAAGAAAGTAATCATGCTCCCTCAAAAATATCCTCTAATATCTATAATCATAAACCCCCAACTTACTCTCAACGATCCCTACTCCACACTAGGTACCAGGTCATCTCTCAACCAACCATTAACTTCCAAAGGTTACTCATAACATGTTCCAAGTGTCTCACTGACTTCCTTCTCACATCAACTATCTCGGCCCAGTGACACATAAGTCAAGAAGTTCTCTTTACCCCAATGAATACTATGCTCCCAACTGAAATTGTCTAACCCTCGACCTCAGCCGAATTAATAATCATTTGCCTCCTGCACCTCATGGTATCTCTCGTACTAACGAACTGACCTCACTCGGGTCTAAGATATCGGGTGACAACAATACCCCTCAACCAATAATACACCTCAAAATCCATAATCTCCTCTCGCCTACCCAACGCACCTCCAAATCCAAACTCAAAATCAAGAGTCTGGTCCAACCCAAAGTTGGAACCACTTGTCCCAATGGAAGAATCATGTCATGACTCAACCGGAAATCCGCATGAATACCACTTTTTCCAATTCCTTCATGATGCGACAACCACAACTCAAGTAAGAAGTTAACGATTCCCAAAAAATATGGGGACCCCAGTCTCTTTCCTGGTTCGACCACCAGGCTCCCAAAAACTCAACTATTAGGTCTACCCTCGCCCAAAACTCTTCTGCGTCGTGCTTTGATCAAAGAGTACTTCCTCATAACCACCTCTCGCTGACTAAAGAGTACTACGACTCCCCGTAGCATCGCAACAACCTCCCTCTAACTAGTGAGTACTACGGCTCCCCGTAGCATCACGACAACCTATGACTTGTGAGTACTACGACTCCCCGTAGCATCACAACAACCTCTGACTAGTGAGTACTACGACTTCCCGTAGCATCGCGACAACCTCTGACTAGTGAGTACTATGGCTTCCCATAGCATCACAACAACCTCTTACTAGTGAGTACTACGACTTCTCGTAGCATCACAACAACCTCTGACTAGTGAGTACTACGGCTTCCCGTAGCATCATAACAACCTCTGACTAGTGAGTACTATGGCTTCCTATAGCATCACGACGGCTTCCCGTAGCGTCACGACAACCTCTGACTACTAAGTACTACGGCTTCCCGTAGCATCACAACAACCTCTGACTAGTGCGTACTACGGCTTCTCGTAGCATCACGACAACCTCTACCTAGTGAGTACTACGGCTTCCCGTAGCATCATGACAACCATTCCCCGCTGCAATCCTCATTCTTATATAGTCCCTCCTGATACCAATACCCAAGGGCTCCCACTGGTACCGCAGATACGCAATATGCCACTTGCAGTCTCAACCCAAGACTCAAAACTAATCCGAACTTCAAGTCATCATACTTGGATACCTCGGCAAATTACCACAGAACCTCATGATGTACTGCCTCAATCCCTGATCTCCTTCTTTCAACATCACACAAAGATACACCCACACATTCCCTTAGAACCTCACAACAAGTTTTCATTTCATAACACGCAACTACGGATTATCCCAACTCTCAATTGAAATATGAAGTAATCGTCAATGACTCATAATCATATTGAAGACAATCCAAAACTTCCTTCTATATTGCTCAAAACTCATGCAAGAATACTCATAACGACCCTGAAGTTGTTGCTTTATCAATTCCTGCCCTTTCCCTAACCGCATAGCAGCCCATACAATGAACCATAATTCTCTCCACTATCAGACTAATCTTACAAGCCAACCATCTCGAGTTCACCATAGTAATCTCGAAGAATTCCTAACCACCTCAAGGTCTCCGACCAACGGCTACTTGCCGTGGGGACACTCATCCGTTCTCAACATGTACTACATGCATTTGTTGGATAAGGTGTCTAAGTCCATAACTTATTTGGTACATACTTGACCCGGCCCGGCATGGTCCATTTGGGTTGCACTTCACCCAAACGATTTATGGATAATTTTATGAGAATTTTATACTTACGATTTATTAATATATTATAAGTTATAATATATTAATATGAAGTCATGTTATTTAATTAGTTTTAGTCTTAAATTAATTATGAATTAATTTAGAGATTAAAAAGAAGACTGATTAAATTATGGGCTATTATATTTTATATAGTGTGGGCTAATACTCATTTGTTAATGGGCTAAGCTAATATGAAAGTCCATGGATGATCCATGGAGCTTTTAACCCATGGATCCTTGGAAAGGAAAAGACATGGGTTATTAGGGTTTCACCCTAACCATGCACACTATATAAAGAAGCATATGATGCAAGAAATGACACTAGGAGTGTGAGACTTAGTGGTGGCCGATTCCACAAGAAAGTATACTACTCTCTCAAAGTTTTCCAAGTGTTTGTGGTGATTTGTGATTCCATTTGAGGCATTCACACTATTGGTGCTTGGCTCTCAAACTCCAAACAATCAACCATCATCAAAAGGTATGTATTTCTACTAGTACTTTTATGATTCATAATCCTTATGCTATGCTAGTTAGGAAGAAACCTTGGAAATTATTATTTGCATGTATTTTAGAAGAAAACATAGATCCATGGTTTATTAGGGTTGCATGCACACTTAGGAAGTGTTAGATTGCTCAAAACCCAACAGTGGTATCAGAGCCTAGGCTTGTTTTCTTGAATACTTGATGCAGAATGCTGAAAATCAAAGTTTATGTGTTGTCTGCACAGCAGACTCGCCGAGTCCATGAAGGGACTCAACGAGTCCAAGACAAAATTCATCCAACTCGGCGAGTTGGTTCATGCACTCGACGAGTTGGAACCCCAGACAACATATCTTCGAGTTTTGGTGCTGGAATTGGTCTAGAATCATTACCTTAAACTGTTTTGGACTCATAAAACCTGTTTTTGATGTGGTAATGATGATGGTGGACCAATTTCAAAGTTATAATCAAAATTTCAAGTTTATATGTGTTCATATGATTCTTGAAATTGTTGATGTGGATGTTCATGTTCATATGAGTTTTGTTAGATCATAGGAATTATTTGCAAATTGTTTGTTAGTTAATTCTTGATCTTAATGTGTTTTAATGGAATTCATAATTTGTCCTCAAGTTATGGAATTCCAAAAGTTTTTTCTTTTAAATGTTTTTTTAAGAAGTCATAAGTTACACTTTAGTAGAGTTTTTCTAATAAATGCTTTTATGGACTTCATAACTTGTCCTCAAGTTATGGATTTCCAAGTGGCTCTTCATTAAAAGTATTAAACACTTAATTAAAACTCATAAGTTATGAATATCCAAAAATTTATGAATTGTTCAAAACTTGCCCTCAAGTTTTGGAATTTGTAAAGTCTCACACAAACTTTAATTCCATACCCTAGAAGTTTTAAAAGTTAAAATTCTACCCTTATACTATTATAAGATTAATGGTTAATTATTATATATATGTATAAGAACAAGTCGTTTACCGTTAGTAGGCCTCATTCACGAAGCCGGTCTATAAGGTGGGTATAAGGTTGTTGCCTATAAAATGGAAACTTAATGGGTGTCCACTCTCACCCACCGCTTGCTTGACTGGTGGAGGGTCGTTAGCCGAGCGGGTAGGACAATGACTTTAAATTCTCATTAAAAGTATAATGATTATTATAAAGTAACTAAATGTTTTATTTAATTCTCAATCTTAGTAACTTTAGGAAAAATGTGAATTTGGTGCTAGCCCATGGAATTCACACTTTGTACCTTACCAAGTCGTTGGTGGAGCGTGTGTGGTTAACCGGCACACTAACTTGGACTAGTAAGGATCACGAAGGGTGACTTAATGTTTGTCATAGATCAATGGAGCGTGTGTGGTTAACCGGCACATTGATTGGGTGATAATATTAAGGGTACCAAGTGAATTGGTATGGTTATTCACACCTTGTTTTGTGATCCTCGACATCCCAGTCACAAAATTTGAGAGGGCACACTCGAGATTGAAACATGCCATTGAAAAGTTCAATGAATCTCAAAAGATCTAGGAATTTCAAATCCAATTAAAACCTAACAAATTATTTCGTTTTTCATGGTGGAAATTGGTGAATCGTCATTCGCCTACCTTCAAATATTTTATAGCTTGGATTACGGCATCCCTCTTCCAAATTATAAAATATTGTGTTGGGTCCTAGCCTTAATATTTCATATTGGGTGTTATATTAAGGACTTTGAATCAACTAACTTGATTTTCTCCCATTATAGATGCCTGGTTAAGAAAACTATGATCTTCCCAAATCTCTTGAAGATGGTGTCCCTCAACATCATGCTTCACTTCCTCCACCTCCTCCAATTATTCTCCCTCACCCACAAGTTCTTGAAAAGTTTAAAGTCACTCAATCCCTATTGGCAAGCATAGTCTATGTGTGTTCACATCTTGGAGATAAAGTCACATATTGACAAGCCGGGAGAGTTGGGTGTCAAAGTCCCGTGAAAGTTGGATGTTCAATCACTTTCTTAGTAACATAGTGAGTCTCTTTGGGACTACTATGAGACGGACTATGACATGACCCTTAATGATGTTATCTATTTGCTTGGTGTTGTGGAATCAGCAATGATTTGGAACACCAGTAAAGCAAATTTGATTAAAAGAACAACTTCCCAAGTCTACATGGACATTGACAATGGTAGCATTGGATATTTAGAAAAGGATTTCTCTTCCCAATGGAAAGGGATCGGCTATAGTCAACTCGGTTGACCAAATAGTAAAGAGAAAGGCAAATTCTGAGATAGTCTCATTTGCCATTACCAAAGGGTCCATGTGTTTTGTTGCCAAAGGAAGGGGCATTGGTTGCGAAGCTGCCCTATTCACCTGAAAGGTCATAAGGTTGATCAAGTCAAGAGGTTTGACTCTACTTCGGGTAAAGTCCACTGTCTAACTCTATTAAGTTCCTATTTGGAGATTCCTATTACATAATGTGAATGGGTCACATGCTGATGTTTTTAAGAATCAAAGAAAAGATAGGAAGCTTAAAGTAAGTATATGTTGATTCTGATTGCAAAGGTGGGTTTTCGATCGCATGGTTCGGCAATCAGAATTTTGAGCTGTTGCTTAAGAGTTATAATATATTGCTTATGAATAGATAACAACAAGGTTTTCATGTGGATTGTAAGGATAAGTTTTTCCGCAAAGTTTTATAATAAAAGAAAAAAGGGTTTTAATTTTATTTATTTTAAAAATATCCTTACAATGGCATCTGTGGAAAATTGTTGCTTATATGTTTCCAGTAATAGCAATATTGGAAAGTGGATTTGATTCTTTTATTTGTGGTAGTGTCTGAATTTACCAAATGAAGAAAGTTTTTCATCACCCAAGTTTCAATTGGACAGAAACTTGGAATCATACAAGTTGTATTGTATGATGAATGAGAATTTTCATCTTTGAAAATTAAGACTATTTCTTTGATCACATGTATATGTGAGTCAATTGAAGGACTAAGGAATTAGGTACACTAGGTGTGCGCTGGTCAAGGTCCACCACAAAGATTGATTTGTCATGATTTACTGAAGATTAGTAAATATGATTATACTTATAAGGTTAAGTATAATTCTGTAACATTGGAAAGGTTACAATGTATGACAAAACAAATGAGAAGAATCAAATTAGGCAGAAAGATAAAAGTTTCTCAAATCTGAAAGGATGGGAGAGTACTTTAGTATCGTATTTCATGATCATCTTAATGATTATGAAACCATATCACAAATTCATACTCTAAGGATGTCTTAGTGCATTCTTATGGCTAAGAAGAGAGGTCATGAATTGTTGGATTGGTTAAGATCAAGAAGATGAGTCATACTTCGTTCCAAAACAATTCTTAGAGTCATACTCCAAGATTGTAACATTGAGTGACATAAAGTAAGGTTTAAAACACTTATCAAATGTAGTGTAGAATGTTTCTACCCTTGTACATTTGAGATTGGTAAGTTGTGATGTCTTGGATGAGACAAAAGACCAACTAAGACCAATTGTGTGAAGTGTTAGTCTTGATAAGAATCCGCACTATCCCTTGAATATTTGTTTTGTCAAGGAATGGTTCTTGACTGGGGAAACTTATATGTCAAGGGGACAGTGGGAGCCTTAAAGATCCTGAAAGAGTTTCAAGATTTAATCAAGAGTAAAACCTGTAATTTATCGCTAGCACACAACTTAAGGTTTGCAACCTATCGTGTTGACATAATTCTTGTTTCTGTACCGACTTCAAATAAGTTGAATTTGCATGTGAGTTATCAGAGTTCAACTTGGAAGCATTGGTGGGCCTTGTGCTACCAAGGTGACAAGAAACTAAGATTGAACAAGTTTAATCCATGTAAGGCTGAATTTGTCACTAACCTTATCTTGTGATTATGGTTTTGACAAATTCACATAGATAGGAACTCATACACTATAAAATCTAAGTATCATAAGGTTTCTCTCTAATTCATGAAAATGATGGTGAGGAAACGCTTTCACTAAGTAGATATCAATTGTGTTATTTGCATTTTCAAAAGTCGTTAGTGGAGTGCGTGTGGTTCACCGGCACACTAACATAGACTTGTGAGAAATGGCAACGGTCTAAACAATTAAGACTATGATTACGGTATCCCTTTTCATAGTTCTGAAAATTGTTTAGACACACATGTGAGCTATCTAAGAAAGGGTGTATGAATCTAAATTTCAGAAGTCCAGCAGATTTCTGGAAATATGTCAGAGCTAGTGGGAGCATAAGTGTTATGCTGATAATCATCATGTTAGTGGGAGCATGATTATTACGTTTAGTGTTGGAAGTTAGCAATGTTAATTATAGAAAACAAAGTTTCAATTCATGAAGTTGCAGGGGTTGAAAAGTTGTTTTGCTATAATTAAGGGAGATGAAATTATACTTCGTTTCAATTCTAAAGCTTAGATTGAGATTTTAATCATCTTTAGTCAAGAATATATATGTATGAATTTTATGTTGGAATGGTTCAACTTCAAGAAATTCTATATATATTGCGTTTTCAAAATTCGATGATGATTACGACATCCCTCTTCATAGTTAAATTTCGAAAACATGGCAAATAAAAAATATTGTAGCAAAAGACTGGTCTAGTATCATGTCTTTATGTCAAACATCATGAATCGTGTCCCATATGCTTCGGATATAGGATCGATTTCATGTGCTATAATATTCATCTTTTCTAAATTTTCCAAATGCTTAAGGCATTGAGAAGGGAAAAGTCTAGAACTGGATATGACTAAAGTGATTAAGCAATTGTCGAGGACAATCTGAGGTTCGCCAAAGATTGGTTGCTCATGGAAAGTTGGAAGTATGATGTAAGTTGTCGGAAAGGACCATATTGACATATTCTGAAAAGAAGTAACTCTTGTTCGGAAGTGATAGTCAAAATGGGACTATGGAAATGTCTCCATAGGTGGAAGTTATTCAATCTATGTAAGATTAGAAAACCTTAATGCAAGAAGGATGTTCAAAGCAATGTACTTTGAATATGAGACTTCCGTTCCATAGAAGTTGACCTTCTTTGGAATACTCTGTAATGACTGGTGACAAGGTTTTGGTGACTTTGTGCATAATCATTACAAGAGCAACATTGCATAAAAGTTTAAAATCTAACAGTTTTTTTGGTAAATGATAGGAATCGGGGATTCTCACATTTACAATAAGGATTTGGGATTGTGAAATGAGTATCATTGGAATCATGTTCAATTGATCTACATCACAATGTAAGGATCATAGACAAACATAGTGTGCATACTTGGAGTATGGCATAACTATTGTTTAGAAAAACAAAGTGTACATGCTAGGAGCATGGGACGACTGTTGTTTTATTCAAGTCTTAAGTTGATTGTTTGAAACATTATACAATGAATAATGTGTAATCAATATGGTGATAAATAAAAGGTGGTTCTATTTATATTCAAAAAGGTTCTGAGACCATATTGGATTCGATTATTATTGTGTTTCACTTTGCATGTTTTGACTTCCAAAATAGCTAGGTTATTCTTTCCGAATGACTAAGTTATTTAAACACTCCACAGTCGTTCATATGTTGGAAGTAGGTATGAATCAAGACTGTCATGAATCGAGTTTGTAGATGGCTAAATGGGTTTAGTCATAGCAATGGTTGCTACAACATTCATGAGTGCTCATAAGTTATGAGTATTGGAATAAACCCACGCTCACTTGTATCACTTCATGGAATTTATCTCGAGTGATTGTGAGACGGTAATATCATATAAATCTTCAAACCTAGAGATATGAGTTGTTACCTATGAGTTGGTTGTGCATTGATTGCACGTAAACACATCAGTAACTTGATGTTATAAAACGTGCCTTTGTGTACAATTCAACAAGTAGTAGAACAAGCATATGAGTCGAAGTTTATCTGTTCCTTCTAGAAATAGAAGCGATATATGGGCCCCTCGATGATTTTGTTGTGACCTATGTACCGGCCGGTCAGAACTAAATTGATGTGTTCGATTAAGTTCTTTGTCAAACAAATCGAAAATCGGGAAACAAACTGTTGGACAATAAGTACGACGTTGTTCCATGTATTTGTCCGGCTGATATCATGAGAACAGAGGATTATATGATCACTTATCTAAAATGGCGCTTCATAGTTCAACAGAGTTTTCGAGAGCTACGATTGTTGGTTGGTTCCTGAAGTAACATACGCAAATATAGTTATTAGACTTATCCAAGTGGGAGTCTGTTGGATAAGGTGTCTAAGTCCATAACTTATTTGGTGCATACTTGACTCGGCCCGGCATGGTCTATTTGGGTTGCACTTCACCCAAACGATTTATGGATAATTTTATGAGAATTGTATACTTACGCTTTATTAATATATTATAAGTTATAATATATTAATATGAAGTCATGTTATTTAATTAGTTTTAGTCTTAAATTAATTATGAATTAATTTAGAGATTAAAAAGAAGACTGATTAAATTATGGGCTATTATATTTTATATAGTGTGGGCTAATACTCATTTGTTAATGGGCTAAGCTAATATGAAAGTCCATGGATGATCCATGGAGCTTTTAACCCATGGATCCTTGGAAAGGAAAAGACATGGTTTATTAGGGTTTCACCCTAACCATGCACACTATATAAAGAAGCATATGATGCAAGAAATGACACTAAGAGTGTGAGACTTAGTGGTGGCCGATTCCACAAGAAAGTTTACTACTCTCTCAAAGTTTTCCAAGTGTTTGTGGTGATTTGTGATTCCATTTGAGGCATTCACACTATTGGTGCTTGGCTCTCAAACTCCAAACAATCAACCATCATCAAAAGGTATGTATTTCTACTAGTACTTTTATGATTCATAATCCTTATGCTATGCTAGTTAGGAAGAAACCTTGGAAGTTATTATTTGCATGTATTTTAGAAGAAAACATAGATCCAAGGTTTATTAGGGTTGCATGCACACTTAGGAAGTGTTAGATTGCTCAAAACCCAACAACATTATCTCGCTCTACGTCTCGCCTTGACCACCAATACCCATGATCTTATGAACCTGTACCGCAAATCTCTATATCCAGATCTCTAATCACTTTTGAAAAAATCTCAGATCCCCTCAATAAAGTACCCGGTTCTCCCCCACTCAGGGTTCGAACCATCACCAATTGGCGCACTAACAATCTATCTCACAGACCATTTCCGCCGGAAACATCACACTTACTCTTGGAAGGTGCTATGCAACGTGCGATAATCTCCCCGATGGAGATCAGGCAACTCCAATATCCCGGATTTTTGATGAAATCCTCAAAAACTTCTCATCATGAATGCCTCTAATCATTCAGAATCTCATACCAATCCATTACCAGACATCTCGATTGTCCAGTAATAATCCTGACTCTTAGTTCGGAAATAATGAATCATCATACTCCTAATCCTCGACTCCCAAACCATCGTTCCATCACATAAATTACCATAAGATCAGGGACTTCACTCCTATACCCGATGTCCAGCATAGACCATAAGGGATACCACCCCGATATACTCCTCGTGATCCCCCGACGCTGCGGCTAACAGATGCTCTACTATACTCAAGTGGGGTATTTCTTTGCCCTTAACTGTCTCAGTCCCTACTGACAACTGGTTCATGTTATACTACTAATTTACGGTAGACATACTTCCTAGCCACCCTGGTGGAAGATCTCTATCGATGCTACCCCACAGGGTTCACCCCCAACTCAGAAACCGAAACCTCAATACTTCTTACGTTTCCCCACCGGGAACAGAAATAGCACCACTTAGGTCACAGAAAGCGAAATTTCCACTATCGGCTGATTGCTCAACTCGGACCGCAATCCCCCATAAAACACCATCCTTACTCATCCTTGAGTCTTGCGACTCCCACTGACATCTCATCACAGATTCCTCGGAACTAAACCGATTTCCCTCTCAAGGTATGCTTCATCAAAACTCATTCAGCCTGGCCCTTGGGCCAAATACTATATCGCATCCGATCTCGGCCTAATCAATCATGATGGAATAACTGGAAATTGGTACAAGCATTATCTGCTACGAATCATGGTACCTGAACCATGACACCACCTCTCAATCTGCCACCAATCATGGTACTCGAACCATGATATCACCTCTCGATCTACTACCAATCATGGTACTCGAACCATGACATCTCCTCTCAATTTACTACCAATCATGGTACTCGAACCATGATTTCACCTCTCGATCTGGTACTAATCATGGTACTCGAACCATGATATCTCCTCTCCCGGCTATCGGATCTTGTCCCATCAAACCCTGGTGGCTTCGTGTTGCTGAGCTCCCGGTATAGTAACGAGTCACCCCCTTGCAGCCTAGCAGTTGCGACAGCTGTGGTGGCTGCAACACTAGCAGACTCTGAAACAACAGTGTATAGCTCATCGAACGTCTCAATCAATGTGGTCTCAATAGACCTAAACATCTCGAGTACGACCTCTCGCATGGTCACGACCACCTCATCACGAATCATCCTGCGAACCTCATCATCACTAACTCCGCTACTCTGTGGTGTGTGACGTGTACCCACCATGAGGTCTCTGAAACACAATTACAAAGATACCAGAGACTCGATCGAGTATACTCGCACTCGATCACCCAACCATACTTGTTCCGTAGTACCCTAAGGATTCTAACTTGGATTGCTCACTGATCCGGTGTATCCAGTAGTACGGGCCCTACACTACCTTCTACACCGCATTAGCATTCACCCCAAGTCCTCCTCCTAGGATCCCAAATCATAAGTACTCTACTTCTCGCTAAGCACATGCTACCCTTCAGTAGACCCCTCATAATCTCCTCACTGCTACCTACTCACTCTCGAGGCATCTCATGGCACCACCAATCTCCTAGGCTAAGGCATCACAAATGAGGCCACTCGAGTCCTAATATGAATACCTAGCATACTCTAGCATACATAGCATATCACATAATATCTCATAACACATAATGTAAGGGTATTTTGGGAAATCACCGCTCGGGCACTGACTGATCGTACACACTGTTCCTCCTGCTTTTCTCAAAATCTTTTATTCTTTTAAAAAAATTGTTTCTTTTATGAAAACTTCCTCAAATCCTCAGTTTGAGTTCCGTTACATCCGAAGCTACATCCGAATCCCTCAAACCAAGGCCCTGATACCAATTTGTAACGTTGTAAAATCTCAAAACAATTTTTCATTCCAAACATAATAAATTTCATAAAATAATTTCAAAACTCATTCAATCAAATGTTATCTCAGAATTCATATCCCAGAATCTCAAACATATGGATCTTCATCAGTGTGTACAGATCATGTCAGCACTTTCCCGCGATCCTCGCTAGTACCTGAAACGCATATCACACAACACGGTAAGCATAAATGCTTAGTGAGTTCCCCAAAATACCACATACAACACATACGCCAATCGGGGCTATAGCTCTACAAGATATTCTGGTCAATGTGTCTCAGGGGACTTCCGTCCCATAGTCCTGGTAGACCTTCCGATCCCACTTTTCTGACCTTCCGGTCCGTATCATCTTGATCTTCCGATCCCGCTTCTCTGACCTTCCAGTCCGTATCATCTTGGCCTTCCGGCCCATACATTGTTGACCTTCCGGTCCATATCATAATACTCATAATATAACATAACACATACACATCATATAACAGCATGCATCACATACTCATCATAGCATATAAGACCTTCCGGTCATGCATAATTACCATCCTAGGTAAAGTATAGTGAGAAGACTCACCTCACATGATGTCTAGTAAACCTTCTGGCTTGATAACCTCGATCGAGCCTCCGCCTAACACATAAGGCAAACATTTTTAATTAATACTTCCTCTTGTCCTTATCTCTATAGAATGGGTAGAAGACCATTCTACCCCTCCCTGACCTCTATTGAACCAACTTGACCAAAACGCTAAGGTCAACTAAAGTCAACTCTAGTCAACCATCAAACTTTGACCAAACTCGTCGAGTGTACGCGTGTGACTCAGCGAGTCCATGCGTCTCCTCTTAATCCTCATAAATCCTCACTCGACTCGTCGAGTTAACCTTTCATTTGACGGGTTACCACTAGTCACGAATCGCGGGGCAACCCGACTCGACTCATCGAGTCCCCTTATAGACTCGGCGAGTTCCCTCCATGGCAACACTCAAAAGACCTTCTGAGGTCGGATCTGCTTCTCTAACCTATAGATCTGACCTTGCAATACACAATAAATAAAGGTCCAACCTTTACACTCATGCAACACTCATAGGGATTCTTTTGGTGAAATAGCTTCTAAAATGGCAACCTAGTTTCATATCTCCAAAGGAATAGCATAAAGCTGGATAGATAGGACTCTCTGGATCTCTTAAAGTCCAGATCTAAGAAGAATTCCACCTTGGGACCTCATATGCTTCGAATTCAAGCTAAAGAAGGCATAAGAAAACCCTAGATTCAAGGATTCTACACAAAACAGAAGGAAGAGGCGAAATAATACCTCATAATGGAGATCCTTGCTTGGATGTCTCTGAATAACAACCTCCTTTGGTCCTTCTAGCTGAATCCCTTCTCTTCCTTTGCAAAATCACAACAAAATTACTTGATTTCATCATAAGAACTCTCCCTTGGCTCCAATGGCGATTTAGGGTTTCTCACAGGAGATATGAGGTGCATCCAAGGTCATAAGTACCTTTAAATAGGCTCCAACCCCGGAACTTAGGGTATTCTCTGCCCACTACCTACTCGGCGAGTCCATACTTGGACTCGTCGAGTCCGCTCATTAAATCCACGTGATCAACTCGACGTGACTCGGCGAGTCAGACTTACGACTCGTCGAGTCCCTCCTAAATCCTCAAAATTGAAACACAGACTATCATACCCGAAATTCCGGATGTTACAAGTACCTATTTTGATTAAATCCTATTCATCTTTCTCTCATGTAACAAGAATTTATTAGACCAGATATCCACCTCAAAAACAACATATTGAAAGTTAGACCAGGGTGTAAACAACATTATGTACAAATTGAACATCTAGAGTAATCACTTTTGTAACCCCACGTATTAAAGATACCTACAAGTTTTTTTAAAAAAAAATAGGGATATATACAGTAAAGTCCTAATGTTTTCATCGATTTGACATGAAAGTCCTAAACATTATTTTTTTTTTACAGTAAAGTCCAAATTACCGGCAATTTTTGACACTTTTACCCTTTTTTCCCGGTTAGTCGGTAATTAGGACTTTTTTTTGTCAAAAAAAAAAAAGAAAGTTTGGGACTTTTTTGTGAAATCGTCAATTATGACTTTACTGTCAAAAAAATAAAGTTTAGCACTTTCTTGTCAAGTCGTTGAAAATATTGGGACTTTAGTGTATATATAATTTTTTTTGGTTAGAAATTTAATGGTATGATACTCTTTAAGCATAAGAGTTATTGAAACCTTCTCTAATTAGGTAGATCCTATTGAAATCCTTAACGTTTGCTTCTTGTTAAATCGTTTTTTTAATTTCAACAAACCGACATTGAAAAAAATTGAGATAATCAAGAAATAAAGAAAGAAAGAACCAGGTTTGTGTTTGTATAAAGCCAACACAACCTTGGTTTTTTTCGATTTCTTATTTCTCCATTTTTGGGACTACAAAAAGCCAACACAACCTTCGTTCTTTCTTTCTTGATTTTCTCAATTTTTTTCAATGTCGGTTTGTTGATATTAAAAAAACGATTTAACAAGAAGCAAACGTTAAGGATTTCAATAGGATCTAACTGATTAAAGAATGTTACAATAACTCTTATGCTTAAAGAATATCATACAATTAAATTTTTAACCAAAAAGATTATATATACACTAAAGTCTCAATATTTTTAAGAATGTGACAAGAAAGTCCTAAACTTTATTTTTTTGACAGTAAAATCTTAATTGACGATTTGAAAAAGAAAGTACTAAACTTTATTTTTTTTTTACAAAAAAGTCTCCATTACCGGCTAACCGGAAAAAAGAGTAAAATTGTCAAAAACTGCCGGTAATTTGGACTTTACTGTTAAAAAAATAAAGTTTAAGATTTTCTTGTCAAATCGATGAAAATATTAGGACTTTACTTTATATATCCCAAAAAAAATATTTCATGAATCAACATAATATTTTAAAGTAAAATGTACAAAGTGATGCAAATATATACTATACAAATAATTATTTCATAGATTGTTTCTGATAAACACAACATGCAATCACACAAGTTTTACACAACTATGAATCTTTTTTTTTTCTTTAAAACAGAATCCAAATTAACAAGAAACCCGATCAACTAACATATTGTCAAAACCCCATAAGATATAACTTCGATTCTAAATTTAATATCGTTATCAGAATCTAAAGAAAAGATCAAAATCTTAAAAAACTCCAATTGAAAGAACTCCATAAGTAACCAAACACCCATTTCAAAATTCAATTAAAATGACAATCAATGCAAGTAATCCACAAATTGGTTAAAACCCAGAAGTGAAATGTCGAGCTTTAAGCTCAATTTCTAGTCACGAAGAACAATAAAACTCAACAATTTTGGTAAACAACGATCGATTTCATCAAAATAAAATCGATTTCAACAACATCAGAATCATAAATCAGAAAAAAAAAAAAAAAAAAAATTGTACATGTTGATGATACTGATTCATGAGGAAGTGGACGAAGAAGGAAGGGCTGAGGCAGTGACAACGACAGCGTTGTGAGGCTGCGACGGACAATCTAGTGGAACGATGATCGATGGGCGAAAGGAAATTGATTTTCGCAAGCTAGAAAAACATTTTTATTGTTGTATTAGATAATTAAAAAAATATTTTTATTAATCCGTACACAACAATTGGTGTTTTAAAATGTTATACTGTACAACTATATAATGCATAAATTGTTGTGTATGACAAAAAAAATATTATGTACGAATCACTTCCCTTCTCAAAATATATATAAATAAATAAATAAATATTATGCTTTTTATTTTTTGTAGCCGTCGAACTAGGTTTTAAAACCATAAATGATGTGTATTTTAGACTCACATAATTCCTACATGTGTAATAAACTATACACCATCAAGTAAGTAAAAATCAACTCCAATTGTTAATAATCACGAACATATATAACTGTTGCGTTATGATGCTACAGTAACATAATTAAGATAAACAATAGAAGCAAAAGAGGATCCAACACCATAATCCAACCAAATGATCATAACCATGCATTATAAGCAACTTTTCTCTTAACCTACAATAAAATGTCTAAATTTACTTGTAGTGAAACTGTTGAAGATAGAGCCAAAATAGGAACCATTCACAGTGTCGCACCCCTCAACAAGCAAGCAAGAACCTTTCTGTTGGATACCCTGTTCGACATGGACTAATACAAGTTTATTGGAAATCCATCGACGTCAAGAAGGGGAGAGAAAACGGAGGCAAATTGTGTTCTAGGGTTTTAGTGATATTGATCTCTCTCATCTAGGGTGTCAATTTATGACACGACACGACACGAAATGAAATTGTGACGAAATCAAAATTCGAATTCGTTTTCGTGTCATTTTCGTGTCAAGTATAAAAAACACGATGTCGTGTCGTGTCGTGTTCGTGTTTACAAATCCACACGAAATTGACACGATTGAGCATATGTTTGTCGTTTTTATCGTGTTTATCGTTTTTATCGTGTTATATATGATTAAAATGAATTAAATAAAGTAATAGTTATGTAATATTATCATTTTCGTGTCGTGTCGTGTTGTCGTTTTTTAATTGGTTCGTTTTCGTGTTAGTGAAAAAAATACGACATCGTGTCGTGTCGTGTTCGTGTTACAAAAAATATTGTCGTGTCGTGTCGTGTCAGACAAAAACACGACACGACGGCCCGATTTGACAGGCCTACTCTCATCCTTTAACCGTAACACCTTTTAACAAGCGTGAGATTTAAAAATCATCCAATTAAATAAGTAATTCAATCCTTATATTTATCATCTAAAATTATCTACTAATTATCTTTAGATAAATAATATAATTAATTGAGCATAATTATAAAATCTTTGTAATCGATTTCAAGCTATTTTTAGTACTCAAATAAATAAGAAATTAATTAATTTTTAATTATTTATTGAAACTTCAATAAAAAAATAAATTAATTACTTAATTAAATTCTCTCATTTAATATTTTTAGTGGATAATCTTGAGTCGAATGTGTTTTGGGAGAAGTAAGTCTCTCAAATGAGAGGTTATATATGGCATTTAGAGTAGATTAACCAATCTTCTAAAAACCGTTTTTTAGTTGAACCGGTATGGTGATCAGTTTCCGATTCGACCGCCATGTCAACTGGTTTCAATATTTTTCATGTTTTTTCCTATTTTCACATATATATATATATATATATATATATATACACACACACACACACACATACACACCCCTTAACTAGCAATTAGCCCTAAATGCTGAATTTTAAGATGTACAAAGGTTTATGCAATATGTACAATAATTTTATGCATCAAAATCTTATTCAGTCGAATAAAATAAAAAGTCAGACGGGCCTTTGAATTGGTATTCCACATGAATCGGTCAACACCAACTACCCTTTATATTAACATATCCTTTCTCAGTTAGGTCAGAACTCGCATGCGCACACCAGAAACTAATAACCACCATTGTCGGATTACTCACTCACCACCATCCTCATTCTCTCACTGAAGAGTAGAAGCCTTAACGAAAAACCCATTTTCCACTGCCACCCTATTCATTGGTCACCACCATCACAACATCGCCTACCTGCGTCAGAGGCCACCCTGCATCACTGTTATTGTGGATGTTTGACCGTTAGCTTCTCTTTCCCAACTCAACAAATCATCAAATCGAGCAGGTAACACATTTTGTACCTTTTCTTTACATCCATAAAACCTAGATCGAATGCTCCCGCTACCACCACTTTTACCACCTTCAAATCAGTCACTACAATTGGCTGTGATATTCTACTTATGCTTTCTTTTTTATGTTTTCTTCTCCATTTGCAGGTTTCAATTTGTGTGCAATATACTTCATTGGATATCAGAATGATGGATGTAACCGACCATCTTCACCTTCACCGCCATCATAGATCACAAGATCCCCATTACCACTTCTCCTTTCTCCGCCATCGGTCTCTCTGTTTCACGAGCTTGAAATCCTACTAAAAACCCTAGCCCCAGCCTGCTGACTGGCAATGTTACCACCATCCACTGCTTTCAACATCACTAGAGAACCGTATATCCTTCCACCACCACATAACCAATAAGCCATTGCTATTAAAACCCTAGATCTAGAAACCGACGACCTTTATTTATTTTGCTGTCTCACTCACCCATCTCATCGTGTTCGTCTTTTTTTTTTTTGTAGGGAACTAAGAATGGTTAAAAAGAGGAAACCCGACTTCAAAAGGGTGAAATCAGCCAAATTGAGGCACCATCTTATCCCCACTCTACAGTTTTTGTTTTTATAGTGTATTTTGAGCTTTATTGATTTTTCTTCTATGTGAAGCTCTTTGTCCAGAAGATGAAAGTGGAAAAGATACCACTAGGTCATTTTTATTAGTTGGAGTTGTCTATGTAGCAGGTAAACATATCACGTTCATGTTACCTCTTTTCTACCAGATTTGGGCTTGGTAGACACCATGGTTTTAATCATGTTCTTATTTTTTCTGATTAGGACTTATGAACACCTATACATGTTATACAAACGGTGTTGTTGGTTTTTTTTTTGCGTTTTTTACTTCATAAATCTTGAAATAGGGTTTTATGATTTCCCAGGCTTGATTATTGGTATCTCAGGTTCGATTTTGTCTTGATTAAAAGATTAGGATTTACATGATGTATTTGGTGTTATAAGATGCACATTTGTTTTTTCGTTTTTTAATATGTGATTATTGGTGTTATAAGATTCACATGATGTACTTGGTTTTATGAAATAGGGTTTTTTTTTAATGTGATAATTTTTATGAAAACTGATCACAAAACATATCTAGAACTGTTACAAAATTAGACCAAAATACCCCTGTCATTTGGGTGCAGCTGCATCAGTGAATCTGTTTACTATTTTGTTGCATTGAGGATTAGTTATAGCAACAACCTGAATTTTGTAATCATAGTCATGTAGCTGATGGAAAATTGGACCCAAATACCACTGTAATGGGATGATATCACTCAAAAATAATGTTTTTGCTGCATATAGGGCGTAGTAGAGAATGTTTAGGTATAATCAACAAAATTGAGGATAATGATGAAGCAATGAATCAAGTATGAAATGAATCAGAGTTTAATGATCAAAGTAAGATTGCGAGATGTAACGCCCGAGTTTCAGGGCTAAGCATTTTTGTCAATGAAATAGTCTAGGTCAACTCTTGTAACTCTTTTTGAAGTAATAAAGATGAAATATTTGAGTATTTTGTGAATTATGTGAATTATATGCTTATTATTTAATTATAAAGATATAATTAATAAAGAATAAAAACAAGCGTCAAAATTAAATTGTGAGATAAACCTGATATAATTACATAAAGTTGGAGAGTACGTTTCTGCCTACGCGTGGATATAAAGAACGTCGAAAACGGAGTTCGTATGCAAAAGATACGGCAGTTTTACGAAAATCAGACAGTAAAACACTGCTTTTCTTTAATCGCGTAAAACCGAATCGATCCTTTGCGGTACTTATGCTTTGCCGACGGGATTTCCGAGGGCGTTTTTGGACTCAAGATATGGTCTAGTATTTGATTTCATACTCGAAATATTTTTAACGAAAATATTTATAAAAGTTGCAAAAAAGGACATCGAGTGTCGTTTAGACGCAAAACTTTAAGTGCGATTTCCCGGGGTTCCATAACTCCAAAAATTAATCCGTTCGGGTTTCTGGAATCCTTGAATTACCCTCTTTCATAAGAAATTTTCAAAAACGCTATCCGATGTTGAGATCTCAAGACACCCGATTTTGTGTGTTTTGGGCAATTAAAGGAGGAAAAACCCATGTGGACCCACATGACTTGCATGGGAGAAAAAATCCCCAGCCAATTGCTTCTCCTCTTGGTCTTATCCACGTGATCTTCTCCTCATCCTCACTCTTTTTCTTGCACACTTCAATTTGTGAGTACATTGCTTGGCTGGAGGCATGGCCCAAACTTGTATGTGAGTGTGTGTGTTTACTATAAAATGAGGCTTAGACACCTTCATTTCTCACTCACAAAATCTGCCATCATCTTCCTCTTCTTCCTCTCTCTCTCTCTCTCTCAATCTTGATCTCTATATCCCTTTCTATCTCCCTTAGATTGAATAACCACCATTTCCACCACCTACTGTTGTCACAAGCTCCTCCGTCCAGCACCAATCTTGCACCATCACTACCATATTGGTGCCACCGTAAGTCCTCCATCGCTAAGATTATTATTATTATTATTATTATTATTATTATTATTATTATTTTCCTATGTTGTTCGAACTCACTAGGGAAGCAAGGCAAATTCATGTGTTTTCTTTCTTAAAACCTCATGCACATATGTGATGTATTTTCGATCAGTAGCCAAAAGAAAGAAGCCATTCATTTCTTTTATTAGCCATACATACAAATTGTTTGTTTGATCAGTAAAATCTGAAAATAAAACTCAAACTTCCATTTATTTTATTGAAAACAAACCCTCAAGTTGTGTTTAGTTTACAAAGTAGCCCATTCTTATTTCCTAATTTACAAACAACATATATATTTATATATGTAAATACGAAAGAAACATATATACATATTTTTCTTTTTTCCTTTTTCTTTTCCAAACTTCCATTTCAATTAACTACATATAGTCCTTATAGTAATTCAAAATAATTAAAAGCCCCCTCCATGGAATTTTATTGCAAAATAAGTCCAAGATGCAAACTTGGAATTTATATAATTCATTTTAGCCATTAATTTGAAAAGTATTGACAAACATAACACCATTTGATTTATTAAATTAGTAAATGGACCCCATACCTTGGTTAATTACCAAGCTACCCTCCAAATATTAATTATATTAATATTTCCTTAGGAAACTAAATTTTCTCGGAGATTCATATTCACGGAAATACTACTCGACCTTCTCGCATCCATTCCAGAACACTAATCGTCTATCGAACGTTAAGGTGAGTGCATATTTACTTTCAACTTACACATAGATATGAAGTATTTAATATAAATTACGTGCTATTTGTGCATATTATCTGAATACTTGCTATCCATGCTTGATGAACGTTTTATACATGTTTTCAAAGATTTAAACTGTATATGTATTTTATATCTACAAAATGTGTTGGGTAAAACATGGGTAGATGTAATAGTTGCTGTGTGACAAAATAAAATAATGAGAGGCCTCGTTATAGATGTTATTGATGATCCAGTCATCTAGCGGAGTATAGATGACGACCACGGACTATTCTAGACAGTCCAGTGGAACACTAGCAGGCTCGCAACCTGTAGGTGTTTATTTGAACTGTGTGTTTATTTGAACTGTGTGCTCACCAGATGTACTCCATCCCCCACATGGTTGCCTATTAGGACATTTATTGCTGAGGAATCCCCTTAGTAGTAGTGTCCGTCCCGATGATGATCCTTAGGCTAGGTCCCTTATGATAGGTGTTTAGGGACGTAAAGTGAGGATAACGGGAACGGGTAATCGGGTTATTGTTGATTGATGAAATTAATAAACTATTTATTGTGGGTTGAAAACCCTATGTGCTCACCAGGCTCCCAAGCCTGACCCACTCAGTTTTATGTATTGCAGGTAGTGGCGCTTGAGCATATATATGATGTTTGGACGAGGGATTACGGATATAGGCCTGTAGATATGAAATAATGTAGTAAGGCTTGTATTGTACTGTTTATGCTTTTGATCTGTACGAACATGACATCCCGAGTCTTTTAATGAAATACATTTCTATGGAAATGCTTTTGATAAATCTTTATCATATTATTGTTTTGGGACAAATTCCGCAACACTTTTATTTAAAATGTTACTCTGATTTTTAAACAAAGCATAAACAAACCGGTCTTTTCTGGCCGTGATTTTGGGGATGTCACAGTTGGTATCAGAGCATTAGTTTAAGCGAACTAGGAATTTGTAGGATTTCTAGACTTAAACTTAGAATGCTAAGTGATGATTGTGAGGTGTGAGCACTAGCTTATTCTAGGAATTGTGCCTAGAATGCTTTTATGTGCTAAATGCTTTATGCATGATATGCTGTTATTATGTTCGGATCTATGGTCTGTTGCCAACCGGATCTGGAAACCTTATGTGTTTAGGATTCTAAACGTACGACTACGCTATTGGAACTAGCATGTAAACGTTTCTGAGTGATAAGGACGATTTAAAACGTCTCTCCTAAATAAAGATCTGAATTCGCCTTATTTGGTGTATAGATCAAGATGGTAAGAACCCGTAGCGGAAACGTAAACGCAAATGGGAATGGACACCACCCCCCCGTGATCGAGCAAATACCAGTTGTGGAAGCCGCTGCCGGACCAATAACGATGGCCGGAGTGCAAGCGATGATCCAGGCAATGTTGGATCGTCAAATGGAGGAAACCAGGCGTTTGCTCCAGCAAAATCGAGAGGAAGCGACTATTCAAATCGAACAGCCCGAGTTGGACGAAGGGCAGACTGAGGAAGGAGACTACAGTGGAACTGTTGGTCAAGTCAACCAACCAATAGTTCAAGAAAATAACCAAGATGACGGATTCGAGAGAAATGGATGCAAGTACAAGGATTTTCAGACTTGCAAGCCTTCGACTTTCACGGGAAAGGAAGATCCAATCGGAGTCATGGATTGGATCTCGGAGATGGAGTTAGCTTTCATGACATGCGGTTGCAGAGGAAAGCTACAGACCACATTTGCAGTGCGTCAGTTTCGAGGAGGCGCTGTACGTTGGTGGAATACTTTGGGGAAGACTTTAAGCCCCAATAAACCCCTGGAACTGACATGGGCAGAATTTCTGGTACAATTCAAACGAAAGTACTGCTCAGCTCAAAACCTGCTCGAGCTAGAGAACCAGTTTCTAACCCTAAAGAAGGGGAGCATGTCAATCGATGAATACACGAACAACTTCACAGAAAAGATGGAGTTTGCCTTGCGTCTTGTTCCGGATGAGCTGACGAAAATTGATAAGTACGCAAAGGGACTTCCATGGGAGTACGCGGTGCCAGTACGTCAAGCACCTACTTTGGAGGCAGCTATCTGGGCTGCCAAGTCTGTGGAGGACATGATTAAGGGAAGAGCTGCCAGCAAAATCGAGGTTGGCAAGAAGAGGAAATTTGAAGGGTCTGCTAAACCCAACAAAAAGAAGAACAAGTTCGGTTCAAAAAAATTCGGGGGAGGAAACGAATTTAAATGGTGCGAGAAGTGCAAGAAGAAGCACTCGGGAAAATGTGGCGATGAAGTAACCTGCTACAAGTGTCGGAAAACAGGGCACTATGCCAATGAGTGCACCACCAACAAGAAGGTGTGCTACGAGTGTCGTGAAGAAGGGCATATTGCTAAGGATTGCCCAAAGAAGAAAGATGCGGGAAGGACCAACATACCACCAAAGCCAAAGGCGAGAGCCTTTCAGATGACGCTCGAGGCTGCGAAGGAGGCAGCAGACGTCGCTTCAGGTACCTTTCTTGTAAATGGTTTGCCTGCAAATATACTATTTGATTCCGGAGCCAACTACTCCTTTGTGTCGCATAAATTTGGTGGGAAATTAGCATTGCCTGTAGAAAAACTAGATAATGCCCTGATTGTAGAAGTTGCCAGTGGCAAATTCGTACCTGTTAGAAATCGTATTAGGAACATCGTCATTGACCTAAACGGAAACGAATTCCACGAAGAGCTATTACCCATAGAGTTAAACGGTTTCGACATCGTTTTGGGTATGGATTGGCTTAGCACCAATGATGCTGAGATTCAATGCCGAAAGAAGATAGTAAAGGCAAACCCACCCGGAAAAGAATCATTTATGGTGTATGGGGACAAACGCAGAGTGAATTCTGGAATCATCTCCCTGATGAAAGCCAGGAAATGTTTGTCCAAAGGATGTGCATCATACTTGGCATTCGTAATCGATGCCAAGAAGGAGAAGAAAGAGGTGCAGAATATACCGGTTGTGTGTGATTATCCGGAAGTCTTTCCCGAAGATCTTCCCGGATTACCACCTGATAGGCAAGTGGAGTTTCGTATAGACTTGTTACCAGGAACAACACCGATAGCAAAGGCACCTTACCGATTAGCACCGACGGAGATGAAGGAGCTCATGACGCAACTTCAGGAGCTGTTGGACAACGGTTTTATTCGACCTAGTTCATCACCCTGGGGAGCTCCGGTGTTATTCGTGAAGAAGAAAGACGGAAGTATGAGAATGTGTATAGACTACCGAGAGCTGAATAAGGCAACGGTGAAGAACAAGTATCCATTGCCGAGGATTGATGACCTATTCGATCAGCTGCAAGGTTCGAGCTACTTCTCAAAGATCGATCTTAGGTCAGGATATCATCAGCTAAAGGTGAGAAAGCAGGATATTGAGAAGACTGCATTCAGAACGAGATATGGACACTACGAGTTCTTGGTTATGTCATTCGGGCTAACCAATGCTCCCGCAACATTCATGGATTTGATGAATAGGGTTTGTAAACCATTCCTCGATAAATCCGTGATAGTGTTCATCGACGACATTCTCATCTACTCAAAAAGCCAAGAGGAGCATGGAAAGCATCTACGAGAAGTATTAGAAGTGTTGAAGAAGGAGAAGCTTTTTGCAAAGTTCTCCAAATGCGACTTTTGGATACGGGAAGTCCAATTCTTGGGTCATGTTGTTAACCAGGAGGGAATAATGGTTGACCCCGCAAAGATCGAGGCTGTGATGAAGTGGGAACGTCCGAAAAGTCCCACGGAAATTCGAAGCTTTCTAGGATTAGCCGGATATTATCGACGATTTATCCAAGGCTTTTCTTTGATAGCTGCTCCATTAACAGCTTTGACTCATAAAGGAGCTACATATACGTGGAGTGAGAAACACGATGAGGCATTCGAGAAACTAAAGAAGAAGTTATGTGAAGCACCGATACTTTCTCTACCCGATGGAGTCGAAGATTTCGCGGTTTATAGTGATGCTTCTGGAGTCGGGTTGGGTTGTGTTCTGACCCAAAGAGAAAAGGTGATAGCATACGCATCTCGACAATTGAAAGAGCACGAAAAGAACTACCCCACTCATGATCTGGAGTTGGCAGCGGTAGTATTTGCCTTAAAGATATGGAGGCATTACCTCTACGGCACGAAGTGCAAGCTCTTCACTGATCATAAGAGTCTCCAGTACCTCTTTAATCAGAAGGAGTTGAACATGAGGCAACGACGTTGGCTAGAACTTCTCAAGGACTACGACTGTGAGATACTTTACCACCCAGGTAAAGCAAATATTGTTGCTGATGCTCTCAGTCGGAAAGTCAATCTTGAAAGGAAAAGGCCAAGAGCGTTAAGAATTGAAGTCGTCTCGACGATTGTGGAAAGCATCAGGAAAGCTCAAGAAGAAGCTTTAGAGAAAAATGACCGAAAGGAAGAACGTTTGGGAAGAACGTTAGTGTTCGGTACAAACAGTCGTGGACTGAAGGTATTCCAAGATCGAATTTGGGTACCTAAGACGGGAGGAATAAGAGATCTTCTAATGGAAGAAGCACACAAGACCATGTACTCGATTCATCCCGGTAGCACTAAAATGTATAGGGACCTAAAACCCTACTACTGGTGGCCGACGATGAAGCTCGATGTTGCGAAGTATGTGGCCGAGTGCGTAACATGTGCGAGGGTTAAGGCACAACATCAGAAACCGTATGGGAGTTTAGAACCCTTACCTGTACCCATGGGTAAATGGGAAGACATCACCATGGATTTTGTGACTAAACTGCCCAGGACGAAGAACGGTCACGACATGATTTGGGTAGTCGTGGATCGTTTCACCAAGAGTGCACACTTCATAGCAGCCAACGAGAAGTGGTCTATGGATAAGCTCGCAAATGCTTACGTGAAGGAAATTGTAAGACATCACGGTGTCCCTCTTACGATTGTGTCAGATCGTGATAGTCGTTTCACGTCAAGGTTTTGGAGGAGTCTACAAGAGGAGTTGGGTACAAAGTTGTGTTTGAGTACTGCTTACCATCCGCAAACTGATGGTCAGAGTGAAAGAACGATTCAGACGTTGGAAGATATGTTGAGAGCATGTACCCTCGAATTCCAAGGGAATTGGGACGAGCACTTACCTCTAGTAGAATTTTCCTACAACAATAGTTTTCACTCGAGCATCAAGATGGCTCCTTATCAGGCCTTGTATGGACAGAAGTGTCGTACGCCGTCTTGTTGGCTTGAAGCCGGAGAGAAGCAGTTTATGGGCCCCGAGATGGTCCATGAGACTGCTGAGAAATTGAAGGTGATTAGGGAAAGAATGTTAGCAGCTCAGGATCGTCAGAAGAGCTATGCTGACAAGAAAAGACGACCGATAACCTTTGAAGTTGGGGATTCCGTTTTGCTTAAAGTCTCACCGTGGAAGGGACTTATACGATTTGGGAAACGAGGAAAGTTGAGTCCAAGGTTTATTGGACCGTTCAAAGTTCTTCAGAAGATTGGGAACCAAGCTTACAAGCTGGAATTGCCCGAAGAACTCAATGGTATTCATAATATCTTCCATCTGTGTTATTTGAGGAAATTCACGGGAGATGTTCCCGACATAATTCCAATCTCAGAGTTAAGGATGGATGAAAATAAAAGGCTGATCGAAGAGCCCGAGGCAATTGTTGACCGTAAGACTAAGAAGTTACGACGCAAGATGGTCGACTTAGTGCTAGTCCGATGGAAACATTCGAATGGGCCGAATCTCACTTGGGAAACAGAGGATGACATGATGAGTCGCTATCCACATCTGTTTGCTGATGTATGATTCCGGGACGGAATCATCCTAAGGGGGAGAGAATTGTAACGCCCGAGTTTCAGGGCTAAGCATTTTTGTCAATGAAATAGTCTAGGTCAACTCTTGTAACTCTTTTTGAAGTAATAAAGATGAAATATTTGAGTATTTTGTGAATTATGTGAATTATATGCTTATTATTTAATTATAAAGATATAATTAATAAAGAATAAAAACAAGCGTCAAAATTAAATTGTGAGATAAACCTGATATAATTACATAAAGTTGGAGAGTACGTTTCTGCCTACGCGTGGATATAAAGAACGTCGAAAACGGAGTTCGTATGCAAAAGATACGGCAGTTTTACGAAAATCAGACAGTAAAACACTGCTTTTCTTTAATCGCGTAAAACCGAATCGATCCTTTGCGGTACTTATGCTTTGCCGACGGGATTTCCGAGGGCGTTTTTGGACTCAAGATATGGTCTAGTATTTGATTTCATACTCGAAATATTTTTAACGAAAATATTTATAAAAGTTGCAAAAAAGGACATCGAGTGTCGTTTAGACGCAAAACTTTAAGTGCGATTTCCCGGGGTTCCATAACTCCAAAAATTAATCCGTTCGGGTTTCTGGAATCCTTGAATTACCCTCTTTCATAAGAAATTTTCAAAAACGCTATCCGATGTTGAGATCTCAAGACACCCGATTTTGTGTGTTTTGGGCAATTAAAGGAGGAAAAACCCATGTGGACCCACATGACTTGCATGGGAGAAAAAATCCCCAGCCAATTGCTTCTCCTCTTGGTCTTATCCACGTGATCTTCTCCTCATCCTCACTCTTTTTCTTGCACACTTCAATTTGTGAGTACATTGCTTGGCTGGAGGCATGGCCCAAACTTGTATGTGAGTGTGTGTGTTTACTATAAAATGAGGCTTAGACACCTTCATTTCTCACTCACAAAATCTGCCATCATCTTCCTCTTCTTCCTCTCTCTCTCTCTCTCTCAATCTTGATCTCTATATCCCTTTCTATCTCCCTTAGATTGAATAACCACCATTTCCACCACCTACTGTTGTCACAAGCTCCTCCGTCCAGCACCAATCTTGCACCATCACTACCATATTGGTGCCACCGTAAGTCCTCCATCGCTAAGATTATTATTATTATTATTATTATTATTATTATTATTATTATTTTCCTATGTTGTTCGAACTCACTAGGGAAGCAAGGCAAATTCATGTGTTTTCTTTCTTAAAACCTCATGCACATATGTGATGTATTTTCGATCAGTAGCCAAAAGAAAGAAGCCATTCATTTCTTTTATTAGCCATACATACAAATTGTTTGTTTGATCAGTAAAATCTGAAAATAAAACTCAAACTTCCATTTATTTTATTGAAAACAAACCCTCAAGTTGTGTTTAGTTTACAAAGTAGCCCATTCTTATTTCCTAATTTACAAACAACATATATATTTATATATGTAAATACGAAAGAAACATATATACATATTTTTCTTTTTTCCTTTTTCTTTTCCAAACTTCCATTTCAATTAACTACATATAGTCCTTATAGTAATTCAAAATAATTAAAAGCCCCCTCCATGGAATTTCATTGCAAAATAAGTCCAAGATGCAAACTTGGAATTTATATAATTCATTTTAGCCATTAATTTGAAAAGTATTGACAAACATAACACCATTTGATTTATTAAATTAGTAAATGGACCCCATACCTTGGTTAATTACCAAGCTACCCTCCAAATATTAATTATATTAATATTTCCTTAGGAAACTAAATTTTCTCGGAGATTCATATTCACGGAAATACTACTCGACCTTCTCGCATCCATTCCAGAACACTAATCGTCTATCGAACGTTAAGGTGAGTGCATATTTACTTTCAACTTACACTGTAGCACCTGGTTTCCGGTATGTGAATTTTATTTGAGCATTGCCCTAATTTAGCCTTAGACTCGGCGAGTCATAGGGTCCGACTCGCCGAGTAAGGACGAGACTCAGGACACGTTTTAAGTAGGCGACTCGACGAGTCCACATCCTGGACTCGGCGAGTCACCGCTGCGGGATGAAACCCTAAGTTTCAAGGGTTTGCACCCTATTTAAACTCTCATTCCGCCCCAACTCGTCCCCATTCACCCCCAGAACTCCCCCTACATCGTTTTCCCTTGTTTCCTTGAGAGTTTGAGGTGTTCTTGGTGTGTTCTTGAAGGTTTTGAAGAGTAAGAGGAGTAGATCAAGAAGAGGAGAAGGAGATCAGCCATCCTTGTGTCATTTCAACATTTCCTTTGAGGTATAACCCGTTTTCCCCTTGATTCTATGCTTAAAACTTCTTTTGGGTCCTTCTTGGTCAATTCCCCAAGTTTGCATGTTCATTATATGTTGTAATAAGGCGTTTGGCCTTTGGATCTATGTAAGATTGAGCTCCAGGAGCTCAGATCTGTTAGCTTTTTGGCCTCATGAGGCTTGTTAGCCCTAGATCTACCCTTTTGAGACATTTTGAACCTTATAATCCATATTGGTGAATATCCACACGTAAAGTTGGAAACTTTACGTGTGATTCGTGTCCTAGAAGTCCAGATCTATGAATGGCATGGACTAGAACCGAGCAAATCGGTATATTTAAGGAGTGCATGGCGACGACTCGGCGAGTCGCATAGGTGACTCGGCGAGTCTGGTCGCGAGTCACCGATTTGGTCCCTTCTTCATGTATCGAGTTGTGCCTTGGGTCACAGGGGGTGACTCGGTGAGTTGGGAGCTGAACTCACCCATGTTAGGACTCGGCGAGTCAATGCCCTGACTCGGCGAGTCCAAGGCAATCTTCATAGCTCAAGAACAGACTCGGCGAGTTGTTCATACAACTCGGCGAGTCTTAGCATAAAGTGTTCATCGGATGAAGATGAACTCGACGAGTTGTTCATACAACTCGGCGAGTAGGATGAAGGTGTTGAATGACAGTTAGAAGGGGAACTCGTCGAGTCATAGCCCGACTCGACGAGTAGAACCAGGGACCCAGGACATCGGTTTGCTAGGGACTCGGCGAGTGGTGACCCACTCGGCGAGTCGGGTCAACTGAAAGTTGACTCCAGCTTTGGCTTAGAGCTAATCCAGGGGTAAAATGGTCATTTTACCTAAAGGACAGTTAGCAGTGTTTGATTGAGTATGTCGTGGAAATTGCAGCCGGAGGACTCCCGGAGCAGCAGCAGTCAGTTAGTTCCCGATCAGTTCAGCAGCTACTTCGAGGTGAGTTACCTTCCAGTAGCGGTGGGTCTAAGGCCACAATGCCGACCCACCAGTAGGAGATGTATGATAGATGATTGTCTTTGTGATATCATCTAAGTTCGCTATTACCTGACATGTTATATGCTAGCATGATATGTTGTATGTGATAGTAGTAGAGTTTGGTTGTTCGGACCGAAGGATAGTCAGACACCCCAGATACGTCTGACAGTATGTGATGATATGTATGCATGCTGGCTTGTTATGTTATATGTGATCGTAGTAGTAGGGGTGAAATAGTCCCCGGGGATCGGTTGTTAGGACCGATGGGTAGTCAGCACCCCAGAATGGCTTGACACGGGTAAGACGGCACCCCAGAATGGCCGTATGGGTAGGTCGGCACCCCAGAATGGCCGTACCGGGTAGTCAGGCACCCCAGAATAGCCTGGCAGTATATATGTTATGTGTTTGTATGGTATGCGGTACGTTGGGGGAAACTCACTAAGCTTTGTGCTTACGTTTACAGTTTTGTTTTCAGGTACCTCTGCATCGAAGGGGAAGGAGCCGGCGCGGTAGCGGCACGTCTTACACACACTCTTCGGTTTCCGCAATTATGAGATTTACTGGGATTGTACTCTGATATGTTGATGGGATGTACGGTTTGGCTTTTGAGAACATGGTTGTAATGTGTTATGGTGTGAACAAACAATGCTTCTTTTTATTTAAACAATGTTTTTATTTATTAATGTTTTCTAAAGTAATATCTTAAAAATGAAATTTTCGGACGTAAAAATTGGGTCGTTACATACACATAGATATGAAGTATTTAATATAAATTACGTGCTATTTGTGCATATTATCTGAATACTTGCTATCCATGCTTGATGAACGTTTTATACATGTTTTCAAAGATTTAAACTGTATATGTATTTTATATCTACAAAATGTGTTGGGTAAAACATGGGTAGATGTAATAGTTGCTGTGTGACAAAATAAAATAATGAGAGGCCTCGTTATAGATGTTATTGATGATCCAGTCATCTAGCAGAGTATAGATGACGACCACGGACTATTCTAGACAGTCCAGTGGAACACTAGCAGGCTCGCAACCTGTAGGTGTTTATTTGAACTGTGTGTTTATTTGAACTGTGTGCTCACCAGATGTACTCCATCCCCCACATGGTTGCCTATTAGGACATTTATTGCTGAGGAATCCCCTTAGTAGTAGTGTCCGTCCCGATGATGATCCTTAGGCTAGGTCCCTTATGATAGGTGTTTAGGGACGTAAAGTGAGGATAACGGGAACGGGTAATCGGGTTATTGTTGATTGATGAAATTAATAAACTATTTATTGTGGGTTGAAAACCCTATGTGCTCACCAGGCTCCCAAGCCTGACCCACTCAGTTTTATGTATTACAGGTAGTGGCGCTTGAGCATATATATGATGTTTGGACGAGGGATTACGGATATAGGCCTGTAGATATGAAATAATGTAGTAAGGCTTGTATTGTACTGTTTATGCTTTTGATCTGTACGAACATGACATCCCGAGTCTTTTAATGAAATACATTTCTATGGAAATGCTTTTGATAAATCTTTATCATATTATTGTTTTGGGACAAATTCCGCAACACTTTTATTTAAAATGTTACTCTGATTTTTAAACAAAGCATAAACAAACCGGTCTTTTCTGGCCGTGATTTTGGGGATGTCACACGAGATTAGAACACAGATGTAAATATAATCTTGTTTCAGCTCTATTACGCTTTCAAGTTTTACAGAGTACAAAAATGACAATTTTGTAAAAGACCCGTACCTATAACTCTAGTATACACTCCTATTTATAGGAGAGAAAAGCGTACAAAAAATATACTAAGGACTAAACACTTTAAGATTCGAATAAAACTGTCTTAGTAAAATACATTATAAACCATACGAAGAGTACAAAAGACTTCGACTCATTACAACTCAAAATACCCTTACAATCTCCCCCTTTGTAAATAGAGTTGAAGACTTTAATTTGTAAGAAGTTGAATTAAATATAGCATAACTCTTCGTATTTCTGTATACCAGTTGATTATCTTTTTCAACTCCTTCTTGTCTCCCTCATTATTCTTCTTGCAATGATTCATACGAACAATTAAGTTCGTATATTGCGAAGTTGAATACCTTTCTACTTCACTTGCTTGAAACAAAAACTTCTTAGATCTTCCAGACTTGTCCTTCCCAGAAAAGACTAAACCAAAAGGTTTCAAGCAGATTTCCCCATTAACATATTTCTTAAGTTCTGCTTGTGTCTTCGAAGGATTCATTGGAGCATTGATTTCAAGACCCTTCGCTGTAGCTAACTCCACATCTGTCATTGCCAGACATTCGTAATAATTCTCAATGAAGATTTTGATGTGAGTAACTCTCAGCTTAAACTCTTCCAGCTCAGTGTTTTATAGATAAGAAAATGACCTTTCCTTCAGAATTAATGCAACTTGTATAAGATCATACAAGTTCATCAATGGAAAGTCAGCAACTGTAAACTCACACACTTTTCCATTCGCCCTTACCACCACGTACTTCAAATTTTGGACTATGTCTTCGAAGACCACATCCTTCTTTATACTTATAACTTTCTTGATCTTCATCAAAGACCACACCTCCTCAGCAGATTTTTCAAGAACAACATGAAATCTAATCTTCATGTGTGTTCCTTCATCCTTTTCCTTAAATTTGCTTTCAGCTTTAAATTGAGGCATGATAAACATCATCTCATTTATAGGAAAATCCAGCTGGCATGCATCTGTATTTGTGACAAGGTAACTCTGCTTGGGCTTTTTCTCAAATGCATACATGTGATTGAATGCAACCTTGGCTTCAATCGTTTCGTAATTGTAATGCTTCGAAGGATCATCCTTATTCAAGCCTGGAGGGTCACTGGCCCTTTGAGTCATTATACATTGTATCATTCTCATTTTCTCAACATCAGCCTCTACCTCTACTTTCTTCTCCTCTGTGGATTTTTCTATTAGAATCTCTTTACATTTTGACTTTGAACCAGACTCAATAACATTATCTCTAGGCTTTGAAGCACTTCGACCAATGTCCCCAGTTTTACCAATCACAATTCCTTTCGGTTTCGTGATTGGCACAGTTGTTACAACTGTTGAAGTGATCTGGCCAGCTGTTTCCATTATCGGTTTTGTTGTTGGGATTTTCGAAGAAAATACCTTCCCCACTATTTTCGAATCATCTCCTCCAGTCTTCGAACCTGCAGATATTTTTTCTCCCCCTTGCACCCCTGTGCTAGCAGGTGGGGCATAAGTGGTTGGAAGAAGACTGGATATACGTGACAAAGGGGCTAGGTGTTTGACAAGTAGTTCTTCAAATTTAGAAAATTTATGGATCAGATCTTCCGAAGATGGCAAAGCCAAAGTAGGCTTTGAAGATAGACTTTTAAGCTCCTTCAAGAGTTCGAACACCTCCAAAAAATTCTTGTTATCGTTAGTTGAAAGCTGAGTAATCTGAGGGCTCAGACTTTCGTATAACTTTCCAAATTTTGTAGCTGCCTCACAAATAATATCCACCTTGTTGTTGATGGAATCAAACTCAGTTCGAACAACCGATATTTCTTTCTCCATGTCTTCGCGTAGTTCCTGAAGTTTGAAGTTTACATCTTTTCTCACCTTCTTTACATCTTGTACAAATAACACATGCCTCTCTTTTGCAACCATCTTCAATGCTTTCAAGTCAGATTCAAATCCAGACTTCTGAGAATTCACTCTTAATTCATTATTTTGATCACAATGATCAATCTTTTCCAACAAACGAGACTATGAATCTTTCAACATTGCAAAGACTTTTGTGGTTAATCTTCCTTCAAGTAAGGACAACATACCATCAACTTCAAGACTTGATACAAAATGATCTCCCCCAAGATCAGCTTGAGATTGAATAATCGAATTGAGCTTCGTATTCAAGATTTTGAACTGTTTCATCATCATTAGCATATGATATGGGAAGTTTGTTTCCTCATCATCAAACTCCAGATTCTCAAAGGTTCCACCAAAACCTTCAAACTCATTTTCCGTATCCATGTATGAATCTTTTATCGGAGAAGTAGTGGTTGGTGGATCATTTGATTGTGAAGGAAAAAGAGTTGTGAAAGGTTGTGAAATAATGTTTGCAAAGGTTGGAGAATCAGTTGTGGATGTTATAGGAACAATGGGAGTAATCTGTGGAGGTAAATAAATGAAAGAATCGGAGACAACACTCGAAGGGTTACCTTTTTTTGCTTTATTCGAATCGTCCTCACCCATGATGACATTTGTATCCATATCAGATATGTTTACAGGGATGTCTAAAGCTCGTGCCTCCACAGTAACTGTTTTAGAAAGTGAAGCTTCGGGTGGTGTACTAACATGAGTATCCACTTTAAAAGAATCTTTAATCAAAGCTGCCTCAGGTGTCTCGGGAATAATCTCACCCTCATCTGCAGTAGAGTCAAAAGAAAGAATCACCCGACACTTTTTCTTCTTTGAGATTGTTTTTGCCATGTCAGCAGCTATTCGCTTTTTTGAAGACGGCGAAGTAGGAGTAGGTACTTCACAAAAAATTACCCCTTGATGTGAAACTTGAGGTTTGCGAACAATATTCATAAGAGGGGATCGTCCCTTATGCTTTGACTTTGATTTCATTTTGATTCTTCTAAATACACCAGTCTTCGAAGGAATAACTTCCTTTTCAGTTAACTGAGTATCAGCAATAATAGGCTGCGGTTGGATTGGCTTAGCTTCGATAATTGGAACCTGCTTCGGACTTTTAGAAGAACTGGTTGGCTTAACCTTGGTACCCGAAGACCCAGCATCAGTTTTCTTCGACTTCTTTGACTTCTTCTCTTTGGTTTGTGGCAAAAGAACACTTGTTTCCACAGAAGGATCTATGGTTTTCAAATAAGTACTCAATACAGGATTTTTAGAATCAACTCTTTTCAGCATAGCATCAGGGATACGATCCGCAAAAGGGAATACATCCAAGTCATCTGTAGCATCCCTCGGACACCCATAAGTGTGATACACAGATTTTTCTTCTTCTGTTGGAACTAAAATTCCTTCCTTTTCATAGAAATATTGTAGAATCATACTCTAATATCGAGCACACGAAATGCCATGAATAGCATTCGTGTTTTCGATACTCTTCTGGAACTTTTTCCATAGCTGTATGGAGTAATCGACTTGAATATCATAGTACAAGCCTGCAACCATGGCGTACACCTCCATTCTTCCCTTATCTAGCCCAACCGTTCTGCCAGTTAAACACCGAAGAAAAATCCCAAACAGAAAATTCTATACACTTGGTAGCCCTGACTTCTTGAAGTCACTAATCTTTGTCAATTCGGGTTGATGACCCATTTCATTGAACATATGTACGATTTGTGGAAAGGTAAAAGTAACATATGGTTGTGAATTAGGTATGTCAAGGATTTGGCAGAAAAGCTTCTTTGATAATCTAACCTTTTTATCATTGATGAGGTTGAATGTAACAACTTCCAAAGCTTTTGAATTAGTTGTAGTTGAACCGGCTTGAGATAACCAAGAAAGAGGAACAGAAAATGAATTGAACATGGCCTTTGATAATACCGAGTTTTGCAGAGCAACCACCAGCATTTTCAATTCTTCAGGATACAGAGAAACATTGGATTCAACCTGGTAATTAGTACCCTGAATCTTCATGATCGGTAGAGAAGTAACATCATCAGTTGTGTGAGAAAGAGTAGCATCAGGAATTGCAGTCGCCATTTTTAGGGTTTGAAAGCAGATGATTATCAGAGAAACTTTAGTAAGATGAAAGCGTAAACTGATAATGAACCCTTGAATCCCCTTTTATATGTAGCTCTTCAATTTGAAATCAAATCGGGATATGCATTTAATGCTTGCTGACGTGTCACCGAGAAAAGCACATCATGATGATGATAGAGTAACCATGCGTCAAAAAGTAATTGTCACATCGCCTTGAAAACCAGAAGTAATACAAAACGTCTCCTCAAACAGCCTGTATTTATTAACCCAATGGAATTGTAACCATCAGAACCCTTTGGATGGAAGTTAGGCTCTTTCACTTTTGGGATGAAAAGCGAAGTCATATGCCATATGTTTGAAATCATCAGCCTGAGTTGGTGTTACTCGGAATCTCAAGGATTTCGTGAGTGCAGTGTGTCAACATAATAAAGATTACAAGCAAAGTAAAACAAAAATTTTGGATATGTAGTGATGTTAAACCTACAATTTGACATGAAGGCAGATAAAATCTCGGGCAAAGATTGCTTCGTTAATTATCAAGAGAGATAATCAACAGCTTGTGTAGTTTCCCGTGAATTACAATTGAATACTTGTAAATAAGTATCGAAGGGTTTCTTTTTCAAGGTTTCAATGGGTGGCATACGAATTTCGTTACATATCAGCCTTAACATAAGGTGAGTAACTGTAACAAAAATTACTTGTTTGACCTGTGTAGTCAGTGACAAGTGTGCTCTGAAAAATATTGAATGTAACTTTGGAATTCGAAGTAAACTCACATGGAAATCATATTCAAGAAAAGAAAAATTGTCCTGGATCTTGTTGGGTAACAAACACCGTGGGTTTCGAATGGTTGATCAAGATCACTCATATGAAATGAATATGATTTGGAGTTTTGAAAATAGGTACTGAAACAAAAGTTTTGTAAAGTCTGGAACATAGTTCCTCGTCAATTCCTTAATTTTCAAGAAATTTGGGTTTCACTTTCATCACGGTCTCATGATGTTAGATCATTAACACATATTGTTGATATGTCTAAGTCTCGATTGGTTTGATTAGAGACCTCTTGGACATATGTCTTCGTGTGTGATCGTGAAAGAAATTTGTAGATGAAAAAGATTGGTGAAAATCGGAAGTGTACCTCTGTTATATTTGGACAAAACAGTAAACTCTTTACTCATATGAGAAGAGTTAGGTAGCTCATGAGACTAATATGAATACAAGCCTGATTGGGAAGAAATTTTCGTATGAAAAGTTCATTAAGGCTTTCGTACACACACATTGATTCATTGGAGGCTTTGGACAACATGCAGCAGCATGCTTCTAGGAACATCTTAACTAGTTCAAAGTAAATAAAATGTAAGGAGTTGAAAGATTCATTTACCTGACCCTAGATCTACAAGCATGTGCCTCTTCATTCGTTCAGAAAGATCTGCAACAAAGTACTTAAAAGAAGAAAAAAATATAAAATCTTTTTGTTATTTTGAATTTTCAAAAATAAAGAACAAAATAAATTGAAAATCTTTTTGATGTTTTTAATTTTTCGAAAATAAAGAACAAAAAAAAAATAAACAAAAGTACTTGTTGTAAACCTACAAAGTTTTAAGATGTGATGTAAAATACCAATCATACGAATTCGAAGCATACGAAGAGTGACTTATGAACAGTAACCTTATCCGTTGATGACGTATCTATAAAATATTATCATCGAACCTTCAATCTCCTTTTTCGTATGAAATTGAATTACCATCAATCATTCCAAGTCCTTCCAAAATCCGCACAAACGAGTTTTCATCCAATGCTTTTGTGAAAATATTAGCCAACTGATCAGTTGTTTTCACAAAATGCACCTCAATATTCCCATCCTCTACATGATCTTTTATGAAATGATAACGAAGAGCATTGTGTTTGGTCTTCGAATGCTGCACAAAATTATGACAAATTCTTATTGCACTTTGTTAATCACAATATAAAGGAATCTTTTTCATATTAATTGCATAATCACGTAATTGACTTTGAATCCAAAGTATCTGTGAAGTGCAAGCTGCAGCAACAACATATTCAGCTTCAGCCGTTGAGATGGATACACATGTTTGCTTCTTTGATTGCCAACTCACTAATTTACCATCAAGTAGCTGACATCCTCCAGTTGTGCTTTTCCTATCCAAAGTACAACCACCCAAATCTGCATCTGAATATGCTTAAATAAAGAATCCAATATTTGAAGGATACCACAATCCTAATGAAACAGTTCCTTTGAGATAACGAAAGATGTTCTTTACAACAGTGAGATGTGGTTCTTGAGGATTTGATTGATACCTAGCACAATTACACACTGAAAACATGATATCAGGTCTACTTGCTGTTAAGTAAAGTAAAGATCCAATCATGCTCCTGTATAGAGTTAGGTCAACAGATGGTTTATCTAACGAAGGAGTTAGTTTTACGCCGGTTGCCATTGGTACTCGTAACTTTGTGCTATTCACCATCCCAAACTTTTCCAGTTAATTCTTCTTATATTTTTCTTGATTTATAAAAATACCCTCTCTATTCTGACGAATGTTTAAACCAAGAAAATTGTTAATTTTACCCATCATGCTCATTTCGAATTTGCTCTTCATCAAGTCTTTGAATTCTTTAGACAAAGCAGGGTCAGTTGAGCCAAAAATAATATCATCAACATAAATTTAAACAAGCATTAAATGATTCCCAACTTTCTTACGAAATAATGTGGGGTCAACTGATCCTTGTTTAAATTTAGATTGCTTCAAAAATGAAGTAAGAGTTGCATACCATGCTGGTGGTGCTTGTTTCAAACCATAAACTGCCTTATCTAAGATATAAACATAATCAAGATGTTATTCGTTTACAAAACCTAGAGGTTGTTCCACATAAACTGTTTCTGCGAGTTCTCCATTAAGAAATGCACACTTCACATCCATTTGATAAACATCAAAGTTTTTGTGAGCTGCATAAGCCAAAAATATACGAACAACCTCGAGTCTTGTGACAGGGGAAAAAGTTTCTTCGTAATCAATTCCTTCTTGTTGAGAATACCCTTTAACAACAAGTCTGGCTTTGTTTCGAACAATATTTCCATCTTTGTCGGTTTTATTTTTGAAAATCCATTTTAATCCGACAATAGAAACATCATTTGGCTTAGGAACTAACCTCCAAACTTTATTTCGTTCAAATTCAGACAATTCAGATTGCATCGCAACAACCCAATCTGAGTGTTCCATTGCAATCTTGACTGTTTTTGGTTCAATTTTAGAGATAAAAACGTTGAACATGCAAAATTCTTGATGAACATTTAATACCTCATTTTTCGCACGAAGTTGAGCTCTTGTTAAAACTCCTTGTGGATTACTAATTATTTGCTCATTCGGATGATCTTTTGTCCATTTTTCCATTTTTCCATTGGTGGATAAGCTGGATCGAAGTCCAAGAGTGCATCTTTCTACAATTCATCATTTTTAGATCTTGCAAGCGAACAAACATCATGAAATTCATGATAAGTTTCATTATTTTGATTTAACTCCTCCTCAATATTATCATTTAATTTCTCATTCCCCCCTCGAAAGAATGCTCCCCCTCAATTAGAGTGTTAGAATTCAAGTGCTCCCCCTCCACTGGATCATTATGCATACTTTCGCCCAATTCTTGAGGAGATGATGTTGATTCATCAGTTAGTTTTGAAACTTCAGTGATATGATTATCAGGAGCATTTATTTCATCATTTGCAGCATAATCTGAATTACCAAAAATTAAATCATAATCAATATCCAAAGATTGTATAGATTCAGATTCAATAAGATTTTCTTGCAAAATAGGATGATTTTCAAAATGTTTATCAGATTGTTTGATATGGTAATCATCAAATGTAAGATTGAATGTTTCTTCCACTTTTCGAGTTCGTTTGTTGAGCACTCGATAGGAAACATAATTATGCGAATATCCAAGGAAAATCCCTTCATCAGCTTTTGCTTGAAATTTCGAAAGATTGTCCTGCAGATTCATAATAAAGCACCTGCATCCGAAAACATGAAAAAAAATTTACATTAGGTTTTCGGTTATTGATGATTTCATAAGGAGTAATGTTAAAACGACAATGAATGAAGGATCTATTCTTAGTGAAACATGCAGTGGATATTGCTTCAGGCCAAAGATATTGTGAAAGATTCGCATAGGCCAACATAGTTCTTGCAGCTTCGCATAGAGATCGATTTTTTCGCTCAACAACACCATTTTGTTGTGGTGTATATGGAGATGAAAAATTATGCGAAATGTCTTTATCCACCAAAAAGGAATCAAGAACATTGTTCTTAAACTCAGTTCCATGATCACTCTTTATTCTTCGAACCGTCTTCTTCAACATTTTTTCCATTTGCTTGATAAAGTCAATCATGATTTGTGCAACTTCGGATTTAAGTCGGAGAAAATAAACCCACGTGAATCTTGAAAAATCATCAATAATAACTAAGATATACCGTTTATTGTTGAGAGTTGAAACTGTCGAAGGACCACATAAATCAATATGTAATAGTTCCAAAGGTTCAACAATCTTTGAGTCAATTGTTATTGGATGACCTTGTTTATGTTTCTTGCCAACTTCACAAGCTGCACATAAAGAATCATTATCAAATTTAAGCACAAGTAAACCTCTTACCAGATCTTGAATAACAAGTTTGTTGATGTTTCGAAAGTTGAGATGTGAAAGTATTCGATGCCATAGCCAGCTTAGATCAGATGTGGCTTTCGAAAGAAGGCATACAGCAGGTTTGCCTACAATTGGATTGATATCCAATGTAAACATATCACCTTTCCTCTTTGATTTGAGCAGAACTTCTTTTGTATTGACATTCGAAATAATGTTTCCTTCTTCATTAAAAAGAACTTGATTGCCAGTGCCCACAACTAGTTGTAAACACTTATCAAGTTATGTTGCAGACCTTCAACATAAGCAACTCGATTCATAGTAAATTGACCATTTGTAATCTTCCCTTATCCTTTGACTTTGACTTGACACTTCTGATTGTTTCCAAACTTGACAACTCCAGCATTTTGTAAGCTTCGAAAGTCTCGTAGATTCTCCTTCTTTCGAGTCATGTGACGAGAGCAACCACTATTAATATACCATTTGTTATCATATTGCTCGTCACATAGTACCTGCGATCATTGAAAGAATTTAGGTACCCAAGACTTTTTGGGTCCTTGGAAATTAGATTTCAACATGGAAGTAAATGAAGAATTTTGGACCCAATCACAAACTTTAGTTTTGAGACTATTAAGAATGTCCACATCATCATTTGTAGGAACCGAAACATAAGATTTTGTTAGTTTCGGATGTATACTGACTTTACCCTTCGCATTTTGAGTTTGTGACTGAACTGTCTTCGCTTTTGTGACTAGTCTCCAAGCTTTGATGGAAATGTTCGAATCTTTTGAGGATGAACTTCCATTTGAAGAAGTATTGACATGCTTTTCATAAGCTTCGTTGATTTGTTCTTCTGAGTATTTGCTTGATTGATAAACTTTTCCTCGTCCTTCGAGCCAGTGATCTATATTTTTCTTTGAAGTGATGCTTTTTCATGCGAAGCCTTTAATGTTTGTTTCTTCGTATGATTAGGAAAATTTGGCTTTTGAGGAACAAAATCAATTTTTGGTTTTGAAACATATGATTCAACATAGGAAGTATAAACTTTTGGTTTAAAATGTTGACGAGGAGTAAAAAACTTTGTTGAATGAGAATTCAATAAATTCAACAAAATTGAGGATAACTAGGAAACTATATATTCTTCCTATTGGATTTCCTCCCCCGTTTGACTATTTTATCCCTCTCACTGCATCCCCTGTTTTGGATTTCTCACCATGGGTCTTCATGATTCGAATACTATTCGAATTAACTAAACAACTTGGTTGCTAGCTTTGCATACTCCAAATCCAAAAAGAAAGATCAAGTCTAACTTAGTCCTTTGGTTCAGTTAATTTTTGGAATCTAACTTACATTTTCACTTCTCTTTTGGATAAAAATGAAGGTAAGATGTCACAAAAATAGAACTACATTCATATTTCTTGCATTTTTTATTATCAATTTTGTATGTTTGGTGATGATATCTAATAGGCTTTCTGATGTGACATGAAGCAGCTCATTGGTCAGTGACAAGACATCGAGGTAAATTACCGTTTTGGTGACATATTTGCAATTTCTAACATTTTTGGAAATAGATAAACGCATGTTGTACCTGGTCTTTTTAATTTATTTGGGGCTAATTGCAAGAAATAGCATCATATTTTCATTTCTTTTTTATTATAGAATCCTACTTTCAATGTGTCACGTTAAGAGCTAACTTACTTTCATATATGAGACTGAAAAAACATATTTATACTGGAAAACCGATTATAGAAACTAAATTGATGTTTCTTGCAGACTCATTGAATGAAAGAAAATCCTGTTGTTTGTAGCCTACAATGATCCACGGATTATACTAGAAACAAGTGTTATATCTCATTGTCCCTTCTTGATTATTTTTTATAAATTTAATAAAATTTTATTAATCTTTTTTTTGCAGGTGTAACAGAAGTGTTTAGATTTTTTTAATGTTTAGGATCTATGGAGAAGAAAAAGTCAAAATGATTTCTTTCTTTTCCCCTTGACAACATTCGCAAGAGAAAAGTAACATATTGAGTTAATTTTTTTTTTTCATTTTATCTTATTGTTAACTTCTATTTGTCTTTCTTATTTGTTAACTTATCTATTTTTTTTTCAATTACTCATTTTTTTGAGCAACATTAAGCTGGGTTATATTTTAAATGAAGTGAAAAGTTGAGGTGATGAAGTAGTTGCATAATAATTTTGAAATTACTCTTTTGGAAATGGATGGGTTTGATAGCAAAATTTTTATCTTATCTCTTTTTTCAAATATAGATGATATATACTTTTGTAGGATATATAAGTTACTAAGTTCATACATTTATCCTAATATTTAACTATCACGTAGTATTTCAATATAAGTTCTGGTGGAGTGGTGGTGTGTGAAAGGAGGGAGGTATCTAGAGGGTGTGAGTTGCTTTGGTGGAGAAAAAGGAAGTGAGCTTGGGCTTAAAAGAGCTTCCATCAAGGAAAATTGCTATCAAACTAAAGGAAGAGCGGGTATCCACGTACACATGAAAAAAATAAAAAAATGATAACCTTTGAGATATTGTAAAAATAGGATGTTATAATAAAAAAATATATGAAAATAGGTTGATATTTTTGCATTTAACAATTATGCAAGTTTATATGCACAAAGATTGTACATCAATTCTTTCAATTGCCTTTTCCAGTGAAAAGCAAGTCAGGCACACCATTTGGCACGTTACAACACTACCTATGTGAAGAAGATTCAAATTTCATGAGTACGAACAACCAAAAGTTTTAAGCTACTAAGTGTTGAAATCTAAAAAAACAATAAAAAGCTTTTAATGTATCAAAACTAATTTATAAGATGAAATATTTTAATATTTGTTTATTGTTTATTTGTTATATGTAGTTTGTATTTTTTTTACTAAATAAATTTATAATAAATGAGTAATATTTAATGCAAATGACATTTGCTTTGTGATTTTTCAATGTCTGAGTGATAACACTTTTCTATTTTGTTTCATCGTTAATTTATAGTAATTAAGTTAATAACTATAAAAGAGCTAAACATGTTTTGAATCCAAAAATAATGTATTAACTAAGTTTTTTAATTCGATGAAATATTGTCAACAATGTAAAACACTTAACTATTTGGACAAACAATTTAATTGCCTTTAGAAACTAATTCTGAAAGAAACTATTTTTCTTTAGAAATTAATTTTTGAAACAACTATTCGCACTCGTCGCTTGGCACGGGTAAACGGCTACTATATATATATATATATATATATATATATATATATATATATATATATATATATATATATATATATCATAAATTTGATGTTTACAAGTTCAAACATTAAAAATACGCATACATATAAGTTGTAGATGAATCTAAATACATTAAAATAACACATAACCATAAGTTTAGTGTTTTACATTAATCCATATACGTCAAACATAAAATAAAATATAATACCGAAACAAAATATAGTTTTAGATCAATACAAACATATCAAAAAACTTTAGAACCTTTACTTTACCATATGTTTTTATTTAGACAAAACTAAATATATTTGAAAAAAAATCATCAATGCTATTATATAAATGGTTCTTTTTCATGTGTTTTTATTTGGTTTAACCGGTTCAACCAATTTATTTTGACCGGTTCAACCGGATTTTTCTAAAAACCGGTCGGTTCAATCCGGTTCAGAAATTGGCATAAAACTGGTAATAATTGAACCACTCTCTCCACCAGTTTTCGATTCAACCGGTTCAAACTGATTTTTAAAACATTAGATTAACTAGTTTGAAGTTTAAAAAAATAGTTCAACTATTATGTAGTTATATGATTAACATGTTGTCACCTTTTCCATATTTCCATCATAGATAATCAATAAAATATACAAAATAAATTAAAACCGTTTCCATATTTCCATCATAGTCAATCTATAAAATATACAAAATAAATCTATCCACGGTTCTAACTTTTTTGGCTTTGGAGATTTGTTCGAGTACCCACTATTTGTGAACATTGTGTTGTGTTTGACTTTAGTTGAGTTACGTGTAAGAAAATAATGGGATACTAAATCATCATGCCTCCATTGACTTTGGGATAGCTGACCATGTAACCCGGAGGCAGATCTCTCATGTGCCGAGTTATGCTATCCAACCCCATTTGATAAACAATTGAAATATGTTCTCCTGTCGAACCCCACTTGAGTGGGAAAATGGTTAGATTATCTTTTTCTCATCTTTATTTTTTTTTCTTAAAAATAAAGTAAAAAATTAAATAAATAGTTTTTTCATCTCCAATCCTATTTTATTTTTTATCTTATTTTTACTTTCAAAAAATATATTCCTAGTATATTCTATTATTCTAACTTATATAGATTGTTAAACACACCTCTCTACTAATTTAATTGTAACAAATATATAATCTATATTTTTTTCATTATATTAATATTAAATAGAAAAGATTATATTTATAGAAAACTTATAAATAAAAATTATATATGCATTAATAAAAAAATATTACATATACACACTTTTAAATAAATATTATACATAAATTTATATAAATGTTAGACAGACACACTTTTAATTACAAGTTTTGTAAAATATGTTATAGTTTTTTAAAATTTCAATATGTATTTAAATTTTTATATGAATTTGATGAACAAAAAACAAACTTATTTATAATTAATTAATATAATTTAATATATAACAAAATATTATAAGTATTAAATATTATATTTAAATTACAATTAGTAGGTAAAAATAAACTAGAAATGTATAAATATATAAGCAGAGGGACTAAAACCGACAATACAAAGTTCATCCCCATTTTAAGAGAAATGAATTGTAACACCGTAAATTTTCAAACAGATTTTTCATTTTAAAATCACATAAATCTTATTAACACAGACACAAAAATTCCATTATATCAAGTTATCAAAACACATGCTCAAAAATTATTTATAACACAATCCAGGATCCTCCAAAAACATATCTCCAACTCGTATATGTGTATAATTAAGCCGGTGCCTTCTCGTGATCCTGAGGATACCTAAAACAAATAACATATAACACGGTAAGCATGAAGCTTGGTGAATTCCCCAAAATACCACACATATCTCAATAGCCTCTCATGGCTATGCTCGAACAAGACCCTCCGGTCAATGTGTCTCAGTGGGACCCTCCGGTCCCACAACTTGGGTGGACCCTCCGGTCTTAACTCAGTAAGCTTAGTATACCATACAACATAAATCACAAAGACATAATGCACACCGGTCTAGGTAACACAAAGATTACCACTCTAGGTAAAGTACTCAATATAAGCACATAAGACCTTCTGGTAACACAAAGATTACCACTCTAGGTAAAGTATAGTGAGAAGACTCATCTCGAATGACGAACAGCTCCTATAGATGTTGCTACTGCACACCGGTCTCTAACACTCAACCATAACCCGCAATTACCCAATTAAGATCTAAGACTAAACCTCACTCCTTAGGTCTAAAGATAGCTCACTGCCCGGTCTAGAATTAACTCAAGCTCATTTCCCAAGGCCCAACTCTTATACTCAAGTCCAAATGGCAAGTCCAACACAAAGGTCCAAGACATACAAAATATTCCTCTGATCAAAATCTCCAGCACAATCGACCCAAAAGTCCAGGCCCAACACTTAAGGCCCAATGTGGGTTTTAGCCCAAAAAGCCCACAACAAGGTTACGCGGGGCGTACCTCTCTTGGTACGCTCAACGTACACACAAATCTAGATCGGCCCATCGAGGACACTTGACCAGTACGCATGGCGTACTGGATTTACGCTCAGCGTACGTCCATGTTATCTTTTTCCGCTCTCTTGGTCTTAACCCGTTAAGACCATAGCTATACTCTCAGATCTGGACTCCCTAAAGGATCATACTCCATAAAGTTCACGACTTTAAGCCTTCGCATTGTTGATAAAGTCACAAACACCAAAACTCTCACTCTCTATTCTCAAGGATGCTCATAACTCATGCATGGTTTGATTCAAACATCCAAGTCCTGATTTTTATGACTCTACACCACTCAAAACACTCAAAGGAGATGATAATAACCTCTGGAACTCAATATCTCATAAAGCATCCAACTTTGGGACCAAAACCCTAAAATGAACTAAAATGATGCACAAATCAAAAGGGTGAGAAAGCTTTGAGCTTTATACCTCTAACTGAAGCTCTAACCACAAATAAGCTCAGATCCAAGGCTTGGACTCTCACTCCTACCTTCTCAAAGCTCATTCTTCACTTCAAAGAAGCACAAGAACACTTGATAGCTCAATAATGGACACACCAGCTCAAGGACGAGAAATTAGGGTTTGAGAGGGTTGATGTCTTGGAATGGTGGCCAGAAATGAGGCCATCGTGTCTTTTATATAAGGACGCACCCTAAATTAGGGTTTTCACTTTGGGACTAGTACGCCCAGCGTACTAGGTGACTTCGCTTCACTTTCACGCACATGAGTACGCTAAGCGTACACACACGTACGCCCAACGTACTCAGATGCCACCTTTCTGAATTAAAGGGCCTTTCTTGCCAAAACTTCAAACTATCATAACTCCTTTGTTATAAGTCCGTTTCCAATGGACCTCATATCCACGGAAAGGTGATGAGAAGCCCTACGCTTCTAGCAACTCATCGCAGCCCCGAGACTTCCTCATGCCTAGGTTGCATCCCACGAACCCTAAATCACAGACGATCCGAAACATGATGTTACATGAATAATATAACACCATATTTGGTGTAATACTATTCATATCCCCCAAAATGGAGGAATAAATGGGTGAGGGTTGGAGAATAATGGAGGAAAAATGGAGAATGAGAAAGGGTTGGAGATGCTCTTAGAGATGAGTAAAACTAATAAAATAACTATCTTCTCTAATAAATGAATGTTTTTTCTAACACATGTCAATCTCTAATGAGTTTTGACATTTGGCATTTTGTGATATTTTTTAAATAAATAATATCTACATGTCAATTTATGTTTTTTTTTTTCAAATTGTAAAATTAAAAAGTCACATAATCTAATACTTATATATGTAAAGTATCAAATATAATAAATATCATAATAAATTGCAATTAATATGTTTCTATATTTCTTATTTCAAAATTTTATTATAAAAAATACTTATTATTTATATTTTAATATTTTATTTTTTCTTTAATCAACCTATACAAAGAATTTACATTTAGTGTGAAATATATAACAAATAACTTTTCTATTCTTACCAAGTGAGATGTCCCACTACCCATCATTAAGGATGCCACAACATGATTTTGACATGTACATAGCAAGATTCTCAAAAAGATTGTTCAAAGATCATCATTTTGAAAATGATTTACAATTTATCATACTGATATTATGGCTCCCTTTCTCTTTTTTTTTTCCACCATACATATATTATATATTATATATATTAGATTATATTTGTCATACGCATATACATGCTATATCATCACGTTAACTTCTCCATGCGCACTTGATGTTCTTCAAAATCAGTGCGAAAACGAATCATGATTCAATTTCTACCACTGATTCTTCTCCTGTTCATTGTTTCATACATTCTTGCCATACTTTACTGGAACCGAAAATCTGGAAAAAGCGAAATCAATCTTCCACCAGGAAGCTTCGGATGGCCGTTCATCGGAGAATCTCTATCTCTACTCCGAGCAGGTTGGGCAGGAACTCCGGAGAAATTCGTTAAAGAACGGATCGAGAAACACGGTAGTCCTTTAGTCTTCAAGACGTCGTTGCTTGGCGACCGTATAGCAGTGGTCTGTGGTCCTGCCGGCAACAAATTTCTGTTCGGGAACGAGAACAAGCTGGTGGCGGCGTGGTGGCCGACGCCGGTGAGGAAGCTTTTCGGCAGGTGCTTGATTACAATCCGTGGCGATGAAGCAAAATGGATGAGGAAGATGCTGTTATCGTATCTAGGTCCTGATGCTTTCGCCACTCACTATGCTGCTACCATGGACATCGTCACCCGTCGCCATATCCAAGTTCACTGGCAAGGTAATTAAACTATTCTGTTATACCTTAACTCTTACCATATCGAAGTTGTTCAATAATCGATGAAGTTAAATGAATGAATTTATCATCATCATCATCATCAATACGAAATTACACGATCAACGAATACAAAATCTGTTCAGATTGTGAATTTGTGCCCTGGTTTTCTCAACGCGTTTGAAATTTCGAAAACCAATCTGTGATTTTACCAATTTGTTGCATTTCGATTGCTCAATTGAAGTCGAAGAACTGTTTTACCCATGTGTTCATGTCTAATTGTGATTCAACTTTTCCGATGAAGGGAAGGAGGAGGTGAACGTATACAAAACTGTTAAACTATACGCCTTTGAGCTCGCCTGTCGTTTATTTCTAAGCCTTGAAGATCCAAATCATATCGCAAAACTCGGTTCTCTGTTCAACGTGTTCTTAAAAGGCATCATCGAGCTACCAATAGACTTCCCAGGAACACGATTTTACAGCTCGAAGAAAGCAGCAGCAGCAATTAGGAAAGAACTAATGGCGATTATCAAAGAGAGAAGAACAGATTTGAAAGAAGGAAAAGCGTCGTCTTCACAAGACCTCCTGTCACATTTGCTTACATCTTCGGATGAAAATGGCAGGTTTTTAACTGAGATGGAGATTGCAAACAACATCTTGTTGTTACTCTTTGCTGGGCATGATACTTCTACTGTGTCTATCACGTTGGTTATGAAGAGTCTTGGTGAATACCCTGATGTTTATGAGAAGGTGTTGAAAGGTTAGTTGTCTTCTTTGATTATGATTAATTGATTATGTTGAGAAATAGAGATGAAAATGGGATTTGTTTACAGAGCAATTGGAGGTTTCAAAGGGAAAAGTAGAAGGGGAAATGCTGAAATGGGAAGATGTACAGAAGATGAGATACTCATGGAATGTTGTTTGTGAAGTGATGAGAATTAATCCGCCTGTTCTTGGATCGTTTCGAGAGGCGCTCGTGGATTTCGAGTATGCAGGTTACACAATTCCCAAAGGATGGAAGGTATGAAATTACACGAATGCTCCCTATGGTTTAGGGTAATTTATGCTTTTGGTCCCTAACTTATTTTTTTTAACCAGAAAAGTCTCTATTGTTTGTTTTTTTTTATGTGTTTGGTCCTTACTATTTGTTTTTGTTACGCGTTTGGTCCCTATCTTATCTAAAAAGACTAATGTTTAAATAAAAAAAAAATGATGGTGTAGGTAAGATAAGGTAAGGGGTGGGGTTGAGATGTGTTTATTTAAATAAATCAAAAAATCAATGGTAAAATAATTTTTTTAGGTAAGACAGTGACCAATCGCGTAACAAAAACAAACAATACAAATCTTTCGAGTTAAAAAAATAAGTTAGGGACCAAATATGTAAATTAACCTAAACCATAGGGACCATTCGTGTAATTTACTCAACTTAAAACTATTTTATATAAACCCTAACTATAATAAAGGGATTATATTATGAGATATGTTAGTAAATCCTTATCTTTTATAGTTTTTAAATAAAGAATGGGTTTAAATACCTATAGAGTAGGTAACGGTTTTAAATATGGCCCAAAAACCTAGGGGTGACAACTCTCGATCCAACCTGTAACCCGACACTGACCTAACCCGAAAATAGACGGGTTTGGGTTGAGATTTTTGACCCGTCAACCCGTCAACCCGTCAATCCACCAACCCGTTTATTTCGTGGGTTGGGTTGGGTTATCTGTTTGGGTTCGTGGGTCAATCCGCCAACCCGTATATATATATATATATATATATATATATATATATATATATATATATATATATATATATATATATTACATTTAAAAAATGATACATTTAATTATTAATGAAATTTGATTTTCATCTATATTCGTAATATTCTGTATCATTGTATTTCTTCCGTATTCGTATGTGACTAATCTGTATTTGCGATTCATTAATCAGAAAAAGAAAAAATACATGTCGTTATTTTCACGAGTCACAAACGAAAAACACATCCAGTTTTTATGAATGTTTTTATTTTTCATTTTTATTTGGATGTTATTAACTTTATGAATTTATATTGAAAACTTTTTTTTATGTTACTAACTTTAATCATTTTATTAATTTAAGTTGAAAAAACCTCATTTTTTAAAATGTGTTGCTTATTTATTAAACGAGTTATATGGGTTGGGTTTGACCCATTAACTTGTGAACCCACGAACCCATATACTTAAACGGGTTATTTGGGTTGGGTTGGGTTGAGGTTTTCAACCCACCAACCCGTGACCCGTCAACCCGTCAACCCATATATTATATGGATTGGGTTAAATTTATGTTTTTTGACCCGCCAACTCTTCAACCCAACCCAATTGTCAGACCTACAAAAACCTCACCCTAGTCGAGCCTCATCCTATTATTCCAAGTATAAAAAAATAGAGTAAATTTTACAGTTTTTGTTCACCGAGTATAGCTAAATTTTCACTTTTATTCCAAAATGATTTTTTTTTTTTAGTTTTTGTTTTTATTTGATAATGTTTTCTTTTCAATGTTACAATTAGTATTATTTTGGGAAGACAAGAAAGATAGATATGCTTCGAGACCAAAAATAAATAATCATGTAACTTGAAATATGGAAAAAAAAAAACCTTATAAAAACATTAAATAAAAACCAATATTGTGTAAAAACTAGAAAATAAAATTTAAGACAAAAATCACTAAACAAAAGAATTTAATTTACTATAAAAAGTACAAAAAAGTAAAAAAAACAATGTTGTAAACAAGCGTAGTACTTTAATATTTAAATTACAAATTATAAAGAAACATATAATGAAAGCAATATTAGGCCTAAGTGGGTTGATGTATCAGATGTTATATTCATGTAGGTTCACGGAAATATTGCGAGTATGTTTTCGTTTAATTCGTTTGTCATTTAAAAAAAACATAATATTTAATTTAAAAATTCTTAAGGTCACAACTGTTTTTATAAAAGCATTTTAAAATAATGCTAAATAAATAAAGAAATACTTAAATATTTATAAAAACATTTTTTCAAGAATCATAAAAATTACAACAAAATAAAATTTGGTCCTAGAAAATTCTCGTTGACGACCAATAAGCCTAAACGTTATTTTATTTGATATGATCTAGATAGCCTATGGATTAGTCAAATTTGTGTAACTCAGCACCAGTTAAGTCTGTCCAAATAGATTAGTTTAGTCTATCCAGATGAACTAGTTAAGTCTATATGAACTTCTATTTTTATTATACATAATTTTGAATGATATAAAAACTTTTCTTATTGTATATTTGTATTCATGTTACATATTCAGCTATACTGGAGTGTTGTATCAACCCATAAAGACGAGGAAAACTTTGAAAACGCAACACAATTTGATCCATCGAGGTTTGAAGGTGCAGGCCCAATTCCATACACATTTGTCCCGTTCGGAGGGGGTCCAAGGATGTGTTTAGGGAAAGAATTTTCACGATTGGAAGTACTCGTGTTCCTTCACAACATCGTCACAAACTTTAAATGGGACTTGTTAATACCCGATGAGAAAATTGAATATGATCCCATGGCTACTCCTGTAAAGGGGCTTCCTGTGCGCCTTCATCCGCATCAAGTTTGAAGAATACAAACATGAATCAATGTATGTATGTTGTAAGTTTGTATTTTTACATGTTATATATTATAGAATCATAGACACTTATTGTAATAGTTGTTTTTACTAAGAAACCGAATCCAAAATTAGAATTATAATGTAAAATATAACTAACTAAGAAATAAGATAAATTGTGTTTTGTTTAAATCACTTTTAAACTCTTTAGAAAAATTTTATATATTCAAGCTTCTATTTTAGTTCATTATCATGAAGATTCTTTTAATAGAAATGAGTTATAATGTTTAAAGAGGTGAATCCAAGGTTCAAACTCATATGTGATAAAATAGATAGTTCGAAAAAGTTTGGTTATGTGGTTGAGTCGACAATAATATCATCTAATGCAATTATAATCATAATACCAAAAATCAAACATAATTTTAAAAAATAGTAGTCATTGTCCTACATTTGTTTATTGCTACTTTTCATATTTTGAAAACAATTTGTAATTATATGGTTGCTAATATTTTCTAACATTCTTTCTCAATATACGACATCAGGCAAACATTCATAAATTGATCATTTATATTATTGAACTAATAAATTTTTTTTATCAATATCTTTATGTAATCATGTGTCCAACATTGAAGTTGTAATTTAAATGTATTTTTATAAGTGACGATCTTTATGTAACCATGTGTTAGTGTACGAAGTAGGTTACACACCACAAGAAATTTTGGTGCTTATCCGTACACATTATATGTGGGTAGAAGCATATTATGCGTTGGTAGATTGATTTTCCGTACATATTATGTGGTGGTAGTTGGATTTATCCATACATAAATTAAATGTTACTATGTTTCGGCACATACATATAGGTATAGGTCATTACCTATACATCAACTATGTGTGGATATATAGTAAGTTATACCTACACATCCATATGCAGCTAAAATTAGTAAATATGTGTGGTGAAAAGTAATATGATGTGTATGGATGGTGGATGACATGGACGTTGTTGTGGACTGTGGCATGGGCAATGACATGTTCTACACCGATGATATGGCATGTTATGTGGCATATCCCTTTAAAGTGTCGTAGTCACGTATCATAAAATGTGTGTGGGTAAAACATTAGCCATTACAAATAGTTCCTCCACTTTATATGCTTGAAAAGGCTTACTTGGACATAATGAAGCCATACAAACAAGTAAACATGTGTTACTATGACATCCCCTAATTTTTAGAACCGACAAAACTTCTCTTTATGTCGTCAAATCCATGTTATCTTTGTTTTCGGAAAATCCTAGTATATTAAAACATTTTGTGTACAGATAATGTTTCAAAATAACAAAACCCGAAAGATGTCATAATCAATACAAAACATATGTTACATCGTAAATGCCCATCGGTCCTAAATACTATTGTAGGATGTATCTTATTCACTCGACATCCTAATTAAGTTCCAAAAGCCTTAGTCATGCTACCTGTGATGCATATAATTTGTGTGAGTCAAGTTTGGGAAAACCTAGTGAGACACATAGGGTTCTCAATCCCATAATATTATGATGGTAATAACTCATAAATAATAATCATGCAAAATCAATTGTTATCACATAATAAAGATATCTATAAGAGACTATACTATTTTGCCCTTAGTTAGCCAGTCCGTCGATTCTCGCACACTGATCCTATGAAAATAATCCCATTAGATATATCCTGATGGATCACTATAAACAACGAGTAGACTATACTTCTTTGGGGATTCCTCATGCAATATAAGTCAATAAAGGAAACCATGAGGTGGATGAAGTACACGAATGAACACCTTTTGTTTTCCCTGAAAAGTAAGATCATCAATACATGCATATATTGAGCGTACTAGTGTTCAACAAGTAGTATAAAATAGTCAATGGTCGTCATCTTACTCCGACATATATTTTAAAATATTTTCGCATCTAGTTCTTGATGCTCCGATCTTTTGTAACGTTATGGCTATGTAATGGGATTATTTTGGAAACAATTGTGGTTGATTTTTATATTTATAAAAGTTAAAATTTTTATATAAATATTAGGTTGTTACAAGTTAGAAGCCGAGGAAGCTGATGCTAAGAATGCGAAACTTACGCTTGAAACTCAGAAGTCGGTATTCTCTCCTTGGACAATCGAGCACTTTCAGAAAGAGGCAATTGTAAATCCGAGCATCTACTGGCTGGAGCCCTCGATTTCATTTGACCTTTACAACGATTTGGAATCTCAATTTGATTTTCCCATCACACCCAGGCCTTTTCTCTTTTGTTGTTTTGAGAACATTGAGAAGTCTTTGATCTCGGAAAGTGCAGTTAATCAGAAGCATTTTTCATTTTACTTAAAGTACGCCAAGCCACAGTACAAGTCTTGGAGCTTGAAGAAAACAACTGTTGTAAAGGTTAAATCTCCTGTTCAGACCGAAGACTTTCTGAACATATAATTCAAGGGATTCAGAGGAGCTAATCATATTGTGGATGAGTTCACTTTGGCAGACTTGCCATTTATGAACCCATACGCCTATATCTCCTTCTTCAACCTTGTTATGAAAGATTAAAAGAAGCACGAGCCTATTGTAGCGCCTTTGTAAAGAATGATCATCTGCTACATTCTGGAAATTGAAAAATGGATGTTAAGATCACATTAGTTTTGAAAAAGAGGCCCATTCTGAAACCGGAAGAGCAACCAAAGGATATTCAGAAGCTGAGAGTGGGGATTATCCGAAAAGAGTATTGGAGCATCATTTACAACATGTATTCTATAGCTTATCTGAAGACTATTCTTTTTATGGCTCAAGCATGCAAAGCGAACTCTTCTGTCGACCTCGAATGTTTTTCGGATATGATCAGATAGTACTTATGTGTCTGAAACTCGCTTCTGAATATAATGCCTAAACTGCTCGACGCGTAACGAAGACAATGAAGACACTCCTTCTGAATTTGACACAAAGGGAGAGATTGTTAGGTTTGTTATGTGTTGTGACAAATATGTGCTTATATAGTTTTCTTTATTCCGAAATGGGTCTGTCCATTCTTGGATTCGCTATCAGGTCTAGTTTATATATAATGCATGCATGTAACATATTAGGGTTACACTTTTGAATCCTAGTGTTGTTTGTATGCTCTCACAGAGAAGTTCCATCTCACAGAGAAGTTCCATATTAGGGATACGCTTTTGAACCCTAGTGCACATAACATATTAGGGTTACGCAATGTACTTTGGTTTTTTTTGTTTTAGCTTAAAAGTAGTAATATACTTTGGCATCGATAAATGCATGTTGATTTGATAATTGTGTTTTTGCCCCCAAGTACAAGAAATAGCAATGTACTTTTGGTATTTCTTGTATTTAAGTGCATGAAATAGCAATGTACTTTGGTAGTTTTTGTTTATGTTTGATAATTTAACTTACAAGTTTATATATGTTGTTATTTATTATGTAGTTGGAAAATATTCGGACAATGCTCAACAACCCGACATATAGGGATAAGCTTTATGCGTTTTTTCAATCAGGAAAAGGTCAAAGAGGAAACAATGGGAACGGAGATGATGGTTCGTCGGATAATTATTTTGTGTTTTGTATGTTACATTTGTCGTGACACTTTGCTACTTGTTAGAATTGTAAAACTTTGATTGTTTATTTTTATATAAAATTAATTATAATAGTATTTGATAACTAATCGGATGTTATTATGTAATTTTTTTTGTATTTAATGTCGTTATGTATCGGTTTTTAATACCTAAAATCATTGATTAAAAATATAAAAAAAATAAAAATTGTTATTACGGCGATAAGAAGTATTACCAACGACATTAACATTAACGGCGACAAGAAGTATTATTGGTGACAGTAGCATTAGTGGCGACAATTATATTTACCAACGACATTTTGATCAATAGCGACTGAGAAGTAGCGGCGACTTTTAACGACGACATGTCGCCGTTATTACCCTTACCAACGACTTGTTTACTCCTTAATGGTGACTTTTGTCGTCGCTAATTACCTTTTTTTTATTGTAGCTAGTGCCAAAGTCGATCAAATATGCGTTTGAATGAAAATTTATTTTAAAGAGACTCCTAAATCGTTAATAATAATCATTAACCTTCTTATCTAGCCACTCCTTGAAACCAGGGCATCACTACTAGAAAATTGGTGCAATAGCTACAGCACAATCCGTAGCTATTCCGTAGCTATAAGCGGATAGCTACGGAATTGCTACGGAAAATTGGCTGTAGCATAATGGCCCGTGGCTAAATTGTAGCTACGGATTAGCTACGGAATCACTACGGAATAACTACGGAATTTTCCGTAGCTACTATAGCTACGGAATAGCTACAGAAATAAATAGTTACAGATTTCCTACAGAATAGCTACGGAATTGAATAGCTACGGAACTAAATAGCTACGGAACCAAATAGCTACAAAATAGCTACGGAAGTAAATGGCTACAGATTTTCTGTAGGTAATCCGTAGCTAATTACATTTTATTTTTTTAAAAAAATAATAATATTTTTTTTAAATAAAATAACAATTAATTTGGTCAAAATGAAACAAAAATTCATTACATTAAACTACAAAATGTAAAATACATTAGTGTCTAACACATTACAAAAACATCATTTTCCAAAAATAAATATTAGAATAAACATCATCTATACAACAAAATAAAAAATTTGGTCAAACTAAAAATATGTTGCTATTTAAAACACCAGAAAGCTTCATGAAGGGCAACCAACCGGTAACTATTACACAAGTCAGCTACTACAGTTTTTTGGCCTCCAGATAACTGCTTCATGGACTGTGTCACCTTGTCCAGTAAAAGAAACCTGAACTTGTTAAACATAAGATGATTTTGATAAGTAGATTGTATAACATTATAATATATATATATATATATATATATATATATATATATATATATCAAAAAACTTAATAAATATAACATTATAACATGAAACTATGATAAAAAAACCCTTTGATCTGAGAAGTTTATTGATATGAGGTTGGGGACTTGAAGGAGGCCATGTCGCAAGAAACCCTTTAAGCCTTTTACAGAACTCACTGCATAAATCTGTTGTGGTGCTTGAGAGATCAATAGAGCTGAAAAAATGAAAAAATATATTCAATTTTAGACATGCAAAACCAATCTATGTTCTTGCTACATACACATACACACATAAAACTAATACTTGAGGGATGAAGAGCTAACCTGTAATCTAATCTGTATGTTTTCTACATACACAAACAACCAAATATACATACACACATAAAACTGATAATTAAGGGATGAAGAAGTAACCTGTAATCCAATATGTATGTTTGCTACATACATAAACAGCCAAATACACATACACACATAAAACTAATAATTGAGGGATGAAGAACTAACCTGTAATCCAATCTGTATGTTTGCTACATACACAAACAGCCAAATACCACTATCTGCTCCATTCATTTTTGCTCCAACCACCAAACACCACCATTGACCACCTTCCTGTTTGCATCTGTTCTGTACCATCACATGCTCAGCTACTCCACCATTTTAGCAACATAAACAACCGAGAACCAGAAAAAAACCACCTACATCTTCAATCCATCGTTCTTGATAACTTCACAAATGACCAAGGGACCAAAATTTTGGTCAAGAAATTACCCGAATCCAAATACCCTTCACTCAGGCAATTAATCGAACACTTGGTGGGCAGATGGTTTCATACACAAAAAATTAAAGATTTTGGTCAAGAAATTACCCAAATCAAATACCTTTCTTCCCTACCTGTAACAACCGAGACACAAATCCAACTAACAATTCAAAAAGATGAAGAAACAACAAATGATTTTAGAAAGATGAAGAAAGAACAAACAATTTTAAAAAATCATTATGTGATGTTGCAGAAAGAACAAACGATTTTGAAAAGAACAAATGATCTAATGTTGACTAACCTTTGCAGAAGCTGTCGACGAACCAAAAGTTGTCGCCGTCGATTGAAGTTGTCGACGCGATGCTCGGAAACGGAAGTTGTCGCCAGTTTACTTCATTCGTTGAGTCGAGAGAGGGAAGAATCGAGCAAAAGGCCGAGAAAGAGAAAGGAGGTGCGCCGGAGAAGAAAGTCGGCGACGGCAGCGCTCGAGAGGGGGAAGAAAAACCGCCGGCGATTGTCCACAAACGAGAGGGGGGGGGGGAGAAGTTTCAGTTTGTTTCTTTTTTTTTTTTTCTGGATTCTATCTGTTCGCTGAAGTCGCTGAAGGGGGGGGGGATCAATATAACAAGGAAATAAAATGGATTTTAATTAAAAAAAATAGCTACCGATTTGCTACGGCCCAGCTTCGGAATCTGCTACGGATTAGCTACGGACCGGTTTTAGCGACGGTTTAGCTACGCATTAGCTAAGGCCTGCAAAAAAAAAAAAACGTGGGTGGGATTCGAACTCAGGTTGAATACATACAATAACACAAACTTACCAACTGGCCGGGCATGCCACATCCATGCCTACATGGTTGACTATTCTATTTAAACATCTTCTTCTTCTTATTATTATTATTATTATTATTATTATTATTATTATTATTATTATTATTATTATTATTATTATTATTATTATTTCAGGCACCAAAAGTCGAGTGTACAAATGGGATCCATTACTCGTTTAATGGTTTAAAACTATAATGCTTATCATCTACGTTCACATATAAATACTCACAAGCACGTATACATAGACATATACACATACATATATACCACAAATTATTCATGTATACAAAATAAACCAATCACAACTTGGTGAAAAATATAGTCATTATATTGTTAAATTGTGCAACGAGTACTTGATCCCGAGGTGCAAACGACTTTATGAATGATATTAATAGCTATAAGTTGGTGAAAATAAAGATAATCATTTATAATAAAGGTGTGAGAAAAACGAAGCGGAAAAACGACGTTTGGTGCCCGGAAAATAGAACATTCAAGGTGAAATAATATACGTTTAATGTACAAAGCAAAATGTTTATGTGTATGTGTATATAATATATTATTAATATTATTATTATTATTATTATTATTATTATGGTGATGATGATGGTGATGGTGATGGTGATGGTGGTGATGATGGTGATGATAATGGTGATGATGATGATGATGATGCTGATGGTGATGATGATAGTGATGATGGTGATGATGATGGTGGTGGTGGTGGTGGTGGTGATGATGATGATGATGATGATGGTGATGATGTTGATGATGATGATGATGATGGTGATGATGATAGTGGTGGTGGTAGAGGTTGTGGTGGTGGTGATGATGATGATGATGATGATGGTGATGATGATGATAATGATGATGGTGATGATGATGATGGTGATGCTGATGGTGATAATTGTGATGATGATAATGGTGGTGGTGGTGGTAGTGGATGGTGATGGCGATGGTGATAACGATGGTGATGGTGATGGTGATGGTGATGGTGATGGTGATGGTGATGATGATGTTGGTGATGATGATGGTGATGGTGATGGTGATGGTGATGGTGATGGTGATGGTGATGGTGATGGTGATGATGATGATGATGATGGTGATAATGATGGTGATGATGATGATGACGATGGTAATGGTGATGGTGTGATGGTGATGGTGATGTTGATGGTGATGGTTATGGTTTTGGTGACAATGGTGATGGTGATGGTGATGGTGATGGTGATGGTTATGGTTATGGTTTTGGTGACAATGGTGATGGTGATAATGATGGTGATGGTGCTGGTGATGGTGATGATGATGGTGACGTTGATGGTGATGATGATGGTGATGATGATGATGATGGTGGTGGTGGTGATGATGATGAAGATGATGATGGTGATGACGTTGGTGATGATGGTGATCATGATGGTGGTGGTGGTGATGATGATGATGATGATGATGGTGGTGGTGATGGTGATGGTGATGGTGATGGCGATGGTGATGGTGATGGTGATGGTAATGATGTTTATGATGGTGATGGTGATGATGATGATGGTGGTTATTCCGTAGCTAATTAGCTACGGAATAACTACGGACTAGCATCCGTAGTTATTCCGTAGCTAATTAGCTACGGAATAACTACGGAATAGCATCCGTAGTTATTCCGTAGCTATTCCGTAGCTATTCCGTTACTAAATTAGGGCGTCCCATTCTGTAGCTAATCCGTAGCTATTCCGTAGCTAATTAGCTACGGAAATTTTCCGTAGCTATTATCCGTAGGAAAACACCCTTTTTTCTAGTAGTGCATTCAATGTCCTTTTCATGGCAAAATTTAAGTCAATGACGACCCTTGGGTTTGCTTGAACTCGGAGTATCACTTGTACTTGATTTTTGATTCTTTTAACTTTCCTCCATATGACATTTGCTATTTCACTACAAGAAACCAGGCCTATACCGACGATTTTTTTCAACACCTATGCCGACGACATGTCGTCGGTAAAACCTATATCGACGACTTGTCGACCGTACAAAGTCGTCGGTATAGCCCCGTCGATAAAAGTCAAAATTGTCGTCGGTAAAGACCCATCTATGCTGACAAATTGTCGTCTATAAAGGATCGTCGGGAAAGATTTTCGAGGTAAAAAAAAGTTGTTATAAATCTATAACGACGACTTTTCGTCGGGAACAGTTTCCAACAATTTTTACAGTTAAAACCTATCCCGACGACATATCATCAGTATACGTTTTTTTTAAATAACAAAAAAAAAAAAACAAGTCTTCATCTTCAAAATAACAAAAAGATTAACAAAAAAACATAATAAACATTTATTATAAAAATTAGAAAACAAAAAACAAATCTTCATGTTCAAATCTACAATTATAAACATGAAATCAAACATATATCAAATTTCAACAAAAAAAACACTAACCTGTTTTGTTCTTCTTGATGTGATGGCCGGATTCTGATGGTTGGATTTGAAGGTGGTGGCTGGTAGGCACCGGAAAAGCACAAAATTAGAAAACGAAAGAAAAACCTCTAAATTTAGAGTAAAAATATTGAACAATCATAAACAATCAAGAAAACAAGGACCAAATATATATATCTATATCTCGTCACCGGTGAAGATGGTGCAAAATCCTTTGTCCAGTTTGAGAGAGAAAGATTGTATGCAACTGAACAATGAACGATGCACTAATACCTTTCTGTAAGGGTAAAATCTTATGCCGACGACATGTCGTCGGTATATGGTTCTAATAAAGACGTCGTTTTTATCTTTTGTCTTTATTAAAAGAAATTAAAAATTTCAAGTGGATCGCCACGTTGAATTCTTACCCTATACCGACAACTTGTCGTCGGTATAGAGTTTCATAACACTATGTCGTTTCGGTTTTCTACAATATGGAATAAAAATTCAATTTGTTGTACCCTATACCGACGACTTGTCGTCGGCATTGATTTTCAGATGACCGCGGAATTTTTTGTCTTTCCCGCCCACGCTGTCCCGATGACTTGTCGTCTGGATACCTTTTAAGGTCAAATAGATCTGGTCAAAGTAGTCAAACGTTTTGAAGACTACTTGTCTTCGGCAGAGACCACCTTTTAGCGACGACTTTTGTCATCGGGATACATGTCGTAACGATAGCCTGTTATTCTTGTAGTGTTTCTTTTGCCGGTGTATGTGATAGTGACATAATATTCATACTGAAGAAGTAACGTACGGCTCAATAGAAAACCGAAGACGTGGAGTGATTGGATGTGTTTGTGGTGAGAAAATGCGATTTTGTTTGTGGTGAGAAAATGTGAAGTTGTTTGTGTAGAGAACCTGATGAGCTAGCTTACCTTGAAGGATAGGACTGACCTTCGGTGGGTCCACACCAAAGTTGTAATTTAAAAGTATTGTTTAATATTAATCAAGATCTTTACGTAATCATGTGTCATTGTACAGAGTAGATTACATGCATACTTCTCTCTCCACCGTTGCAAAGCGTAACCTAGCTCAATTAATCCACACTATTACGTAACAACCAGGCCTAACAACGCTCTTTTGAAATATTACATTCTCTTGAAATAAAAAGTACAAAAGCTTTTGAAAGATAACGTTTGATTCATTTAATTGATCAAAAGTTAACGTTTGGACTTATTTGATTGAACTAGGTCGTGTGATATCATTTTGCATCAAAAGCTTCAGGTGATCTCAATATATTTAGGAATAGAAAATAAAGGATAAATTGTTAACTTGCCACATATTTAAAATATTTCTAATTGGAAGTCCATTTTTTTTTAAATTACCTACTATCTATTATTTCCAAGGTTTTGAAAACCGGACCGAAGACCGAACCGGTCGTCTTACGGGTTCGATGGTTCAGGTGGTCCAACCGGTCAGACCGGTCTCAAAAACCGGAAAAACCGGATGATGTTATAATTATATTTAACTATATAAAAAATACAAAAAATGAAAAAAATAAATATTTTTTAAAATTTCCGGTTTTGACCGGTTTTACCGGTTCAACCGGACCGGTTTTTACCGGTTCAAACGATCACCAGTTTTTTGACCTTTAAGAACTGGATCCGGGACCGGTTCCCGGTTGAACCGGTCGAACCGGCCGGTCCGGTCCGGTTTTCAAAACATGGATTATTTCTATAATTATTCTTATTTATTAAAATTATGATAAATTATCATTCAATTTAATTTTATTCGATATATTCATAATATAGCCTTAATGAGTTAGTTTGAAAAATATGAAATGATGACATTTGTCATAATTTTATTAGATAGGAATATTTATAGGTATAAAAATAAGAAGCAATTTAATTTTTTTTTTTTTTAATCAAACATAGTATAATGTTTTAATTCATTTAAGTTCCAAATCTAGTAAATTATCATGATTTTTATAAATTAAAATCTCTTTCAAAAGAATCTATTTAGATCATTTTTTTTAAATATAAGGTTCCGGTATATGCCAACATATGTTAACTACATCGTTTCCAAAACAAGTTGACGAACTGTAGTAAGTTACTGTATCTATCGATATATAAACATTTGTTATGAATATTTAACCTGTACCGAGGTTACTTTGAATAAATTAAGTGAAAACATTGGTTGCCCTTTGCGTACGTCAATCTAAAAACAAGCATGGACAAACTGGTTACCCATTTTATCAGTTTCTGAAAATTATTTAATTAGATATTACATGATCAAGCTAAGCCACACATTTTGAGCATTCATTTTTATCACATAATCATGAACACATCATATAAGACACATAAGTTTGATGTTCTTCGAATTCATGAGTGCCACAAACAAACCATGATTGATCAGTTTCAAGCACTGCTTCTCCTCGTAGTTATTTCATACGTTTTTTCGATCGTTTACAAGACCCGAAAATCTGGAAGAAGCAAAATCAATCTTCCACCAGGAAGTTTTGGTTGGCCGTTCGTCGGAGAATCTCTATCATTTCTCCGGGCAAATTGGGATGGAACTCCAGAGAGATTTGTTCGAGAACGAATCAAGAAACATGGCAATCCATTAGTATTCAAGACTAGCGTTTTTGGGGAGCGTATGGCAGTGCTTTATGGTCCCGCCGGCAACAAGTTCCTGTTTGGGAACGAGAACAAGCTGGTGGCGGCATGGTGGCCGTCGACTGTACATAAGCTTTTTGGGCGGTGCTTGGTTACCATGCGTGGTGATGAAGCAAAGTGGCTGAGGAAGATGATGTTATCGTATCTGGGTCCAGAAGCTTTCGCCAGTCATTATTTTGCCACCATGGACATCATCACTCGTCGGCATATCGAAGTTCACTGGCGAGGTAAATAGATGATTTACTTTTCCCTGTTCTATATATACCTGCTTGCAAATTCATTTTCATTTGAAACCTAAATGTTTATAATGAATATGAGTTTTCAGTTATTAATTGCATTTCAATTTATGCATTAAAAGTCGCTAAACTAAACTGTTTGATTTCCAATTGTTCCCATGAAGGCAAGGAGGAGGTGAACGTATACCCAACCGTGAAGTTATACGCCTTTGAGCTCGCATGCCGTTTATTTATGAGCCTCGAGGAGCCTAGCCATATCGCAAAACTTGCTTCCCTGTTCAACATCTTCTTGAAAGGCATCATTGGGCTACCTCTAGACTTCCCAGGCACACGATTTTACAGATCGAAAAAAGCAGGGTCAGCTATCAGAGAAGAACTTATGAGAATTATAAAAGAGAGAAAAGCGGCTTTGGCAGAAGGAAAGGCATCATCTTCACAAGACCTCCTGTCACATTTTCTTACATCTTCGGACGACAATGGCAGGTTTTTAACTGAGACGGAGATTGCAAATAACTTCTTGGTACTACTATTTGCCGGTCATGACACCTCCACTGCATCTATCTCGATGCTCATGAGGAATCTTGGCGAACACCCTCGTGTTTATGAGAAGGTGTTGAGAGGTCTTTTTTTTTTTTGGCTCCCATCCCTTTTCCTTTGATAATCGATCGATTATCATTCTCTTGCATAAAATTGCTATATATTTTCTGGATCACGTACTGTTTTAATGACGAAGATGATGTTGTTAATTTACAGAGCAAATGGAGATTTCAAAGTCAAAGGCCGCAGGGGAATTGTTGAAATTGGAGGACGTACAAAAGATGAGATATTCTTGGAATGTTGTATGTGAAGTTATGAGAACAAATTCGCCTGCCATTGGATCTTTTAGAGAGGCGCTGGTAGATTTCGAGTACGAAGGTTATACCATTCCCAAAGGATGGAAGGTAACGATCGACCTGAACCCTGCTAATAGTATATGGGTTTAGATACAGATACGATATATTTCGTAATAGGGTTTTTATATATGGTTATAATTCACATGCATGCAGCCTGATGAACTCATTTTATTGCATGCCATGCACCCTAGAAACACTTAGATATATATGCTAATCTTGTATATTGTATTCATGTTGTATCTTCAGCTCTATTGGAGTGCTGTATCGACACATAAAGATGAGGCTAACTTTGAAGACGTGACACGGTTTGACCCATCTAGGTTTGAAGGTGCAGGACCAACTCGATTCACATATGTGCCGTTTGGAGGGGGCCCAAGGATGTGTTTAGGGAAAGAATTTTCACGAGTGCAAGTACTTGTGTTCCTCCACAACATTGTCACCAATTTCAAATGGGACTTGTTAGTACCCGATGAGAAAATCGAATATGATCCATTGGCTACCCCTGTAAAGGGGCTTCCGATTGGTCTCAATCCACATCAAGTTTAGTACATACAAGCATGAATCGTTGAAGAAATGTTGTAATTATGAATATCCTGGATTTTATGAATTGATATGGGAACTCGGATAAGATGATGATGTTGAACATAAACTAATTAATTAGTGTGTCAAAAGAGTATAAAAATATGATTATATGAAAGTTATAAAAAAAAGTACTATGTATTTTGTGTAATATATATATATATATATATATATATATATATATATATATATATATATATATATATATATATATATATATATATATATTTTAGCATACATGATACATATAGTTACCAGTTTGAGAGAAGAATTAAAAATATATGATGATTAAAATGATGGGATCTTTTTCACACAATTTAACTCAAGTTTGATACATGTTTGACTTGGATTCGAACTCATGACATTTTTTCTTTCTAGAATGATAGCGGTTAATATGTGTTATTACCGTTTTAATTCTTATTGAAACATGTAAATGGAGGTAAAGCTTTTTAAGATAAGCTAGGTATAATTTTATTAGGGGCAACACAGGAATACATAGTAAGTATTGTCGAGTTTGAATTGAAATATGTGTTGTCGATACAGGAAAAATAGATAAAAAAAATCGAAAAGTTAAAATATTTCCACTGCAGACAGAAAAAATAGGTATTACCGACTTGCCGGTGCCACACCGGGACACCTACTAAAACCGCCCCTAAATTTTACCAACATATATATTTGGCATACGTTATTATTTTTCTTTTAGAACATGAGATCAAAGATTATCCAAGATAGAACATTTTGAATGTTAATCTCAAATGACCACAAGACACAAGAGGCCACTTTAATAATTATTAGATATTCATAATATAAATTAAAAATGATTGATTTCCAAAAGATAAAAGGTATTTTTTCCAAAACAATCAATAATAAAATGTTATATTTTTGAGTAAGATATATAACTTTCTTCTTTATTTACACTAATTAATAGTAGAAATTTGAGTATCGACGGTGGGTTTAACAACTTAAAAGTTCTGTCGGTAAAACAACAATAAGCAACATGGACGAAATTTTAACGAAATTGGCCACGAACAGCATACATTATGTTGCTAGCTTGACGGTAGTTTGTGGTCAGTTCTTTGAGATTAGTAACAGGTTTTGGCGACAAATTTTGATCCTAGCCAAAATGACTTTCACTACTAGAAAAACAGTCTTTTACGACGCGCAATTTATGATACGCGTTGATTTACGATACGCAAAAGTGTCTGACCGTAAAATAATGTCATCTCTTTATAAATTTTAAGGATTTAGGACCGGCATTTTTGCGTGCCCTAAAATTAGTGTCTAAACAAAAAATAAAAAACACACGGAAGGCGCCTATAATAAAATGTGTGTCGTCTGAGGATGTCGCTTTATAAATTTTAATGGAAACGCGCGTTCCATCCTTTAATAGCCAGGGGAAAAATGAAATCCTAAAAAATTAAAACCATCGCCTTCCTTTTTCTTGCTTTCCCTCTTGCCCTAATTATCAACGCTCCTTCCTTCCCCCTCCCGACATTGACTGCCGCCTACTTCTTCCCTCGCACTTCGACCATTGTTACTTGCCATTCCCGGTCGTCGACGTCGATCAAGGCAACAGTAGGCACGCCACCAGCCGACAACCTTCACTCCATCCTTCTCCTTTTCTCTGTAAACCCTAATCCGCCTCCACCACTACTGAATCCCTTTTGTTTATCCTAAAGGAATAACGCAACCAAGCTCATATCTCAGATCAAGTACTCTGGTGTGGATTTAAGAATTGAAGGCCCGCTTCAGGTTCACATCCTCGCTAACATTAAAGTATCATTATCTAGGGCTTTTTCAAGGAGTACTCTACCTCAACTCACTCTGACCTCGGCTCATCTCTTTCTACCGACGACCTTGGGCTCACTTCACCTCACTATAGACTGCAACGATTGCTCAAGTTTACAAGCCCTAGGTTAGATTAAGGTAAATATTGGTTTACAAGCCCTACTCTATCATGATCTCGATACTCCTCAACAACACCACTAATTGGATCTTCGGAAATGTATAGGGCCTTGGTAGGCCCGTCTGATTTTGTGCTGATAATGATGTTCACCATTAAAGACGCTTCTAAGTGGTGGAGTATATTAAATGACTCTCTTGTTTGGCAAGATTGAATACTCTACCTTCTCGCTCTTCTCTGTAGCCTCACTGCAATTGTCGCTATGGTGATTTCTCTTTTTGATTTTTTTTACAGTTTCCATGATTTGTTGAGTTTCATGCTTTTGTTCCTAGGGTTCATTTTAGAGCGATACATTTTTTCCTATCAGTAAATTGAGAAGTTAAGTCGCTAAATTCGATTTCTTCATAACAGATTCTGATCTCTAGATTTACTCTTGTAATAATTGATTAAAATGAGTAGTATGAAGAAGATTACTCATAAATTTCATGATTTTGTGACATCTGCAGATGCAATTGATTCGAATTCAGCAAACAATACAAGACTATGATATCAACGAAAGTATCATCTGTAACATGTATTTCTCGCTGTTATTTTGTGTAAAATAGAATAATCAAACTCTTTTTTTATTGGTCCAGGTGTTAACTATATGTGATCAGGACTTCATCAGAGTTTAAAGGTAAATGAATTATTGTTAATTACATTTTGTTTATAAAAAATATTGATATACAGAATACTAATAGACAATGGGATTGTGATCAGGACTTCATCAGAGTTCAAACATTTAAAAACAGAGTTCTTAACTTCTTATTATTAAAATGGACAACATAATCTTCACTTTTATTAGGCAGGGATAATACTTCCTGTGTCATCTTCCCTTCTAGCTAACTTTCCATTAAGTCGGTATGTTTTTTTTATTACTATTTTTAGTATGTTCTTAACTTCTTATTATTGAAATGAGCTAATTTTGCTTTATTTTTATTTTCCAGGTGTACTTTACAACTTGCACCATACAAATTGAGGTGTGAGAAAGAACCTCAGAATTCAAAGTAACCTTTTTACTCTTATTTACCTTTTTATATTATTTGTATTTCTTAACTTTTTTTTATGACTCTTTTACCTTTCTGTTGTCAGGCTACCACCACCAGACTTTCACCCTCCAACTGTAATTTGCCCAGAGGAGACACTTACAGAAGATTGTATTGGGTGGATACAGAGAAACGGTTGAGGGGCTTGAGGTATGCCTTAAAACTTGCTTAAATAATTCATTAGTTACCATTTCATAATGAACATCATCTACTTTATTGATAAGGGAAGCTTTGTGTATTTTACAGCCACTATGCCTTAAAACTTGCTTGTTCTTGAATTCTCAACAGCAATAGGGTGCTGCATTGCCACATAGCATGCCACCTCATAGCATGCCACATCAATGTGTGTGTAGCTTGAGTTAGTTCATTATAGTTACGATCCGAAGGTTGCCTGCAAAAAGATCCTGGCTAAATAAGGGCTTCAGATATATCAGGTGCTAAAAGTTGCTTTTTCCTCTGAATGCAAGATTTCTTTTTTATGGCTTAACTTTTAGCATTTAGTCAACTTTTCTATCCACCAAGTGAAATGTCAATAATTTTGCAGACATGGAAAACCAAATGGCTGAATTAGATGCACGGAAAGCATAGAAGCTTAGTAGTACAGCCAAGACTCTACAAAGACAGATAAAAACCTACAATATATGTGATGATTGTACAAGATCACAACCAAATCTTGAATTAAATTTTGGGATTTCAGCCGTAAAAGTACAACGGATGATTGTTTTCTAGGTTTGACCCTGGCAGTCAACCCTAGTGTTTCTAATATCGGTAAAAAACTTTACCCTTTTTCTAATATTTATAAATTTCACATCAAGTTTTGGTGAAATAGTATGAAATTTCCATACTTGTTTTTATTCCTTTTTACTCAGAAATGGTCCACAAGACTCGAATCACAAAACAAGTGAGTTTTAATACTTTCTTATCATGATTAAATGATATGTTTTAAAATTTTAGAAACAAAATCTACTTTTTTTTCTTTTACTTCTAAATTTTGTCATTTTTTTCTAGGATGTATTTTCTTGCTTTGAGGAAGCCTGCTATAATCTGCCAGTCATTTTGCAGAAGTATTTCCTTAACTTTCATCTATGCTCAGCTGTATATAACTTCTTTACAGTGACACCCCAATGGCAAACTCTCATTATGGTGTTATGTTATGTCCACTAGGAAAGCTTGCATGTAACGTGTATCAACAAATAAAAAACAATGCTGCTATGATTAAAATACAACCATTTTAGGAAAGAATGGATTAGAAGAACATATCAATATGAATTGCTTCAAAACCTCTCAATTAACATGTTCTATAAGGTAAGAAGCAACCCCTAAACTTCCAAAAATGTTATACACATAAGTATTCATGTGTTTTTACGTATTTACCCTTTTGCAAATTCTTGTGAACAAAGTCAAAACATATTCCTTTCAACTTTTTATTGAGTAATCAAATTGCATTGGTTAACCATAATCTTCACAATCAATGACATCTTTGTGAACCATGTTCGGTTGAATACTTTTCCTCTATAAATAAAAGATCATCTTCCTCTTTTGGTGACTTTTTCTCGAGAAAATTGTGCTTTTAACTTTGTTACATTTTTATATTTTATGTTCCAAAAATTTATCATTTTTTTGGTTCCACAGGTCAAGTTGTGACTGCAGGGTGGGACAAAAAGATAAAATGTTGGGATTCAAGGTCAACAAAGACTCTTACTTCTGTAAATACAGTGGTGAAATCTACATCACTATGTGGATTTGATTCAATGGTTGCTGTTGGGGATTCAGTAAATATATATGATTTAGTGTTGCAAACAAATATTCTTGTTTTGGTGTTGGAAATGTTAGTGTGGCCTGCCCTCAAAAAGAGCGACTTGCTCTTCTCAGGTTCACAGTATCAAAGATGACTCTAAAGGAATGTTGTCTTCATGGGTGGGGAAGGATTGTTGCCTATGGGAAAGAATCCACTGTGACAGCCTCACTGGAAATGTTCACAAGGGATGAAAAATCAAAGCTTGATCAGAGGGCTTTATTCAACTGTTTTAGTGGTTGCTTCCGGTTTGTGTTGCGGGGTTTAGATGTTCGAGACGAAGATGATGAACAGTGTGCTCTGAGAGGGTGGTGGCCTCCAGTTCTGTGATATTTTTCTTGTTATTTTGATTCATGCGAAAAACACACAAAAAACTTTCTTTGGTATTTTGCTTCAAACGAAAATCACATGAACAACAAAAAAAAACTCTTATTTCTTTTTCTCCTTATTTTTGTTTCAATTGGCAGCAGGAGGGTCTCGGGTCACTCTTATTTATTTTTCTTCTTCTGCTTTTCTATTTTCTGGCTCGATTAATGATGCCAGTGAGTTTGGTGGTTTGATGGAGGCAGGAAATATTTGGTTGTGATGGGTTCGTGGAGAGTGTAACGGAGTAGGTAAGTAAATTTCTCAGATTTGGTTTTCAGTTGCAACAGGACTGAGAGGTGTATGGTGTTTCAGGTGAGTTTGGTGGTGAAGTTTTAAAGACTGAAACAGATAGTGAGTGTAGTGGCGAAGGATAGAACAGGTAAATGGGTTTCTAATTTTTTTTCTTGTGCCAGAATCAAGAGGTATTCAGGTGGTTGGTTTAATTGGTAAATGAGGTGGGTTTAATGGTTTAGTGATTTGGTTTACCAGGTGGAGGCTTTCATACATGATTTTAAGGACTATTTTATTTTATTAATATATATCTGAAAAAAAAAGATAAATTTATATTTTTTTAGTGGGATAGACAGAAGATGAAGAATGTTCTAAAAGAGCAGGTGAACAATTTGGTTATCCTCTAATTGTAAAATGCAGAAGGTTGGCCTATGATGGAAGGGGTATTAATGTTGTTGCTAAAAGTGAAGAAGTATTAACTTCTGCTATAAATGGTACTGATTTATATTTTATAATCTTTTTGTGTTATAATAAGATTTAGCGTTGACAATGTTGTAATATATTTTTCATATGCAGCTCTAGGAGGATTTGGTCATGGATTATATGTCGAGCAATGGGCACCTTTTGTTAAGGTTAGTATATATTATAGTCATGTATTTGGATTTCAGTTTATATTTATAAAAAAATATACTAATATAATGAATTCAATATTTTCATGTTTGTTTTAGGAGCTTGCAGTAATTGTTGCAAGAGGTAGAGATAATTCTATATCATGCTATCATGTTGTGGAGACTGTACACAGGCAAGAAAGATCATAACTTGATATAGTTATTTTTATTATTTATGCTAAAGCTATGAATTAATAATAATAATAATAATAATAATAATAATAATAATAATAATAATAATAATAATATTAAATGTTATGTATGTTTATTTATTTTATAGGGAAAACATATGCCACATTGTTAAATCCCCTGCTAATGAGTCATGGAAAATTATGAAACTTGCAACTGATATTACTTCAAAAGTTGTTGCTTCATTGGAAGGTGCTGGTGTGTTTGCAGTTGAGTTGAGTTGTTTCTAACAGAAGATGGCCAAGTTTTTTTTTTCTAATATTACTTCTTAATTCTTTCTTTACATTATTATTTATGTATAAAATTACTGAAATTATTATGTTTGAATACAAATTTTTGCTTGTTTAGTTGATTCTTTTTCTTAGGCATTCTTGACTCGTCTTGGATTAAAGCATTGTTATCTTATCAGCAAGTGATTACTTTCCAGCCATGCCCGATGGTCAGTCGCCCATGACACCAAGTTCAACATTTTTACGTGGTACACCATGTGGCAAACCAATGACATGAAGGATCAGGTTATATAGTTAGGGATGTAGTATCAGGTTATATAGTTAGGGAAAACCCCTTAATAACAATGTATGACATTAAATTTTTGTTACAACTATTGATTTGTTTTATCTTTCCATGGAACGATTATTGGTATGACATTAAATTTTATACAATGGATTGTATTTTTTGTATATGATATTTTATTTTCTATTATGAGACATTAATACAAATTTAATTTGAAAATTAGTAAATCTATAAATAATATTTTTTTTAAACATTTAAAATTATGATACGCAAAAATTTGTGTCATCTTCATTTATGACATGGCCTTTCTTGACAGGGGCTTTCTTGATACGCATTGCGTGTCATTAACACGCACGTCGTAAGGTTACGACACGTGAATGTGTGTCGTCTTTCTTTATGACAGGGCCTTCCTTGATACGCATTGCGTGTCGTAAACGCGCGTCGTAATTGCGCGTCGTAAATGAGCGTCGTAAATGCGCGTCGTCTATAGACGACGCGCAAAAGCTTGTCATCTCTCTTTATGACATGGCCTTCCTTGACGCGCATTTGCGCGTCGTCTGAGCCTTTTACGACACGCAATGAGCGTCATAAAAGGCTGTTTTTCTAGTAGTATTTAAATCAGATGAAGTATGTTGCAAACTCAAAATTCACTAAACCAAAAATAAATATCTAATAAATCCTACTTTGTTGTTTTGATGTGTTACTGACTAAGAGGAGTGTAACTAAGTCGAGCCATCATGTGAGATATTCGAGACCGACTTTAAAAATACTTGAAATCGACTTGGTTCAGGTCGAGCTCCAAGTCGAGCTCGAGTGAGTATATTATTGAGTCGAGCTCGAGTATTGGAATAATCGGCTCATAAAGCTCGCGAGCTTAATCGAGATTAGTTATATTTATACTTTTACAATTTATTTTATTATATTTTACATAATCGAGCCCAGTCGAATCAAGCTCACGAGATTAGTCGTATTTTTATTTCAATTTAATGCAATTTAGTCTTTTGATAATTATAGCTACTAAAAACCATCTCAGTGCCGGAAACCACCACACTCGTCGAAAATCACCATAGCCGCCCATATTCTTCTCTTCGGCGACCTCTCACCATTGCCTTCCAACATATGCTTCATAATCCTGTTTCCCCTACATCCAATCTCACCATCTTCCCCATCACATTCTTCCTTCGACGATCAACAATTGAAGGTTCTCCATCCTTGCCATCTTCTCTTTTCTGTTCTTATAACTCATTTGTAAGTTCAAGGTGCATCTAGGGTTTTGATCTATGCTACAATCTAGGGTTTTGATTTTACGATGGCAGCTTTAGGTGGTCTAGGAATCTTTCATTGCACTTAAACGAGGATGAGGAACGGTAGGTTGATACCTTGATGTCTTCTTTTTAGTATCTTGATGTCGAAAGGGAAAACGAAGGTCCGATGGTTTATGGGTCCAACGAAATTCGTTATCATTGACTGTTCCACTTCCATAACCCGTAATTACCCAATTAAGATCTAAGACTAAACCTCACTCCTTAGGTCTAAAGATAGCTCACTGCCCGGTCTAGAATTAACTCAAGCTCATTTCCTAAGGCCCAACTCTCATACTCAAGTCCAAATGGCAAGTCCAACACAGAGGTCCAAGACATACAAAATATTCCTCTGATCAAAATCTCCAGCATAATCGGCCCAAAAGTCCAGGCCCAACACTTAAGGCCCAGTGTGGGTTTTAGCCCAAAAAGCCCACAACAAGGTTACGCGGGGCGTACCTCTCTTGGTACGCTCAACGTACACACGAATCTAGATCGGCCCATCGAGGACACTTGACCAGTACGCAGGGCGTACTGTATTTACGCTCAGCGTACGTCCATGCTATCTTTTTCCACTCTCTTGGTCTTAACACGTTAAGACCATAACTATACTCTCAGGTCTGGACTCCCTAAAGGATCATACTCCATAAAGTTCATGACTTTAAACCTTCGCATTGCTGATAAAGTCACAAACACCAAAACTTTCACTCTATATTCTCAAGGATGCTCATAACTCATGCATGGTTTGATTCAAACATCCAAGTCATATCGCAAAACTTGGTTCTCTGTTCAACGTGTTCTTAAAAGGCATCATCGAGCTACCAATAGACATCCCAGGAACACGATTTTACAGCTCGAAGAAAGCAGCAGCAGCAATTAGGAAAGAACTAATGGCGATTATCAAAGAAAGAAGAACGAATTTGAAAGAAAGAAAAGCGTCGTCTTCACAAGACCTCCTGTCACATTTGCTTACATCTTCGGATGAAAATGGCAGGTTTTTAACTGAGATGGAGGTTGCAAACAACATCTTGTTGTTACTCTTTGCTGGGCATGATACTTCTACTGTGTCTATCACGTTGGTTATGAAGAGTCTTGGTGAATACCCTGATGTTTATGAGAATGTGTTGAAAGGTTAGTTGTCTTCTTTGATTATGATTAATTGATTATGTTGAGAAATAGAGATGAAAATGGGATTTGTTTACAGAGCACTTGGAGGTTTCAAAGGGAAAAGTAGAAGGGGAAATGCTGAAATGGGAAGATGTACAGAAGATGAGATACTCATGGAATGTTGTTTGTGAAGTGATGAGAATTAATCCGCCTGTTCTTGGATCGTTTCGAGAGGCTCTCGTGGATTTCGAGTATGCAGGTTACACAATTCCCAAAGGATGGAAGGTATGAAATTACACGAATGCTCCCTATGGTTTAGGGTAATTTATGCGTTTGGTCCCTAACTTATTTTTTTTAACCAGAAAAGTCTCTATTGTTTGTTTTTTTACGTGTTTGGTCCTTACTGTTTGTTTTTGTTACGCGTTTGATCTCTATCTTATCTAAAAATACTATTGCTTAAATGGGAAAAAAAATGATGGTGTATGTAAGATAAGGTGAGGGGTGGGGTTGGGGGTGTGTTTATTTAAATAAATCAAAAAATTAATGGTAAGATAATTTTTTAAGTAAGACAGGGATCGATCGTGTACCAAAAACAAACAATAGAAATCTTTCGAGTTAAAAAAATAAATTAGGGAAAAATACGTAAATTAACCTAAACCATAGGGACCATTCATGTAATTTACTCAACTTAAAACTATTTTATATAAACCCTAACTATAATAAAAGGATTATTTATGAGATATGTTAGTAAATCCCTATCTTTTGTAGTTTTTAAATAATGAATGGGTTTAAATACTATAGAGTAGGTAACGGTTTTAAATATGGCCCAAAAACCTCACCCTAGTGGAGCCTCATCCTATTATTCAAAGTATAAAAAATAGAGTAAATTTTACAGTTTTTGCTCAGCGAGTATAGCTAAATTTTCACTTTTATTCCAAAATGATTTTTTTTTAGTTTTTGTTTTTATTTGATAATGTTTTCTTTTCAATGTTAAAATAAGTATTATTTTGGGCAGACAAGAACGATAGATATGCTTCAAGACCAAAAATAAATAATCATGTAACTTGAAATATGGAAAAAAAAAACCTTATAAAAACATTAAATAAAAACCAATATTGTGTAAAAGCTAGTAAATAAAATTTTAAGACAAAAATCAATAAACAAAAAATTTAATTTACTATAAAAACTACAAAAAAGTAAAAAAAAATTGTTGTAAACAAGTGGTAGTATGTTAAAATTTAAATTACAAATTAAAAGAAACATATAATGAAAGCGATATAAAGTCTAAGTGGGTTGATGTATCAGATTTTATATCTATGTAGGTGTTCACTGAAATATTACGAGAATGTTTTCGTTTAATTCGTTTGTCATTTAAAAAAAACATAATATTTAAGTTAAAAATTCTTAAAGTCACAACTATTTTTATAAAAACATTTAAAAATAATACTAAATAAATAAAGAAATACTTGAATATTTATAAAAACATTTTCTCAGAAATCATAAAAATTACAACAAAATAAAATTTGGTCCTAGAAAATTCTCGTTGACGACCAATAAGCCTAAACGATATTTTATTTGATCTAATCTAGATAGCCTGTAGATTAGTTAAATTTGTTTAAGTCAGCACCAGTTAAGTCTGTTCAAATAGATTAGTTTAGTTTATCCAGATGAACTAGTTAAGTCTATATGAACTTATATTTTTATTATACGTAATTTTGAATTATATAAAAACTTTTCTTATTGTATATTTGTATTCATGTTACATATTCAGCTATACTGGACTGTTGTATCGACACATAAAGATGAGAAAAACTTTAAAAATGCAACACAGTTTGATCCATTGAGGTTTGAAGGTGCAGGCAAATGCAACACAGTTTGATCCATTGAGGTTTGAAGGTGCAGGCCCAATTCCGTACACATTTGTCCCGTTCGGAGGGGGTCCAAGGATGTGTTTAGGGAAAGAATTTTCATGATTGGAAGTACTTGTGTTCCTTCACAACATCGTCACCAACTTTAAATGGGACTTGTTAATACCCGATGAGAAAATTGAATATGATCCCATGGCTACTCCTGTAAAGGGGCTTCCTGTGCGCCTTCATCCGCATCAAGTTTGAAGAATACAAACATGAATCAATTTATGTATGTTGTAAGTTTGTATTTTTACACGTTATATATTATAGTATCATAGACACTTATTGTAATAGTTTTTTTAATAGGAGACGGAACCCCAAATCATAATTATAATGTAAAACAAGGTGTAAGACCCGTGTAATACACGAGTTTATTTAAAAAAATTATCATAAATGTGTAAGTATTAAGTATTTATAGTGGTTTAAATTACTAAAAACATGAGTAAATCTGTCTTAAAACCAATATAAGAGATTTAGATTGTAAAAGAAAAACATTATTCCAAATTTCAGACCATCTTTAAACAATAGCAACCCGTGATTTGATCACAACCTCAACCGTGTGTCAACCAGATCCAATCTTTATATAAGCTACTTCAGTTTTATACCTGTAAAAAGAGAAAATGTATAGATTAATTAGTCCCAATAATTTTAGCTGGATCAATATTTAAATTTATTATAGCGATCTACTTCCATTTCTATGATTTCTTTTTAACTATAATAGCAACATACTTACATATCATTACCTCTAATAGCAATGTACTCACTTAAATGTGAAATGATATGATGGAGAATATGTAATATTTATAAAATAAAAAAAACAAAAAGAAATCACACCTTAATTGATTATTCTAATCATGGCAATTTAGATACACAAAATGTCCTTATATTGTCTTTATTGAAGGGTATATAGGACATTAGTTATAGAAAATAACTTTTTTTTTGCAATTTAGAAACTGAACGTGCGTTAGGAATTCAATTTCATTCTTCATGTTTTTATCAAAAGACCAAAATACCCTCATTATAAGATGTTATCCACTAACATCTGTCAAAATATTAAAGGCATCCAATTTAGAAAATAATGTAGTAATTCAACTTTGTAATAATTATAAAAGGATAAAAAGGTAAAAAGGAAAAGGCAAAAAAAAAAAGACAACCCTAAGCCTCATGATTGGTATCAAAATGAGAGGTTGTTTCTTTCATTTCATCAATCTTTGATTGATTTTTACCTTCCAAGAGACATGATATCAATACCTATTATCCACTAAACCTAGCAACCCATGAGAGAGTCTTGCTAAGTGGTTGTTTCCGTTTTGATAACAAACCCTTCTTTCCATTTTTCTAGTTATCGCTATTGCAAAATAAAATATTTTTCAAAGAATTTCAAAACGTAAATAGACGAAACAACTAAATTAAAGGAGACAACGGGAAATATGATGTTTTAAAAAATAAATCAATGAAAGTACAAAATACCCACCTTTATAACTAAAGAAAGGGCAAAATAGTCCAAACTTGTGTAGAAGCTACTAACAATTTAACATTTTGTGGACATTTAACGTTAATAAAAAAGAAAATGAATAAAAACAAACATGAATATCACTTCATACATTTATAATATATTCGAAATAAGGAAGATAAAGATGAGGAAAACTTTGAAAACGCAACACAGTTTGATCCATCGAGGTTTGAAGGTGCAGGCCCAATTCCATACACATTTGTCCCGTTCGGAGGGGGTCCAAGGATGTGTTTAAGGAAAGAATTTTCACGATTGGAAGTACTTGTGTTCCTTCACAACATCGTCACCAACTTTAAATGGGACTTGTTAATACCCGATGAGAAAATTGAATATGATCCCATGGCTACCCCTATAAGGGGCTTCCTATGCGCCTTCATCCACTTCAAGTTTGAAGAATACAAACATGAATCAATTTATGTATGTTATAAGTTTGTATTTTTACACGTTATATATTATAGTATCATAGACACTTATTGTAATAGTTTTTTTTAATAGGAGACGGAACCCCAAATCATAATTATAATGTAAAATATACCTAACTAAGAAATAAGATAAATTGTTGTTTTGTTTAAATCACTTTTAAACTCTTTCGAAAAAATTTAAATATTCAAGTTTCTATTTTAGTACATTATCATGAAGATTCTTTTTAATAGAAATGAGTTATAATGTTTAAAGAGGTGAATCCAAGGTGAAAACTCATATGTGGTAAAATAGATAGTTTGTAAAAGTTTGGTTATGGGGTTGAGTCGTCAATAATACCATCTAATGCAAGTATAATCATAAAACCAAAAATCAAACGTAATTTTAAAAAATAGTAGTCATTGTCCTACATTTGTTCATTTCTACTTTTCATATTTTGAAAACAATTTGTAATTATATGGTTGCTAATACTATGTAACATTCTTTCTTAATATATGATATTAGGCAAACATTCATCAATTGATCACTTATATTATTGCACTAATCGATTTTTATCAAGATCTTTATGTAATCATGTGTCCAACATTGAAGTTGTAATTTAAATTTATTTTTATTAGTGAAGATCTTTATGTAACCATGTGTTGATGTACGAAGTAGGTTACACACTAACAAGAAATTTAGGTGTTTATCGATACACATTATATGTGGTTTATCCATACACATTATATGTGGGTAGAAGCATATTATGTGTTGGTAGTTGGATTTATTCATACAAAAATTAAATGTTATTATGTGTTGGTACATGCATATAGATATGGGTCATTACCTACACATCAGCTATGTGTGGGTATAGAGTAAGTTATACCTACACATCCATATGTGGCTAAAACTAGTAAGTATGTGTGGGGAAAAGTAATATGATTTGTTCGGATGGTGGATGACATGTTCTACATGTATGATATGGTATGTTATGTGGCATATCTGTAACATCCGGATCCCCAAGTATATATAATTTTATTAATTTATTTTGGAGTTTGTGGAGGGACTCGACGAGTTGGTGCTTAGACTCGTCGAGTAGGGTCGCGAATTCTTATCCGGATCATGACCGGAATCGGCAAGTTCTTGACCCTAAAGCAGGGTACTGAGTCAGTTACTGCGATTATCCGGATGTTTCACGAAAGGGCGATGTTCTGCCCTGAGCACGTGTCGACCGAGCAGGCACGTATGAGCCGATATCTGAGCATTCTGAGGAGAGACATTCGTGAGTTTGTGGCAAACTCATCATACCGGACATTTGCTGAGCTTCAGGAAAATGCTCGGAAGAGGGAGATTGAGTTGGAGACGCAGGCTAGGGAGGAGGCCGAGTCTCAGAAGGTGGATCGGCGACCGACACAGTCTCAGCCGACAGCCAAGCGGGCCAAGCCCGCCGATTCGAGATCTGGGGGTCAGAAGGGCCGCACTTGCGGAAAGTGCGACAAGGGTCATGGGGGAGAATTGTAACATCCGGATCCCCATGTATATTATTTTATTAATTTATTTTGGAGTTTGTGGAGGGACTCGGCTAGTTGGTGCTTAGACTCGCCGAGTAGGGTCGCGAATTCTTATCCGGATCATGACCGGACTCAGCGAGTTCATTGGTGGACTCGGCGAGTCTGTGCTATTTAATGAAACCCTAATCTCTCGGGTTTGGGACCTATTTAAAGGCCCTTAGGGCCGTCATTTGCGGCTATCAGTCCCTTGAGAGAAACCCTAGAGTACTTGAGCGTTTTGAGAGAGAAAGGGAGCCATTGTTGACCTTTGAGGTGTGGTTTAGCAAGAAGAAGGAGGTTCTAGCCAAGAGGAAGCAAAGGAGGTTGCCATTCTATGGATTTGGAGCTCAGGGCATCATATTTGAGGTAGTAATTTGGCTTCCCTTCTGCTGTTATGATGATCATGTGGATTTAGGGTTTCTTGGACCCTTTTATTGGTTAGATTTGATGTCCAATTAGTCCCTTATTGTGATGAGGCTTTAGATCTGGATCCATAGAGGTCCAGAGAGCATTACTCATCAAGCTTTATGAAGAGTAATGGGGGTTTTGACCTTGGGTTATAATATTTGGGGCTAAAACATCATATAGGATCAAGTAGATGTTGCATGTGCATCAAGATATAAACTTTACATGATTATCATGCTTGGGAAGGTCGGATCTATGGACTAATGGAACAGATCTGACCTCAGGAGGTCATTTGGGTTTGGGCATGACATGGACTCGCCGAGTCCAAGAACAGACTCGACGAGTAGGTTTAAGGTTTCCCTATAAATCGCACAGTTGGTGACTCGCCGGTTGGGGAATGACTCGGTGAGTCAGAAGGGATCTAGAGGTCGTAAGTACGCGATGGAACTCGCCGAGTTCATAATTGGACTCGACGAGTTGAGTCGGGGTGGCCCCGCGATTCAAGCCAGGTGTCACTCATCGAGCAGGGGGAAAACTCGATGTGTTAAGCAGGACTAGAGGGGTACGGGTGGACACGGGTGAACTCACCGAGTTGCCCAAGGGCACTCGACGAGTCGGGTCAAAGGTTGACCGTTGACCGGCGTTGACCAGGGTTGACTAGTGTGGACTTGATAGTGTCAGTCAAACAAAGTCAGGAAAGTATTAATGAGAGTTGTACTTATGATATAGGAGGACGATAGGTCGGGAGATCGGGCACGAGTGATTATCCAACATCAGCAAGGTGAGTCTTCTCACTATGTCTTATCCGACGGGGTAATTATGTGTGACCAGAAGGTCTTATGTGTATAATGTATATGTGATGTATGCTATATGTGATATGTTGTGATATGAGTATGATGATGTGGACCGGAAGGTCAAGATGATATGGACCGGAAGGCCAAGAGAGTATGGGATGGAAATCCCCTGAGACACTTGGATCGGAAAATCCTATGGCCTAGAAAGGCGTATGTGCGGTACGTGGTATTTTGGGGAACTCACTAAGCATCCATGCTTACAGTGTTATGTGTTATGTGTTTCAGGTACTAGCGAGGATCGCGGGAAGGCGTCAGCTTGATCAGTACACACTTGCAGATGTCATGTTTTTTTTTTGAGATCTTGGGTTATGGATTATGTTATTTATTTTGTGGAAACAATGGATACTTGACCTTTGGATGATTTTATAATGAAATGTTTTATTAAAAAATTAAGTGAAAAATCATTTTAAATTTTACGGTGTTACAATATCCCTTTAAAGTGGCATTGTTACGTGTCATAAAATGTGTGTGGGTAAAACGTTAGCCACTATGAATACTTCCTCCACTTTATATGCTTGAAAAGCTTACTTAGACACAAAGAAGTCATACAAACAAGAAAACATGTGTTACTGTGACATCCCTTAATTTTCAAAACAAAAAAAAAACCAAAAAAAAAAACTTCTCTTTATGCCGTTAAATCCATGTTATCTTTGTTTTCAGAAAATCCTAGTATAATAAAATATTTTGAGTACATATACTGTTTCAATATAACAAAACCCTAAGAATGTCATAATCAATACAAAACATATGTTACAGCATAAAGACTCATCGGTCCTGAAGACTATTGTAGGCTATCTATTATTCACTTAACATCCTAATTAAGTTCCAGCAGCCTTAGCCCTACTACTTGTGATGCATATAATTTGAGTGAGTCAGGTTTGGAAAAACCTGGTGAGACATATAGGGTTCTCAATCCCAAAATATTATGATGATATTAACTCATAAATAATAATCCTGCAAAACCAACTGTTATCATACAATAAAAATATCTATAAGACACTATACTATTTTGCCCTTAGTTAGCCAGTCCGTCGATTCTCGCACACTAATCCTATGACAATAATCCCTTGAGATATATCCTGATGGATCACTACAAATAACGAGTAGACTATACTTCTTTTGGGATTTCTCATGCAATATAAGTCAATAAAGGAAACCATGAGCTGGATTAAGTACACGAATGAACACCTTTCCTTTTCCCTGAAAGATGATCAATACATGCATGTAATGAGCCTACTAGTGTTCCACAAGCAGTGTAGAATAATCAATGGTCGTCATCTTACTCCGACATATGACTAGTTACGATAGTACAAGTTTGGTCGTGGCGTATGGTGGGCTGCGACGGTCACCGTTGGAGGGTGGTGGTGCTCAGTCGAGAGAGAAATAGAGATTGCCGGAGAAAGACCGAGAAAGAGGGATGGTTGAAAAGAGAGAACCCCCCCCCCCCCTTTTATTTATATTAGCAGTTTGTTGAAACAGAGGGTCGAGAACGCGTTTCAATCCGACGGTGAGATCCTTGGGCGTGTGGCGCATTCTTCGAAAAATCATAACTTTCACATACCAGCTCCGTTTTTTATATTTTTTTATATCCATAGATTCATATTTCTGAGTACTACAACTTTCCTTTGGACCTTAGTAGCTTATTCGCATTATATTGTAACTTCATATTTTATAAAGTTTACATTGTTAAAATTCTTACGAAATTCATAACACTTTCATACGAGCTTCGTTCTCCACATTCTTTATGTCTGTGGATTCATATTTACATGAACAACTAGTGTTTACATTGTTTTGTCTAACAAGTAATCTACTTTCATTTCATATTTATAGCCAATAATGACACACTCTATAGTATGTGTAATTTTGAAAAATCATAACTTTTTTCATACGACGTCAGATTCTGGCGTTCTTTATACTCACGGGTTTGTAATCACGATTGATACACTTTTTGTCAAGATTATTTATCATAATAATCTGTTATTTATAAATGTTTATTTAACGTAATTCAATAAGTTTATAATAAGGTTTTATATAAATATTATAAGTCCATAATATTTGTCCATAAAACATGTATACAATAATTAAATATAATTATTATTTATATAACTCGTATTGTATACAAAGGATTTTTATTTATTTACAATTATCCGTTTAAAGAATTTTAATTAATCAATAAAATGAATAATCACAACTTTAATCCTTTAAATGTCTAGCTCGTATTAAGAGGTGTTATAGTTACTTTATGAAATGATTGTTGAGGTCTTAAAGTTGCATATCTATGACCAAATAAAATATGTTAACTTTGTATTCCTGCAAGTAGTTACTCGATGAGTTAAATAGAAAACTTGCAAGTATTTTTAGTTTAGCGGTATCAGGTGGTGCCCTTCCTCTTTGAGGTCGAGGGTTCAAGTCTCACCGTGGACATATGTGGAATTAGGTGTTAGTTTAGGAGTAGATTAGTATATTTGTATTTGTCGATTCAAAAAAAAAAAAAAAACTTAAGCCATATTTTTAAATTTAAGCTTCTCCCTTAAATATGGTTTATTGGTTTAATCCCAACAAAATGTGATGCATAGCATACCTAGGACTTTCCAAAGTCGTAAATGGATAATGTGGCAGCAATTTCGAGGCCACATTAAATGGACGAAAATCTCCTTACAAGATAGAGAACCTAAAATGTTTTTTGAAAATAAAATATTTTGACAAAAACACCTAATACCATGTAATTTCATATTTGTAACTTATTAAGATCTCGTTTGATAGTTTCTGTCTGGTAAAGTGTTGTCTAAGAAAGTTTTCTGATTGGGAAAGAAATCATATTGTTTGATTGTACATCTGATTGACTGTGCTGAATGATGAAAAAAAAATAATAATTCAATAAAAAATAAATTTAAAAAAAGTTATTTAAAAAATTTAATAATCCAATAAAGAAAGAAATAATCGGAGTTTGGTGTATAATTGTCTTTCCAGCTCATTCATCTAGAAAGATATGATTTTGGGGCTTTCTAGGAAAGACATATCTTACCGAGAAAGACCCCTTCTTTTTGTACAAATCAAACAGTCTTTCCAGTCCATTCAGTCAGAAAGATCTGTTTGGATCTGGAAAGTTGCGTATCAAACGGGACTTAACTTTAATAGGATTAATATGCAGAGGTGGAGCTAGGATTTTGGAATGAAGGGACACGATAGACTTTTTGATTTTTTGTTTGGTGGTTACTCATCTAGTTTGTGTGCAATTTTTTGAATTATTCACTAAATATTCATTCATAATAATAAAAAGTTAAACGATTAACACACGAATAAAGTAAACAAATATTTATAAATTAATAGATGAGTAAACAAATATTTATAAATTAATAGAACAGGTAACCACCAAACAATTTACCGATGACTGGATCAAAATGTTTATAAACTTAGGTTAAATATATAAGTAAAAATCAGTTACTATGAAATGACAATTCGATATTAGTAAAGTTGTTGGGTTTTCTTGAATAGACAAAACATAATTGGGTTTTTTGAACGGTTTGAAAACTTCGATGGGATTTAAGTCATTTTCCCTTCATACTATACATAATGTCTTCTTATATAAATAAAATAGAGAATGTCATCAAAATATACATAAGAGCTAGGCATCCAAGTGTTATTGGTAGTAAGCAAATGTGTTTTTTTCCCCTAAAAGCTATGTTGTTGGTAGCAAGGAAAATATGTTTTTTTTTTCTTAAAGCTATACTGCATATATGTTTCGTAATGGTCTCTGATTGTGCCTTTCACTTGATTATACGGGAAACTAGCTTTAATGTGGTTAGCTAATTTTCTCTTAATAAGCACCGCATAAATGATGTGAGCCTTGAGCATTTTCCAATCATGACAATTTCTATACAAACTTTCCTAGCAATTGCAATCATAACTAAGCAATCTTGACCACATGCTTTCTTGCTAAGATTCATCACATACTAAAAGTAGTGAATCTAGCTAGAAACTAATTTATAATCTAATGCAATAATATGGTATGCTAATTATTGCTTAGCAACTTTCGGCTGCATGATTGCCTTGCTACTCTTATCGTTGCCACGTCATTCAACGAACTAGCTTTCAGGTTATCGTGTCGTACCATGGACTTTCGACCGCCTCATCTTCTGTTCTCTCATTTAGGCTTGAGGGAGTGGACTCGCCACTAGGGGAGGGCCCAAGAATTTTCTGAAGAGGGGACAATTTTTTTTTATAACTTTTTTATGGGGGATAAATTTTTTTGATGAGTCAAAATATATAATTTTGAATGGTTAAAATATATTTTTTTTAAAAAAAACCCTATTTTTTAATGAATTTTTTTTTGTTGTGGGGGCAATTGTCCCCACTCTAGGACCGCCCATGCTCGCCACCCCTCTCGCCAAACAAGGTGCTAAGATATCAAACACCACTCCTTTGGATTTGCCAAGGGAGGTGTTAAGAATTGGTCGCCAAACAAACAGTGAGAGGAAAAAAGAGAGAAAATATGTATTGGTTGATTATGATTGGTTAATAGCTATTGTTTCTTTTTATTTTTATTTTTCTTCAAAATAAACCCTATTAATTTAACACATCATGACTCCCTACCAAATGCTAAGGGTTAGTTGCTAAAAAAGAAAAATGATGTGTCACTCAAAATAATGATGTGGCAAGATGCTAAGAGTGTTACCATTCCCTTTAGCCTTATAATTTTAATGGTTTTCTTCTTCTTTTCATGGTTTTCTTTTCATCTTTTGTAAGCATAGTAATGACACAACAGACGACGTGTTTATGGTGACCGATGTTGTCGATGAATAACGAGGCAAGAAGGAACACCAACAAAGAAGATCACGTACATGATGGGAAAAGGGAAAAGGGAAAAGTTAGTGTGTCGGTTGTTATATCTATAAGGAAGTCGTTTCATTTTCTTTTTCTTTTATATAATATAATATAATTTATAAGTAAATAAGTTTTAAAGTACCACCAATCGGTAATTAATTTTTAAAATCACCACCCTTTAGTTAAAAACTCGAAAAGGTCTATGTATATCGTTATCAATTATTTCCAAAAGAGGACAAATTCTAGTGGCACCCTCTTTATTTTCCTTTGATACATTTAACACATGTATCAAAATCAATGAAATCAAGAGTTGATAACACTCCATCACTCATGAGCATCACCATTTTGTCTTGTGAGATTTGGCCCAAAAGTTGATGCCATAACATGAGTCTCGTTTCTTTTATAACCCTTTTCATTCACATTGAAAACAAGATTTTGAAAATTGATCATCTAAGTACAATTTATATAAGTTTCCCTCCATGTAACCATAACTAACAATGTTAGAATTTAAGCTAATTAGTAGCTTTACCATTACCAAATGTTACGTCATATCAATAGTTGCCTAACTTTTTTTTTACACATATTCGATCCTGAGTCATGATCGTATAAAGAGTTCCATATATATATATATATATATATATATATATATATATATATATATATATATATATATATATATATATATATATAGTACCCACCTTCCCTAGCTAATTGCAAGGTACATGATATAGCTTCAACGTTTAGATCGTAACCAATCTTGAATTTAATGGTCATTAGGTTTCTTTGCAACCTCCAGATTATATGGAATCCATGTTACCCTTACAGAGTTTGTAACGTGTTACATGTACCATGGAACCAGAGTCAACAAATATGTGTTGAATGAACATTTATCTTAAGGGAAAATGACTTAAAAGCACAACGAACAAAATCATTAAAAAAATCTCAATTATGTTTTATCTGTTCAAAAAAATCCAATGAACTTAACTTTTTGTCAAAAAAGTCCAACAAAGTTCCAAACTGTTCAAAAAATCCCAATTTTATTTTGTTTAAGTTCGTTGGGTTTTTTTTAACAGTCAAAACATGATTGGAGTTTTTTAAACGTTTTGGAAACTTCGTTGGTGTAACAAGTCATTTTCCCGATACGGTAATGAGCCACGTCATTTGTTTCTCTTATTTGACTTTCAGGAAAGTGTAACTTAGTTAGACTTTTTAGACAAAATGTTAAGTTTGTTAAGTTTTTTTAAACAGACAAAACATGATTGAGATTTTTTAAACGATTTGGAAACTTAGTTGGGCTTGTAAGTCATTTTCCCTTTATCTTAAAGGGACTCATAAATCATGAATAATAATCATTAACCTTCTTATCTAGCCACTCCTTGAAAGTAGGGCATTCTTCCTGGAAGTGTCCTTTTTATGGCAAATTTTAAGACAATGACCTTCTTATCTAGCCACTCCTTGAAAGCAGGGCATTCTTCCTGGAAGTGTCCTTTTTATGGCAAATTTTAAGACAATGATGACCCTTCGGTTTGCTTGAACTCGGAGTGTCACTTGTACTTGATTTTTTTATTCTTTTAACTTTCACCAATATGCCATTTGCTATTTCTTTTGCCAGTGTATGTGATAGTGACATAATATTCATATGGAAGAAGTAACATACAGCTCAAGAGAAAACCGAAGACGTGGAGAGATTGGATATGTGTTTGTGGTGAGAAAATGCGAAGTTGTTTGTGTAGAGAAGCTAATGAGTTAGCTTATCTTGAAGGATAGGAGGACTGACCTTCGGTGGGCCCACCACAAAAGTTGTAATTTAAAAGTATTGTTTAATATTAATCAAGATATTTATGTAATCATGTCTGTGTCATTGTACGAAGTAGATTACATGCATACTTCTCTCTCCACCGTTGCAAAGCGTAACCTAGCTCAATCCACACTATATCACGTAACATCCAGGCCTAACAACACTTTTGAAATATTAAATTCTCTTGAAATAAAAAAATACAAAAAGCTTTTGAAAGAGATAACGTTTGATTCATTTAATTGATCAAAAGTTAACGTTTGGACCTATTTGATTGAACTAGGTCGTGTGATATCATTTTGCATCAAAAGGTGCAGGTGATCTCAATAGATTTAGGAATAGAAAATAAAGGATAAATTGTTAACTTTTGCCACATATTTAAATATTAATATTTCTAAATGGAAGTCCATTTTGTTTTTAAATCAAACATAATATAATGTTTTAATTCATTTAAGTTCCAAATCTATTTAATTCTCATCATTTTGATAAATTAAAATCTCTTTCAAAAGAATCTATGAATCAAACGCCCCTAATTAAAAAGAATCTAAAATAGTTGTAGGTGTTTGATTGATTAGTAACACCCTATAAATATAGTGTTCAATAAAACTAAAAGAATAAAATGAATAATTGAAACTAAAAGTATATATTAAAGAAGATAACAGAGAAAGTTCAAAAACATAATTTGAAGTTGACGAACGATAGTTATTTAATGTATCTATCGATATATAAACATTTGTTATGAATAGTTAACCTGTCCGAGGTTACTTTGAATAAATTAAGTGAAAATATTGGTTGCCCTTTGCGTACGTCAATCTAAAAACAAGCATCAGTTTCTGACAATTATTTTAGATATTACATGATCAAGCTAAGCCACACACATTTTGAGCATTGATATTTATCACATAATCATGAAGACATTATAAAAGACACACATAAGCTTGATGTTCTTCCAATTCATGAGTGCCTCAAACAAACCATGATTGATCAATTTCTAGCACTGCTTCTCCTCGTAGTTCTTTCATACGTTTTATCGTTCGTTTACAAGAACCGAAAATCTGGAAGAAGCAAAATCAATCTTCCACCAGGAAGTTTTGGATGGCCGTTCATCGGAGAATCTCTATCTTTTCTCCGGGCAAGTTGGGATGGAACTCCGGAGAGATTTGTTCGAGAACGAATCAAGAAACATGGCAATCCATTAGTATTCAAGACGTGCGTTTTTGGGGAGCGTATGGCAGTGCTTTATGGTCCCGCCGGCAACAAGTTTCTGTTTGGGAACGAAAACAAGCTGGTGGCGGCATGGTGGCCGTCGAGCGTGAAAAAGCTTTTTGGCCGGTGTTTGATTACAATCCGTGGTGATGAAGCAAAGTGGCTGAGGAAGATGATGTTATCGTATCTGGGACCAGAAGCTTTCGCCAGTCATTATGTTGCCACCATGGACATCATAACTCGTCGCCATATCGAAGTTCACTGGCGAGGTAAATAAATGATTTAGTTTTCCCTGTTCTATACCTGCTTGCAAATTCATTTTCAATTGAAACCTAAATGTTTATAAGGCATCAAGTCATTCACTACAACTCGCTACTTGTTGGGAACATTATCAAACTCACCATCTCTTTTATCCTTAGACGTTACGTCATTTTAGTGTGGATCTTGAAAAAAATTGTCGGTAATTCTCGTCGTTTGCATTCACACCTAGCTTAATATTAGCCTTCTAGTTGTTGTCATATTCACATGAACTCAGTTCTTGAACCTTGTATGGTCCCAAGCCTGTCATATACTAGTTGTTCCATAAGCTCTTCTTGAGGTATATATCCAGGTTCTTAAATCTTGTGGAAATCTTCGTAATATTTGGGTCAAACTTTTGGATCTAATAATGTGTTAAAGTAAATTACACGAATGATCCCTGTGGTTTGGAGTAATTTGCACGTTTGGTGTTTAACTTATTTTTTTAATTCGAAAGGTTCCTACTATTTGTTTTGTTGCGTGTTTGGTCACTGACAGAACTAAAATAACCAATATACCCTTTCTTGTTTCGTTCTATTGATTATCTAAATTATTAAAAAATATCATGCGACTCACACCCTCCTTTCCCCTTCTAAACCCAATCTCTCTCTCTCTCTCTCTCTCTCTTCTAAATCAACCCTAAATCATTGGAGTGGCATGAAAGATTATAGCCACTGAAAACCACCTCAGTGCCGGAAACCACCACACCCGCCGAAAATCACCATAGCCACCCAGATTCTCCTCTTCGACGGCCTTTCACCATCGCCTTCCAACATATACTTCACAATCCTGTTTCCCCTACATCCAATCTCACCATCTTCCCCATCACATTCTTCCTTCGACGATCAACAGTTGAAGGTTCTCCTTCCCTGCCATCTTCTCTTTTCTATTCTTATAACTCATTTGTAAGTTCAAGGTGCATCTAGGGTTATGATCTATGCTACAATCTAGGGTTTTTATTTCACGATGGCAGCTTTAAGTGGTCTAGGAATCGTTCATTGCACTTAAATGAGGATGAGGAAGGGTAGGTTGATATGTTGATGTCTTCTTTTTAGTATCTTGATGTCGAAAGGGAAAACGGAGGTCCGATTGTTTATGGGTCCAACGAAATTCCTTATCATTGACTGTTCCACTTCCATCCTTATCGACGACCTCATCACGTTCGGATTTGTTCCTGGAGGAAACACTGATCTGGTTCCGTCTTATCCCTTCCTATTGTTCTAACTTCTCCCTTCCCCTTATTTCATCGAAGCCACCATTATGACTTTCTAGAAAAAGGTTTCATTATTTTTTTTAATCTGTTTTAATTTGGCTTTGATTATAGGTTCTGATTTTGATCATTCGGTTTGTATTTGTTTTAATTCACCAAGTTTGTTTTTCATTCTGGATTTGTTTTCAAGAATCTAACCATGGTTTTGGTGGATGACACTTGTACTAGAAGAGAAAGAAAGAGGAGGTGATGATTATTTGTTGTTGATTATTTTAGTGGTGGTGGGTGGGTTTAATCCACTGGTGGTATAAATGGTGTTAGTCTACTCTAATGGCCTACTCCGAGGAACTGCATGGAAGAATGAGTATTAGATTAATCATAAATATATAATAACAAATTCAAATAAATACATAAAAAAATAAAATTAATTAAAAAAAGAACTAATAAGAGAATAATAGTCTTTTTAGATAAGATAGGGACCAAACGCGTAACAAAAACAAAAGAATATGGACCTTCCGAGTTAAAGAAAAAAAATAAGTTAGAGATCAAATACGCAGATCAGCTCAAACGACATGAACCATTTATTTAATATACTCCTTATGTTAATTCGTATCTTCAATTAGCATTTCAATTTTATTAATGAATATGAGATTTTAGTAATTAATTGCATTCTAAAGTGGCACAAATATTTGTTTTTCAACTGTTCCTAAATCCCATGAAGGCAAGGAGAAGGTGAACGTATACCCAACCGTGAAGTTATACGCCTTTGAGCTCGCCTGCCGTTTATTTATGAGCCTCGAGGAGCCTAACCATATCGCAAAACTTGCTTCCCTGTTCAACATCTTCTTGAAAGGCATCATTGGGCTACCTCTAAACTTCCCAGGCACACGATTTTATAGATCGAAAAAAGCAGCGGCAGCTATTAGGAAAGACCTTATGATGATTATTAAAGAGAGAAAAGCGGCTTTGGAAGAAGGAAAGGCATCATCTTCACAAGACCTCCTGTCACATTTTCTTACATCTTCGGACGACAATGGCAAGTTTTTAACTGAGATGGAGATTGCTAATAACTACTTATTATTACTATTTGCCGGTCATGACACATCCACTGGATCTATCTCGTTGCTCATGAAGAATCTTGGCGAACACCCTGATGTTTACGACAAGGTGTTGAGAGGTCTGTTTTATGCTCCCATTCCTTCTCCTTTGATGATCATTATGTTTAATTACAATTATGGCACGTAAACTCTTTTTGCTATATTTTCTGGATCGAGTGGCGTAATGAGGAAGATGACATTGTTAAAATCCAGAGCAATTGGAGATCTCAAAGTCAAAAGCAGCAGGAGAATTACTGAAATGGGAGGATGTACAGAAGATGAGATATTCTTGGAATGTTGTATGTGAAGTTATGAGAATAAATTCTCCATCCATTGGAACCTATAGAGAGGCGCTGATAGATTTCGAGTACGAAGGTTATAACATTCCCAAAGGATGGAAGGTAACGGCCTAAACCCTACCTATAGTATATCGGTTTAGATACAGATACAATATATCTCGTAATAGGGTCTTTATATATGGTTATTATTCGTATGCATGCAGCCTGATGAACTCGTTTTATTGCCATGCACCCTGTATATTAAGCTGAAACTCTTAGATGCTAAACTTTTATTGTATTCATGTTGCATCTTCAGCTATTTTGGAGTGCTGTATCGACACATAAAGATGAGGCTAACTTTGAAGATGTGACAGGTTTGATCCATCTAGGTTTGAAGGTGCAGGACCAACTCCATATACATATGTGCCGTTTGGAGGGGGGGCAAGGATGTGTTTAGGGAAAGAATTTTCACGAGTGGAAGTACTTGTGTTCCTTCACAACATTGTCACCAATTTCAAATGGGACTTGTTAGTACCCGATGAGAAAATCGAATATGATCCATTGGCTGCCCCTGTAAATGGGCTTCCGATTCGTCTGAATCCTCATCAAGTTTAGTAGATACAAGCATGAATCGTTGAAGGAATGTTGTAATTAAGAATATCCAGGATTTCGTGAATTGCTATGGGAACTCGGATAAGATGATGACCATGTTGAACATATATATAAACTAATTTATTAGTGTGTCAACACGTATAAAAAAATATGAAAGTTATACAAAAAAGTACTATGTATTTTGTGTAAAATAGATATCGATATCTCTTTTTTCTTTTATCATACATGGTACGTTACGTACATAGTTACGAGTTTAAAAGAAGACTTAAAAATATGTGATGATTAAAATGATGGGATCTTTTTCACACAGTTTAACTCAAGCTTGGTACATGTTTGAGTTGGATTCGAACTCATGACATTTTTCTTTCTAGGATGATGGCGGTTAATATGTGTTATAACTGTTTTAATTCTTATTGAAGCATGCAAATTGAGGTAAAGCTTTTTGAGATAAGCTATGTATAAATTTATCTGGGATGGCGGTCACAGAAATACATAATAGATGTTGTCCATAGATAAAAAAATCAAAAAATTGAAAATTTTCCACTACAGACAGTAAAAATAGGTGTTATCGACTTGCGGTGCCATATTGGGACACCTACTAAAAATCTAAAACCACCCTGAATTTTACCAACATATATATTTGGCATACATTTTTATTTTTCTTCTAGAACATGAGATTATCCACGATAGAACATTTTGAATGTTAATCTCAAATGACCACAAGACACAAGACGCCACTTTAATAATTATTAGATATTCATAATATAAATTAAAAATGATTGATCTACAAAAGATAAAAGGTATTTTTTCCAAAACAATCAATAATAAAATGTTATATATTTGAGTAAGATATATAACTTTCTTTTTTATTTACACTAATTAATAGAAATTTGAGTATCGACAGTGGGTTTAACAACTTAAAAGTTCTGTCGGTAAAACAACAATAAGCAACATGGACGAAATTTTAACGAAATTGGCCACGAACAGCATTCATTATATTGCTAGCTTGACGGTAGTTTGTGGTTAGTTCTTTGACATTAGTGACAGGTTTTGGCGACAAATTTGGATCCTAGCCAAAATGACTTTAAATCAGATGAAGTATGTTGCAAACTCAAAATTCACTAAACCATAAATAAAGATCTTATAAATCCTACTTTGTTGTTTTGATGTGTTACTGACTAAGAGGAGTGTAACTAAGTCGAGTCAGCTTGTGAGATATTTGAAACCGACTTTAAAAATACTTGAAATCAACTTGGTTTAGGTCGAGCTCCAAGTCGAGCTCGAGAATTGAAATAATTGGCTCATAAAGCTCGTGAGTTTAATCGAGCTTAGTTATATTTATACTTTTACCATTTATTTTATTATATTTTACATAATCGAGCTCAGTCGAATCAAGCTCACGAGATTAGTCGTATTTTTTTATTTCAATTTAATGCAATTTAGTCTTTTGATAATTAGTCGAGCCGAGCCGAGCTCGAAAGTGTCGATTATTTTATCGAGTTCCAGGCCAAGATTGAAATTGAGGTTCGAGTCGAATTTCGAGTTTTAGTTTTTTAGTCGAGTCGAGTTTCAAACTTGACAATCCTTGACTCGGTTCGGCTCGATTACATCGTTTACGAACCTTATACGATGTGAATCTTCAATAATGGTTGATGAAGAAGTTTTGATGATATATTCTTGTTATATGATGTCGAGGCATGGAACTGATTGGAGTAGTGTTTAAACCACTTTGGTAATTCCCACTACACGTGACTAGATAGAAAAAACCTTCCACTAGACAAAAAAAATGTTTGTTCTTTATGATTTTTTTAACTTTTGGAAAACCATGATTTTTACCGACTTGAAAGTACATGTGGTATACTCGTAATAAAAGGCATAATATCTATATATTTTAGTAGTTTTATCTTGGCATAAAATGTTCTACAACCAAAGCTCAAAATCTGGGTCACTTTTTTTAATATATATATATATATATATATATATATATATATATATATATATATATATATATATATATAAATAATACTGAGATCAATTGAACCACACACATAATCGTGTGTATGATATTGAATATATATTGAGAAGTTACAATAGTGAGATCCTATAAAGTAGGATCTAGAATATGTATAGATATACATAATATAATAAATAATATATACAATATATAGTTATCTAATATCCCCCCCCCCCCCCCCACCCTCTCAAGCGAATAGACGGTGGACCTACGCGTAGCAATGTACGAAAGTGATCAAACTGGGGACGTGGAAGGCTTCTGGTGAAGATATCCGCCACTTGAAGCTTGGTAGGAATAAACTTAGTGTACAGCTTTCTAGAAGTAACAAGTTCCCGAATGAAATGATAATCAAGATCAATGTGCTTAGCATGCTTATAAGCTTTGGATAACTTGCATACATTATTTGGAAATTTTGGATCGTTGAAACCAGGTGGTTGTTCCATGAACACGGTCTCGGTAAGTTGACCATGAAGAAAAGTGTTTTTGACATCTAACTGATTAAGATGCCATTTGTTCAATACTGCAAGAGATATAACAATGCGAACAGTAGAGGCTTTTATTACCAGACTAAAGGTATGGGAATAATCGATCCCTGGAATTTGTGTGAAGCCTTGGGCGACTAGTCGTGCTTTATACCTTTCAATAGATCCATTGGCATTAAATTTAACACGATAAACCCATTTAGAACCAACAACATTAGAGGAAGATAGTCGTGGAACTAACACCCAAGTGTTATTATGGCATAGAGCCTCAATTTCTTCATGCATGGCAGCCATCCAACATGGATTTTTAGCAGCTGACTTGTATCCTTTTGGTTGAAATTCAGAAAAAGGGCAGCATGCAGCGTGTGTTGAGCAAGCGTAGAAAAGTCAAAGAGGTGTTTGGGCTTAAAAATACCAAACTTAGAACGTGTAGTCATGGGATGATGCGATGAGACTCAGTTTGAAGGGTCTGGAGATGGGTTGTGAGCTGAGTTGGCAGGTGGGTTACCAGAGTTTGGACTAGTAGTTGTGTCTTCGTCGGGTGTAGAAGGCGTAGCAGGAGCATGGTCGGATATCGGACCAGCAGGTAGGTTGTTGCTAGGAATTGGTTCACATAAAGAACATGGGTTAGTTGATAGATCTGAATGAGCCTGGGGAATGGTCAGAGTGGTATGTCGATCAGAAGGTGATGTAAGAAGAGGCCCATCATCCACAAAAACCGAGAGATCTAGGTTTGAAAAATCTTAAGACACGTTTGGAGTAGCAAATGGAAAAGAAGTTTCATTAAAACATGCATGGCGAGTGATGTAAATGTGTGATGTAGCTGGATCAAGACATTTGTATCCCTTATATTCAGGATGATATCCAATGTAGATTCAAGGTATACTCCATGGGGAAAGCTTGTGGGCTGAATAGTCACGAAGATACGGGTAGACTTGGCAACCAAAGGTGCGAAAATTGTCATAGGAAGGTATATGTGAGAAGAGCAACTCTGAGAATGGTTATTGAGCACCTTGGTTAGAAGTCGGTTGATAATATAGGTAGCAGAACTGAAAGAATCAACCCAATATGATGTCGGGACATGCACATGAAAAAGCATAGCAAGAACAGCTTCAACAATGTGCCTATGCTTTCGTTCAGCTCTGCCATTTTGTTGGGGAGTATGTGGGCATGAAAGCTGATGAAAAATATCATGTTCTTCGAAGATTCCACGAACGGTGTGATTGAAAAATCCACCGCCCCCATCACTTTGGAATACCTTAATTTTGCATGATAGTTGTGTTTGAACAAGTCGGATAAAATTCTTTAAGACAGCATAAAACCCGTTCTTATTGCACAAAGGATAAAACCATGTGAAATGAGAGCGATCATCAATAAACACAACATAATATAAATAGCCATTGGATTCAACCAGAGCTAGTCCCCAAAAATCACAATGTATCAAATCTAACGGATGTAATGATCGTTTAGGATTTAAAGCAAAAGGTAATTTTTTTCCCCTTAGAAAGGTGACAAGGTTCACAGGAAACTGGTTTAGGCAAAATAGAAGTAACACTCAACAAACCAAGGTTTTGTAAACTAGAAATAACATCAAAATAGGTATGTCCTAAACGATTATTCCATAGTTCAAAAGAAACTTTATTAGAAGACCCGTAAGAAGCTGTCAGGGTTGTGTGTCCATCTCTAAGCACGTATAATCCATCCTCACACCGACCTCTTGCTATCACTTGTTTGGTTGCCCTGTCTTGAATATGAAAGAATGGTTGAGAAAAAAGAATATCAACTGGATTATCCATGGTAAGTTTACTAATGGATAACAAATTCTTAGTCAAATGAGAAGAAATCAAGATATTGCGTAAAGTAATATTTTTATGAACCATGGATTCTCCTGTATGTGAAACTTGCAGATTGTTTCCATTACCAAAAACAACATGTGAATTACCAGAATATGGAGTAGATGAGGTGACATTGTCTGGTGAGGAAGTCATATGTGCAGTTGCTCCCGAGTCCACATACCAATCGGGATTTCCCTGAGTGACATGACACTAGGAATGAAAAGCTTGTGCCAAGTTGCAGTCTTGATGGAGAGAGTTTGAAGCATAAGTGGAAAAACTTGGACAAGAGGACGCATAATGTCCATTTGTTCGCCAAAGTTGGCAATGGGGAGGATGACGCCCCCATGGACTCTACCACCACCAACAGATCCATGAGAGCCACCATGTGAATAATTAGAAGACCAACCCCTGTTGTTAGTGGATCGAGATTCCGAAAAGTAGGAGATGGTTTACTCGTGCGTATGGCAATAGAGAATGTTTCAAATGAAGGCCCTAATCCACATAAGAACTAGTGGATTTTATCCATATCTTCAACAGGTTGACCTATGGCAACCAATTTATCACAATCAGACTTGAACTTTCTTCCATATTTTGAGATAGTAGAGTTACCTTTTGTCATCTGGCGTAAAGAGTCTCGTAAAGAATGAATTCTTTCTACCGAATAACTGTTGTAGTTGAATTCCAGTGAAGTCCAGATCAGATGAGCTGTGTAGAGGCCAAGCACTTGAACAGCAGCCTCTTCAGTCAACGAAGAATTAAGAAAGATCACAGCCTTCTGATCAAGATCAAACTAGGCGGTAAACGCAGGATTCAGAGCTGATTTGTCGTCAACTGTGATTGTTTTGCAAGGTTGAACAGAGGTGCCATCAACATGGGGAAAAAGCTTCTTATAGGAGAGTAAGGGAAGCATATGATTCTTCCATAGAAGGTAATTGGTGGAATATAACTTGATGGGAATCATATGAAGCAAATCTTTCATTGAAAAGGTCCCATCTTGAGAAATCGACATCGCCTAGGGTTTTGAGAAAGAGAAGAAGAAAAATAGAGGGAGGGAAGGATCGAGTGTTTTAGGCTGATACCATGTAATACTGAGATCAATTGAACCACACACATAATCGTGTGTATGATATTGAATATATATTAAGAAGTTACAATAGTGAGATCCTATAAAGTAGGATCTAGAATATGTACAGATATACATAACATAATAAACAATATATACAATATATAGTCATCTAATATATATATATATATATATATATATATATATAGAGAGAGAGAGAGAGAGGGAGAGAGAGAGAATTAGCAGGTTACCGAGCAGGCAAGCACACGGCCAGTAAGTATCATATGCCAACATATCTGACGCTCCAACACCCCGTATCCAAACATGGTTTCACCTTGAGAAGGTAACGTCTCATCTTGTGGGAACATTAACATTTTATTTGACAAACGGAAGTAAGAACAACACAATGGGAGGATGATTTTGTTACCAAAATTGGTAATCATAAATCATTCATAAAGATGAGTGCAAGAAATAAACAATGGCTACGTACAATGAATCGTCACTCTAGTCCCTATGATTACATATGTATGCATACCCTCGAATAAATATGACATCACAATATATATGGTATGCCCCAAGCCCTAAAGGAATATGATACATATGTCAAGGGAATATTTTGTACCTCCAAGTCACTCTTCATGGAAAGATTTGCACTCAATCTTCTCTTCCTCAAAGCTTGGAATGGATGACAAGACTGTAAGTTCCCAATCGAGCATCTACCGAATAAGAAGTCCAATTGTGACATCATGATGAAGCAACAATGAAGAAATTCAAAAAACTCTAATCCACTGTAGTCACTAAGATCCAATGAGTCCCAAAAATAAGCATGTCAATTACAAACCCATCATAAAAAACCACTTCAGAAACAAGCATTCTAAATCACCTTTATGCTTCTCAAACAACAAAGAACTCCCTCTCGATGTTACATCGGTCTTCAAAACAATCTTCGAACGACATCTGCTAAAGACATGAAGATCCAAAAGCACCATGTAACAAATCAAAATTGTGACTCTCAATGAGGCTCGATTAAGAGGAATAAAAGTTGAGTCAATAACGTGCGTAGTCTATCGCAACAAATAAACTCCAATAAAAGCTCATCAAGACACCAACAATACCCAACTTCCACAAAAAGCCTTCGTAGAGTATCCTAAAAATCACTATTTTGAAAAGTCAAAATCTTCTTTCGAATGATCATACCAAATTCTCCCCTTTTATGATTGAAATAAGATCATAAAACCGTCAATTGAACATGAGAATGAGCTCAATCGGGTAAAACAGTCCCATACTTCCTCTCAACATGTAGAATAAACGTTAAGCTTCAAATCTAAAAAAATTAAAAAATATGAAAATTTCTAAGGTTTTGACCTTTCAAGTATGCTTTGGGCTTGACATGGAATCAAAATTTGTACTGCTGATCTCATGTAAAGTGCCAATAATGTAACGTCCTAAAAATTAAAACTAAAAATTTCAATTTTCAAAATAATAATACCATCATGCAGAACATGTTCATAAAACCATGGTAAAATCATAGTATATCAATAAACACCCAAGTACATCAGAGTAATATAAAAATGCGGAATGAGATGGTATGTGCACTGTAATCATCCCGGGATCTTCCCTTCAAACCGGAAGCACCTGAAATATAAACTGAAAACCGTAAGCACAAAGCTTAGTGACTTCCCCAAAATACCACAAACCATACATATAAAACCTATAATGGGCCCCGCTCATCATTGAGCAACACCCAACATCGAGCCCTGCCCAACATTGAGCCCCACTCGGTAAACAGATATGTCGGTCATCAGGCCACGCCTGGCATCGAGCCCCGCCCGGTATACATATAAACACATAAACATACAATCATACATACATATGCAATAATCACAAAGATAAATAGCATACATGTAACGACCCAATTTTTCAAGTCCAAATTTTCGTTTTAAAACATTACTTTAGAAAACATTAATAATTAAAAACATTGTCTGATCAACCATAACACAACGTAAACCATGTCTAAAAGCCAAATCATACAACCAATCAAAATCAGAGTATAAATCCCAGAGAATCTCGTAAATGCAGAAACCAGAGAGTGTGTGTGTGTGTGACATGCTGCTACCGCTCCGGCTCCTTTCCCCTAGCTGAGGAGGTACCTGAAACCAACACTGAAAACCGTAAGCACGAAGCTTAGTGAGTTCCCCCACTGTACCACATACCATATAATCACATAACATATGCATATTGTTAAGCATATCTGGGTGCCCAACCTACCCCTTCGGCCCTCTCGACCGGACATTGCCTAGCATATCTGGGTGTTGGCCTCTCCTTCGATCCTCTCGACCGGATACTGCCTAGCATATCTGGGTGTTGGCCTCCCCTTCGGTCCTCTCGACCGGATACTGGGGAACTATTTATCCCCTCTACTACTACTACATAACATGTATCGCAATATCAGGGTCTATCTAACATGGCTGGGTATGACTACCCCTTCGGCCCTACCGACCGGATATCTCGGGGACTATCTCCCCCTACTGTCACTAGCACATAGCATCATATCATACTAGCACATAAACACAACACAGGTAGTAGTAATCCCTAGATGAATATCACAGAGACAATCATCTACATACAACTCCTATTGGTGGGCCGGCATTGTGGCCGTAGACCCACCGCTACTGGAAGGTAACTCACCTCGAAGTAGCTGCTGATCTGATCGGGAACTGACTGTCTACTGCTGCTGCTGCTACTCCGTAAATCCTCCGGTTGCAATTCCCACAACATACTCAATCAAAAACTGCTAACTGTCCTTTGGGTAAATGACCATTTTACCCCTGGTCATGCCCTAAGTCAAGTCAGAGTCAACTTTCAGTTGACCCGACTCGTCGAGTTGACTTTCCAACTCGCCGAGTCCCTCCCCAAACAACTGTCCTGAATCCCGTTTCTACTCGTCAGTAAGACGACGACTCGACGAGTTCTCCTTCTAAACTGATATTCAAGTCCTTCATCCTACTCGCCGAGTTGTATGAACAACTCGTCGAGTTCATCTTCATCCGATGAACACTTATGCTAAGACTCGTCGAGTTGTATGAACAGCTCGCCGAGTCTGTTCTTGATCTAAGGAGATTGCCTTGAACTCGCCGAGTTTCTCCATAGATGAGTTCAGCTTCCGACTCACTGAGTCACACCCCGTGACTCACTGTTCACTCGACACTATGAAAAGGGGACAAACTCGGAGACTCGCGAACAGACTCGCCGAGTCACATGAACGACTCGCCGAGTCGTTTCCATGCACCCACTAATTACACAGATTTGCTCGATTCCAGTCCATGCCATTCATAGATCTGGACTCCTAGAACACGAATCACACGTAAAGTTTCCAACTTTACGTGTAGATATTCACCAATACGGATTTTAGGGTTCAAAATGTACTTAAAATGGTAGATCCAAGGTCTTCAAGCAATGAGAGTCCATAAAGGCTACAGATCCGAGCCCTTAGAGCCCAAACATGCCTAGATCCGAAGTCCCTCAACACTATAAGCTCATTACACAAAGGTCAAGACTAGAAGAAGCCTTGAAATGGCTATCATAAGCTCTCAACAAGATAATAATGAAGGGACAGAGAGGGTTTCGAGTCCAATACCTCTAGAAGTTCTGAAATGGCACAAAGATTCTGGATCTTCTTCCTCTCCTCTTGATCTACCTTCTTCTTCTCTCCAAAACTTCAAAGAAATGCACCAAAATCACCCAAATTACTAAGAGAGGGGTTAGAGCTTCGAGAGGGAGTGTTCTGGACGCAATGGGGGCTGATATGAGGCACAAAACGTCGTTTAAATAGGGTGCAACCCCTGAAAATTAGGGTTTCATCCAACAGCGGTGACTCGCCGAGTCCGGAATATGGACTCGCCGAGTCGCCAACTTAAACATGTCCCAGGTCCCGTCCTTACTCGGCGAGTCGGACCTATGACTCGCCGAGTCCAAGGCTAAAAAGAAGGAAGATTCTCAATAAGATTTACATACCAGGAACCAGGTGCTACAAATCTCCCCCACTTATTTTAGACTTCGTCCTCGAAGTCTGTTGCTCGATCCTGAAACAGCTCGGGATAATGCTCCAACATCTCGTCCACCGGCTCCCAAGTCCATTCTGAACCCTTGCGGTGCTGCCATTGCACCTTTACTAGCTCCACCCTCTTGTTCCTCAAATCCTTCGACTTCCTGTCAAGGATTGCGACTGGGCGCTCGATGTATTTCAGACTGTCATCAACCTGAATATCCTCCAAAGGTACTACTGCTAAATCGTCCACTAGGCACTTCTACAGTTAGGAAACATGGAAAGTGCTGTGGATTTGGCTGAGCTCGACTGGCAGATCCAGTCTATACGCCACCTTGCCCACCCGGGCCATGACTCGGAATGGTCCGATGAACCTTGGACCTAACTTGCCTCGCTTCCTGAATCGAATGACGCCCTTCCAAGGCGACACCTTCAGGAGAACCATATCCCCGACTTGGAATTCCAAGTCGGATCGGCGCTTGTCGGCATAACTTTTCTGCCGACTTTGGGCAGTCTGAAGCCTGCTCCGGACCTGCTGGATCCTCTCGGTCGTCTTGAGCACCACTTCGGTGCTCCCCATGACTCTCTGGCCAACCTCACCCCAGCATATCGGGGTCCTGCACCTCCGACCGTACAACATCTCAAATGGGGGACGGTCAATACTCGCGTGGTAGTTGTTGTTGTATGAGAACTCGGCCAGGGGAAGATAGGTATCCCAGCTACCACCAAAATCCAACACGCATGCCCGCAACATATCCTCCAAAGTCTGGATGGTCCGCTCGCTTTGACCATCCGTCTGCGGGTGAAAGGCGGTGCTAAAATGCAACCGAGTGCCCAACTCGTCATGAAATCTCTTCCAAAATCTGGAAGTAAAACGCACATCCCTGTCCGAGATCACCGATACTGGCACCCCGTGCCACGCCACGATCTCCCTGATATAGATGTCGGCCAATTTCTCGGCCGATATGCTCTCCTGAATCGGAATAAAGTGGGCACTCTTGGTCAATCGATCCACGATGACCCAAATCGAATCCACTCCATGCGCGGTCCTGGGAAGCTTCGTGATAAAATCCATCGTGATATCTTCCCATTTCCACAGTGGAATGTCCAACGACTGCATCTTGTCATGCGGTCTCTAATGTTCGGCCTTGACCTTCCTGCAGGTCAAGCACCGCTCAACGTACCATGCCACATCCCGCTTCATGCAGGGCCACCAATAATCCAGACGAAGATCCCTATACATCTTCGTCGCCCCGGGATGAATGGAGAATCGGGACTTGTGTGCCTCCTCCATCAAAATCTAGCGCACGCCTCCGTGATACGGCACCCACACCCTACGGTGTAGTGTCAAAAGTCCTCGGCTATCATAATCAAAGGAGGAAACCTAACCCACCACACGCTTCGCTCTTCCGATGTTCCTCCTTGATAGCCTCCTGTTGGGCCTCCCGAATCTGCTCCAACAAGGGAGTCACTACGGTCATCCTCATGCATATATCCCTGATCGGCTCCGCCTTGCGGCTAAGCGCATCGGCCACCACGTTGGCCTTCCCCGGGTGGTAAAAGATCTCACAATCATAATCCTTCACCACGTCCAACCACCGACGCAGCCTCATGTTCAGATTCGGCTGATCCATGAGGTACCTCAAACTCTTGTGGTCCGTGTAGATGGTACATCGAACCCCATAGAGGTAATGCCGCCAAATCTTGAGGGCAAAAACCACCGCCCCCAACTCCAAATCATGCGTCGGGTAGTTCGCCTCGTGAGGCTTGAGCTGCCTCGAAGCGTAGGCAATGACATGCCCCCTCTGCATCAGTACCGCGCCCAACCCTAAAATGGACGCGTCGCAGTATACCACAAAATCCTCTACGCCCTCTGGCAGGGCTAAGATCGGCGCCTCGTACAGTCTCTGTCTCAGCGTCTCAAACGCAGCCTGCTGCTCGGGTCCCCACCGAAAGACCACGGCTTTCTTCGTCAGCCGCGTCAGGGGTACGGCTATCTTGGAGTAATCCTGAATAAATCTCCGATAGTAGCCTGCTAATCCCAGGAAACTCTGAATCTTAGATGGAGACTTCGGAACCTCCCATCTCATCACGGCCTCAACCTTGGCTGGATCGACCAGAATCCCGTTCTGGTTGACAAGGTGTCCGAGAAATTGCACCACGCGCAACCAAAACTCACACTAGGAGAACTTGGCATACAAGCTCTCCCTCCTCAGGGTCTCCAACACCTCTCTCAGATGCTCCTCATGCTCCTCCTGAGTCTTGGAATAAACCAAGATGTCATCGATAAAAACTATCACAGACCGATCCAGCATTGGTCTGCATACGCAGTTCATGAGGTCCATGAACGCGGCAGGAGCATTGGTGAGCCCAAACGGCATCACCACAAACTCATAGTGGCCATAGCGCGTCCGAAACGTGGTCTTCTGCGTATCCTCCTCCCTGACCCTCATCTGATGATAACCCAAACGCAAATCAATCTTGGAGAACCAAGATGCTCCCTGAAGCTGATCAAAGAGGTCATCAATCCTCGGAAGCGGGTAACGGTTCTTCACCGTTACCTTATTCAGCTCCCGGTAATCTATACACATCCGATGCGACCCGTCCTTCTTTTTCACAAACAGAATCGGGGCTCCCCAGGGTGAACTGCTCGGACGAATAAATCCTTTGTCTAGCAGCTCCTGCAGCTGCGTAGACAACTCCTGCATCTCGGGAGGAGCCAACCGATACGGTGCCTTGGCTATCAGAGCCGCACCAGGAACAAGGTCAATTCTGAATTCCACCTATCGCTCCGGAGGTATCCCAGGTAGCTCCTCTGGGAAAACATCTGCAAAATCTCGAACCACCGGAACCTCGCTCACTGTCGCCTTACCCGCCTCCGAGTATCCATTACATACGCGACATATCCGACGCATCCCTGTTGAAGGTAGCGCCTCGCTCTGGCTGCTGAACATACTGCAGGTCCATACTGCGGCCTCTCGCCATGAATCACTAACTCTCCCCCGCTTTGGGTCCTGACCCGCACTAGCTGCTGCGCGCAATCTATCACCGCCCCATTAGGGCTCAACCGATCCATGCCTATAATCACCTTTTTCCCGCGCAACGGAATGGGAACCAAGTCTACCAAGTAGCGCTCCTCAAACAAACGCAAAACGCAATCTCGAAACACCATAGATGCTCGCACCGATCGATCATCAGCAATCTCTACCTCTAAAGGGCAATCTAACTCGCCCGAAGTCTCATGAAACTTCTTGCTAAGCGCAAGGGAAACAAATGATCGGGATGCACCCGAGTCGAACAACACCTGAACTAGGATGTCATTCACATGGAACGATCCTAATGCATACATATACATACGGAGCACATATCAATATCATAACATCATAAAAATAAAATAGAGGGAAAGAATCATACCTGTCACCACATCGGGTGCGGCGCGTGCCTCCTCGGTAGTCAGCTGAAATGCTCGGCTCCTCACCACTGGAGCCTCTGCCTTGCCCTGCCGGCCATCCGTGATCTGCAGGGTTGCTGGAGCTGGCGCCTTTACCGGCGCTGAAACTGTCAACTGGGGGCAATTGGCCTTCTTGTGGCCCCTCTGGTTGCAGTGGAAACACATCAACTCTGATGTCTGAATAACTGCTACCGGAGCAGTGCAATCCCTGCTAAAGTGCCCAGGCTTGCCGCACTTGTAGCAGCCTGATGATCCCAACCGGCACGCTCCCTCGTGCGTCTTGTCGCATTTCCTGCAGCGTCCCCGTCCCTGTTGGCCTTTCGGACCCGCATCTAATCCCTTGGGCTTCTTCCCCGAAGCCCCTCCTGTCTGACCCTCCTCTGATTTTCGTTTCCGGATGTGCTCCAAATCTATCTCCCTCTCCCTCGCCCTGGCAATCATGGAGTCTAGGGTGGGGCAGGCTGAAAAGCTAACATGCTCCCGGATGTCAGCTCGTAGCATATCATGATAACGGGTCCTCCTCATATCCTCATCTCCTGCGTACTGGGGCACCAGCAATGCCCTCTCCCGGAACTTGGCGGTAATCTCCGCCACAGTCTCTGTTGTCTGTCTCATGTCTAGAAACTCCCTGGACAGCTGCTGAAGCTCGACAGCCGGCGCAAACTCTGCCCTGAACCTGGTCACAAAGTCTGACCATGTCATAGCCTCGATAGCTGAAGCTCCCAACGAGTCACCCACTGACTCCCACCAATCCCGGGCTCGGTCCCGTAAACACCCTGCTGCATACGTCACCTTCGACCCCTCGGGCAGAAGCTAGTCAACTGTGCAGACTCGATGTCTGCAATCCATCGCCTGGCAGCAATGAGGTCTTTCACCCCATGGAAATCCGGCGCACCACTGCCCCTGAAGTCCTTGAAGGACAGTGTGCGAGATCCCGACTGGCTAGATGCCATATCACTCCTGAATGCCCGAAGGCGATCCTCCATCAACTCCATGATCCCTTCCTTGATCGACCCAAAGAGGATGGGGGTCGACTCAAGGATGCCTCTGGTGATCTCTGACGTGATGAACTCGCGTAGTCCCTCATCTACCGGCTCAGAACCTGATCCCGAACCTGACCCCTCTCCTGAACCGCCATCTACCGGCCTCGATCGAAGTACCACCATTCTGCAATACATCACAACAAACATTAGAGATACTGATACTTCCTGAGGGATCACAACTACTTACAAGTTCCCTGGTCTTATCTTGGCCTTCCTTGGTTTGGGTACGGATCCTCTGCTTTTAGTAGTACGGGCCCATACTACCTTCCACATGTATCCGTACCTTCTTCAAGGAATGCCTCGACTCCACCAGATCCCTTTCACTATAGCTGATCACTGCTATACTCATCCTAGGCTCGCCTTAGGGAAATCTCTGACTCTACTCGATCCAGTCCTCAGCTGCTGCAGACCTCCTTGTAATGCCAATTAGCCATCACTCGAATACCATCACACGTGACGAGGCTCAGATAATCCTTCGAGTACCCGACTCGTCCCTACAATGGTTGGACTCAAACAAGAGCTGCGCAGTAGGATCAAACCCAGTACTCTAAGATTATTCAACCTTGATCACATGGGACGTGACGTATTCGCCTAATGGCTAACTCCCATTATTCAGAGTCCCACATAGCACGAAGCAAGCAGCATTCAGACAAGGGTAACAATCTCAATCAACTCTATCTGCTTACAGGAACTGTACTAGCATAAAGTGCTAAGCTCATACTATCAGGCATAACCTAATCAGGTTATCCTACTTGCTGTCTACTCAATAACTAGCATGCAATTCTCATACAACTGAAATACACAAAGCAGGCACATATGGCATCACTCCTAGATCCTTAGTCCTATTCTAGCATGCTGTCCTACAAAAGCTGATAAACATAACATAAACTCGTATGGGTACTTTGGGGAATACTTACTTGAGCTCGGCCAGTCACGCACATCACACCCTTCGTTCTTTCTCGAAACTCTTTTCTTAGTCTTTAGAAAACATTTCCTTTTAGAAAATCTTTTAATCCCTTGATTTGAGTTCAGGCACCCCCGAAGGTGTGTCCGAATCCCTCAAACCAGGGCTCTGATACCAACTTGTAACGATCCAATTTTTCAAGTCCAAAAATTTCGTTTTAAAACATTACTTTAGAAAACATTAATAATTAAAAACATTGTCTGATCAACCATAACACAACGTAAACCATGTCTAAAAGCCAAATCATACAACCAATCAAAATCAGAGTATAAATCCCAGAGAATCTCGTAAATGCGGAAACCAGAGAGTGTGTGTGTGACATGCTGCTACCGCGCCGGCTCCTTTCCCCTAGCTGAGGAGGTACCTGAAACCAACACTGAAAACCGTAAGCACGAAGCTTAGTGAGTTCCCCCACTGTACCACATACCATATAATCACATAACATACACATATTGTCAGGCATATCTGGGTGCCCAACCTACCCCTTCGGCCCTTTCGACCGGACATTGCCTAGCATATCTGGGTGCTGGCCTCCCCTTCGGTCCTCTCGACCGGATACTGCCTAGCATATCTGGGTGCTGGCCTCCCCTTCGGTACACTCGACCGGATACTGGGGAACTATTTCTCCCCTCTACTACTACTACATAACATGTATCACAATATCAGGGTCTATCTAACATGGCTGGGTATGACTACCCCTTCGGCCCTACCGACCAGATATCTCGGGGACTATCTCCCCCTACTGTCACTAGCAGATAGCATCATATCATACTAGCACATAAACACAACACAGGTAGTAGTAATCCCTAGATGAATATCACAGAGACAATCATCTACATACAACTCCTATTGGTGGGCCGACATTGTGGCCGTAGACCCACCGCTACTGGAAGGTAACTCACCTCGAAGTAGTTGCTGATCTGATCGGGAACTGACTGTCTACTGTTGTTGTTGCTGCTCCGGAAATCCTCCGGCTGCAATTCCCACAACATACTCAATCAAACACTGCTAACTGTCCTTTGGGTAAATGACCATTTTACCCCTGGTCATGCCCTAAGTCAAGTCAGAGTCAACTTTCAGTTGACCCGACTAACCGAGTTGACTTTCCAACTCACCGAGTCCCTCCCCAAACGACTGTCCTGAATCCCGTTTCTACTCGTCGAGTTAGGCGACGACTCGACGAGTTCTCCTTCTAAACTGATATTCAAGTCCTTCATCCTACTCGCCGAGTTGTATGAACAACTCGTCGCGTTCATCTTCATCCGATGAACACTTATGCTAAGACTCACCGAGTTGTATGAACAGCTCGCCGAGTCTGTTCTTGATCTAAGGAGATTGCCTTGAACTCGCCGAGTCAGGGCATTGACTCACCGAGTTTCTCCATAGATGAGTTCAGCTTCCGAGTCACTGAGTCACACCCCGTGACTCACTGTTCACTCGACACTACGAAAAGGGGACAAACTCAGAGACTCGCGAACAGACTCGCCGAGTCACATGAACGACTCGCCGAGTCGTTTCCATGCACCCACTAATTACATAGATTTGCTCGATTCCAGTCCATGCCATTCACAGATCTGGACTCCTAGAACACAAATCACACGTAAAGTTTCCAACTTTACGTGTAGATATTCACCAATACGGATTTTAGGATTCAAAATGTACTTAAAATGGTAGATCCAAGGTCTTCAAGCAATGAGGGTCCATAAAGGCTACAGATCTGAGCCCTTAGAGCCCAAACATGCCTAGATCCGAAGTCCCTCAACACTATAAGCTCATTACACAAAGGTCAAGACTAGAAGAAGCCTTGAAATGGCTATCATAAGCTCTCAACAAGATAATAATGAAGGGACAGAGAGGGTTTCGAGTCCAATACCTCTAGAAGTTCTGAAATGGCACAAAGATTCTGGATCTTCTTCCTCTCCTCTTCATCTACCTTCTTCTTCTCTCCAAAACTTCAAAGAAATGCACCAAAATCACCCAATTTACTAAGAGAGGGGTTAGAGCTTCGAGAGGGAGTGTTCTGGATGCAATGGGGGCTGATATGAGGCACAAAACGTCGTTTAAATAGGGTGCAACCCCTGAAAATTAGGGTTTCATCCAACAGCGGTGACTCGCCGAGTCCGGAATATGGACTCGCCGAGTCGCCAACTTAAACATGTCCCGGGTCCCGTCCTTACTCGGCGAGTCAGGCCTATGCCTCGCCGAATCCAAGGCTAAAAAGAAGGAAGATTCTCAATATGATTTACATACCAGGAACCAGGTGCTACAATACAGGATAGCCATTGGGCCCCGCCCGACATCGGGCTCCGCTCAGTAAACATATACTGATATGACATGTAGAGTCACACAAACAACTAGCATCCTAAGATATCAAACCATGGGCCAGCATTGGTTCCTTTGGCCCGCTTAACACTTGCATGGACCAATATCTTTCTTAAAGTTTGCATTTTTATGAACAATGGACTTCCATGGAGATAACATCTAACATCCATGACTTCTGGAGTAGATCAAAAACTCAACTTTAGCTCAAAAGACCCAAACATGCATATACAATGTCCCAACACTAGATCTAGCATAATGAACCATCAAGTAGAGAACTTTTTACCTTAAATGGCTAACAAAAATGATGATGAATCTGGATATTCAAGCCCATGCTACTCCGAAGCAACCATCAAGAGTTCTTCTTTTTCTTCTTTCACTAAAACACCACCAAATTTCATTTTCAAGCTCAAAAGTCACAAGAGGCACTTAGGGTTTCGTTTTTAGAGTAGAAGGTGATGGAGGTTGATCAATGGAATGTCCAAAGGTGGTTTAAGATGTTTAAATAGGGCACAAACCCAAAAAATTAGGGTTTGACCTTGCCTTGTGTACGCCATGCGTACTCCTACATATGCCCAACGTACGTGGGGGCATGCTCGATCCCGAAACGGGCTAGTACGCCAAGCGTACTTATAGAGTACGCCCCGTGTACTAGCTAGGGGACCAAAATATTAACAAATTTTGCATTAAGGGGCTAAAAGAAACATACCAAATTCTCGAGTGTTACAAATAATCTGAAATAGAATCTCAAAAAAAAATATTGAATTTATGATATTGCTAAAAAAATCGGAATGTTGAAACTTTGTGGATTTTGAACGTCGAGGAGCTATCGATGAAAGGTTCAATCTGAATTGCATTTACGTTCTTCCATAAATTTTGCTGTGATTGATCAGTCTTAACACATCATGAAACATCAACTTTATGTAGCGGTTATGTATAATCTCTTGGTAATGGAGTATAATCATCAATGAAAAGAGACTTTACAATAAATGGAAGGCATTCGTAAGTTAATTTTTAGGCATATTGAATTTAAAATCGATGATTATTTGAAGAGAGAAAGCGCAGAGCCAAAAAGTGAGTTACATAGTAAGTGTATTTCGCTGAAATTTATTGTTATAAAGCTTAAATTTTTTCTATTTTGGCAGAGATGTAATTGGTTTGCTAAATTTCTAGGTGTTAGCTATGTCTACAAATGATGACAAATTCAACAAGTATTTTATAGGTTAAATGAGTCATTTGATAGGATAAATGAAGTAGAGATGATGGTTAATGGCATCTGTCATTCACAAAAAGAAGAGCTCTTCACCACTCTTAACAAGTGTAAGGATGCATTTTTAAACTTTTTATTAAATAATGACAATCTATGCAATGCATCATTAAATACAGCTGACGATAGTACAACACAAGTGTATGATCAAATTGATTTCCAAAGTAAAGATGACATTCAAGATAGAGAGGTTGTGTCTCAGTCTTTTAGTAGGAATTTAATATGGCCCTTGTGGAGTTGGAGTGTCCATTGCAAGTTCCCATCGCCAACAAACACATGGTTTCTACTTCAAGCATTTTCCATGGTTGTACTTTGGAGATATTCGGGATACTCTACCCAACTGACTTGATTCCTATTCCTATGGGAGATGTATACGTGATCGAGGGGATGGATTGGTTAAGCAGATTTGGAGCTATGATAGATTATGAGAGGCAACCTATGGTGGTTCGAACCCCAAGTGGGGGAGACCTAACCATTTATTAAGAGGGTACCAAGATTGGTTGAAATCTATGTTCGGCTGCCCGGGCAAGGCAGCACCTCCAGCATGGATGTTTAGGTTATCTCGCGTATGTGGTTGATACTAAACTTGAGAGGAAGAAGTCATTTTTGGATGTGCCAATGGTTACGAGTTTCCCGATGTCTTCCCGGAGGATCTACCCGGTATGCCTCCCATGAGGCAGGTGGAGTTTAAGATCGATTTGTACCCAGGTGTGACTATCATTGCTAAGGCATCGTATCGTCTTGCACCACTAGAGATGCAGGAGTTGTCCTCTCAGCTCCAGGAACTGTTAGGCGAGCAGTTTATACGACCGAGTAGTTCACCTTCAGGAGCACCGTTTTTTTTAATAAGAAGGATCGTTCTCATCGAATATTCATAGATTATTGGGAGTTGAATATGTTGACGGTGAAGAACTGTCATCTACTTCCGAGGATTAATGACCTTTTCGATCAGCTGCAGGGTACATATTGATTTTCCAAGATTGATTTAACGTTACCCCCAAATGAGAGTGAGAGAGGAGGATGTGGAGAAAACACATTTTCGGACTTGATATGGGCACTATGAGGTCGTAGTGATGTTGTTTGGGCTCACCAATGCACCTGCGACATTCATGGATTAGATTAATCGGGTATGTAGGTCGATGCTCGATCAAACAGTCATTATGTTCATTGATGACATTTTGGTCTACTCAAAAACCATGGAGCAGCATGAGGATCACATGTGAGAATTACTTGGAGTGTTGAGGAATGAGAGGTTGTATGTCAAGTTCTTTAAGTGTGAGTTTTGGTTGCGAGTGGTCTAGTTCTTAGGACATCTCATCAATCAGAATAGGATTTTGCTCGATCCGGCCAAGATTGAGGCGGTTAGACAATAGGAGGTCCCGAAGTCTCCATATGAGATCTGGAGTTTCTTAGGTTGGTAGACTACTATCGGAGGTTTATCCAAGACTTCTCCAAGATTGTTGTTCCTCTTACTCGTTTGACGAAGAAGAGTGGATTTTCGTTGAGACCTTAAGTAGTAGAATCATTTTGAGACATTAAGCTAGATCAGACTTAGGCTTGGGCTCGGCTCTGTTCGTCTATAAAAGGAATTGGTTCAACTTTCTGTTCGGTTGCCAGAGCTAGGCAGTACCTCCAGCATGGATCTTTAGGTTATCTCGCGTATGTGGTTGATACTCAAGTTGAGAAGAAGAATTCAGTTTTGGATGTACCAATGGTTAGGAGTTTCCCAATGTCTTCCCGAAGGATCTACCCGATATGCCTCCCATGAGGCAGGTGGAGTTTAAGATCGAATTGAACCCAGGTATGACTATGATTGCTAAGGCATCGTATCGTCTCGCACCACTAGAGATGCAGGAGTTGTCCTCTCAACTCCAGGAGCTGTTGGGCGAGCAGTTTATCCGACCAAGTAGCTCGCCTTAGGGAGCACCGATTTTTTTTCTGAAGAAGAAGTACCGTTCTCATCGAATATTCATAGATTATTGTTAGTTGAATAAGTCGACGATGAAGAAATGTTACCTACTTCCAAGGATTGATGAGTTTTTTGATCAACTACATGGTATATCTTGATTCTCCAAGATTGATTTAATGTTACCCCCAAATGAGAGTGAGAGAGGAGGATGTGGAGGAAACACATTTTCAGACTCGATATGGGCACTATGAGCTCGTAGTGATGTCGTTTGGGCTCACCAATGCACCTATGTCATTCATGGATTAGATTAATCGGGTATGTAGGCCGATGCTCGATAAAACAGTCATCATGTTCATTGATAACATTTTGGTCTACTCCAGAACCATGGAGCAGCACGAGGATCACATGCGAGAGTTACTTGGAGTGTTAAGCAATGAGAGGTTGTATGTTAAGTTCTCCAAGTGTGAGTTTTGGTTGCGAGTGGTCCAGTTCTTAGGACATCTCATCTATCAGAATAGGATTTTGGTTGATCCGGCCAAGATTGAGGCGGTTATAGAATAGGAGGTCCCGAAGTCTCCATCTGAGATCCGGAGTTTCTTGGGTTGGCAGACTACTATTGGAGGTTTATCCAAGACTTCTCCAAGATTTTTGTTCCTCTTACTTGTTTGAAGAAGAAGAGTGGATTTCCGTTGGGACCTTGAGTAGCAGACTGATTTTGAGACATTAAGCTAGATCATACTTAGGCTTGGGGCTCGGCTCTACTCATTTATAAAAGGAATTGGTTCAACTTTCTGTTCGGCTGCCAGGGCTAGGCAGTACCTCCAGCATGGATATTTTGCTTATGCCGCCTATGTGGTTGATAATCAAGTTGAGAAGAAGAATTCTGTTTTGGATGTGCCAATGGTTAGGAGTTTCCCGATGTCTTCCCGGAGGAACTACCTGGTATGCCTTCTGTAAGGCAGGTGGAGTTTAAGATCGAATTGAACCCAGGTATGACTATTATTGCTCAGGCATCGTATGTTGGATAAGGTGTCTAAGTCCATAGCTTTATTTGGTATATACTTGACCCGACCCGGCATGGTCCATTTGGGTTGCACTTCACCCGGACTATTTGTATGGTTAAACCTTGAGAATTGTATGTTATGGTTTGTTAATATGTTATAAGTTATAATATATTAATATGAATTCATTTTATTTAATTAGTATTTATCATAAATTAATTTAGAATTAATTTGGTGATCAAAAAGGTGACTAATTAAATATGGGCTCTTGTATTTATATATGTGTAGGCTAATACTCATTTGGTATGGGCTTGGCATGCATTGGAGCCCATGGATAGTCCATGGAGCTTTTAACCCATGGATCCTTGGAAAGAAAGAGTCATGGGTATTAGGGTTTACATGGATGTAACTGTAATCCTCAACGCTATATAAAGGCGCTATGATGCTTGAAATGGCACTAAGTGTGTGTGTAAGAAGGTGGTCGATTTCTACAAAGAAAACATACACTCTCATAGTTTTTCCAAGTTTGTGGTGATTTGTGATTTCCATTTGAGGCATCTATATTATTGGTGCTTGGTTCTCAAACTCCAAGGAATCAACTCACTATCAAAAAGGTATGTAATTCTTCTAGCCTTTATGTTTAAAGTTCCCCATGGCATTCTAGATAGGTTATGAACCTTGGAAAAACAAATTTGCATGTATTCATAGTAAAACATAGATCCAATGTTTTAGGGTTGCATGTACACCATAGGAGTGTTAGGATGCACAAAACCCATCAATGGTATCAGAGTCTAGGATTGTTTTCTTGAATACTTGATGCAAACTGTGAAAAAAATCAAAAAATTGAGATGTCTGGACAGTGGACTCGCTGAGTCCATGGGGGGACTCAACGAGTCCAAGCACAAATTCATCCTACTCGTCGAGTAGGTTCCTGCACTCGACGAGTAGGAGGCTCTGACTGCAGTTTTTCGACTTTTGCTACTGGAAATGGACTAGAAACATTACCCTAAACTGTTTTGGTGTTTTAAAAACTGTTTTAGATGGTGTAATGGTTATGCTAATCCATTTACAATGACTAATATCAAAAATTCCATGTTTTATATGTGTTCATATGATTCTTGAAGTGTTGATATGATATTCATGTTCTTATGAGTTCTTGTTAGATCATAGGAATAACTTGCTAAATTGTTTAATGATTAATTCTTGATCAATTATGTGTTTTAATGGAATCCATAATTTTTCCTCAAGTTATGGATTTCCAAATGTCACTTTCTTTAATGTACATTTAAAACACATAAGTTACATAAAAATGAAGAGTCTTCATTTTTATGAACCATTAACTCATAAGTTATGAAATGAAAAGTTTTGAATAGTTTCAAAACTTGCCCTCAAGTTTTAGAATTTGTAAAGTCACACACACATTTAAAGTACTTTAATTCCAACCCTTAGAGTTTTAAAAGTTAAAATTCAACCCTTATACTATTATAAGATTAATGGTTAATATTTATATATATGTATAACATCAAGTCGTTTTACCGTTAGTAGGCCTCATTCACGAAGTCGGTCTATAAGGGGGTATAAGGTTGTTGCCTATAAAATGGCAGCTTAATGGGTGTCCACTCTCACCCACCGCTTCCTTGATTGGTGGAGGGTCGTTAGCCGGACGGGTAGGACAATGACTTTAATTCTCATTAAAAGTATAATGAATATTATAAAGTAACTAAATGTTTTATAAATCCCCAATCTTAGTACTTTAGGAAAATGTGAAAATGGTGCTAACCCATGAAATCACACTTTGTACCTTACCAAGTCGTTGGTGGAGCGTGTGTGGTTAACCGGCACACTAACTTGGACTAGTAAAGTTAACAAAGGGTGACTTAATGTTTATCATAGATCGGTGGAGTGTGTGTGGTTAACCGGCACATCGATTAGGCGATAATATTAAGGGTACCAAGTGAATTTGGATGGTTATTCACACCTTGTTTTGTGATCCTCGGCATCCCAGTCACAAAACCTGAAGGGCACAATCGAGATTGAACACATGCCATTGAAAAGCTCAATGAATCTCAAAAGAATCTAGGAAATTCAAAACCAATTAAACCTAATAATTCATTTTGTTTTCATGGTGGAAATTGGTGAATCGTCATTCACCTACCTTCAAATATGTTATAGCTTAGATTACAGCATCCCTCTTCTAAGTTATAATATATTGTGTTGGGTCCTAGCCTTAATATTACATTTGGGTGTCTTATTAAGGACTCTATATATCTAATCTAAACTTGTCTTTCTTCTTTTCAGATGTCTTCCGACAATGCTTCGGGTTCTAACCCTACCGGCTCCTTCTCTCTCATGAACCTTTGTGGGAGAGTCATCTTTGATGGTTCCAACTTTATGGATTGGATCCGAAACATCAGGATGGTCACTCGTTACGAGGACAAGGAATATGTCCTCGACAAGGAGCTTGAGGAACTCGATGAAACTGCTGCTACTCCCAAGGAGATCGCTGAATACAAGACACATGAGAGATATGCCACCAAAGTGGCATGCATCATGATGGCCATGATGACAACCGAACTCCAAAATCCTTATGAGAACTGTTACCCTTTTTAGATGCACCAGGACTTGATGGAAAGGTACCATCAGAGTGCTCGTCAAGAGCGGTATGACATAATCTCCTCCATGATAACAACCTGAATGAAGGATGGTGAACCCATCACGGGCCACGTGTAGAAAATGCAAAGGTATGTGGACCGTTTGTAGAAATTGAATGTGAACTTCCCTGAGGAGTTGGAAATTGACATCATTTTGCACTCCCTACCCTCATGTTATGATCAATTCCACATGACATACCACATGAACAAGGAGGAAGTTACACTCAGCAAGCTTCAAGGACTTTTGAAGACTGTCGAAAGTGGTCTTAAAGGTAAGTCGGTTGTTACTACTCCTACTCTTATAGTTACCCCTGTTTTGGCTATCGGGCAAGGCTAAGGGAAGAAGAGGAAGACTCGTTCGAAGGGTACCAAGGGAAATTCTCTTTATGGCTCCTCATCAAGTGGAACCAAATTTGGTTCTACTACTCCTTATGCCATCCCTAAGAATGTTGATTGCTTCTACTGCCAGAATAAGAGGCACTGGAAGCAAAATTACCCAAAGTACTTGCAGGATGTCATGGATGGGAAAGTGAAACCATCCCATGCAAGTATTTACACTATATTGTCTAATAACTCATCATATTCTAACTCTTGAGTCCTTGATAAAGGTTATGGTATTCACATATGTTGTGATTTCCAGGGTCTAAGAAGAAGCGAGGATGTGGAGCACGGGAAGATAAACTTAATCATAAGGAATAGGAAGGCTTCTCTGTTACCAAGATTGGAGTTTATACTTTGTTGCTAAGTAGTAGGTTAAAATTAGATTTGAATAAATGTGCTTACTCATCCGAAATGGCAAGGAATATTATTTCTTTTCATGGTTTGTACAAACAAGGGTTCACCTTTTCTTTTGATAATGAAGTTGGTGGTATTAACGCTTTCTTTAATAATGTTCTTTATTGTAAAGCATTACCTTGTGATGGTGTGTATGAAACTGTTTCGGTTGTAGATAACCTAGGAAATAATGTGTTGTGTATTGATTCCTCTACTAGCTTGGATAAAGCATCAGTGTGGCATTGTCATCTTGGACATGTAAGAAAGAAACACATAGGACAACTCCAAAAGGATGGATTCTTGGAGTCATTTGACCTAAAGTCAGATGATAGTTGTGAATCTTGTTTGCTTGGGAAAATGACAAAATCACCCTTTACTGGTACTTGTGAAAGGGGTGAGGGTTTGTTGGACCTTATACATACTGATGTATGTGGACCCTTCAAAACCGCCACAAGGGATGCTAATCGCTATTATCTGACTTTTACTGATGATTATAGTAGATATGCTTATGTCTACTTAATCAAGCATAAGTCAGAGACTTTTGAAAGGTTTAAAGAGTTTAAATAGGAAGTAGAAAACCAATTGGGCAGGAACATTAAGATGCTTCGATCCGATCGATGTGGTGAGTATCTTAGCACAGAGTTCCTCGACTATCTTAAGGAGTGTGGGATTGTCTCACAATTGACACCTCCCAAGACACAACAACTGAATGGTGTGGCTTAGAGGCGTAATCGGACCTTGTTGGACATGGTTCACTCCATGATGAGTCGAGCTTCTCTACCAATCTCTTTTTGGGGGTATGCCTTAGAGAGTGTCACCCATATCCTTAATCTAGTCCCTACAAAGAAGGTTGCCAAAACACCTCATGAGATGTGGACTGGAAAAGTTCCCAACTTGGACCACATCAAGATTTGGGGCGAGACTCACAATAAGCTCGAACCTCGAAGTGAGAGGTGTATTTTCATCGGCTACCCACAGAAATCCTTTGGTTAACTCTTCTACAGACCCAGTGAGAATGTGGTCTTTATGGAAACGAGAGGGGTCTTTCATGAGAGAGAGTTCATGAGCCAAGGATACAGTGGGAGGCAAATTGACCTTGAAGAAATTCAAGAGTCAAGTGGTGAAGGAACCTCCAACCCTAGCAATCAACCTGAGGAGGAAACTCATGTTGATCCAACTGATGAGTTTGTACCTATAAGGCATTCCACGAGATTTAGGAATGCACCTGAGCATTACTATGGTTTCCATATTACTGCGGAAGGCGATACACGTATCGGTGATAGTACACTGGTAAATCTGGATGAACCTAATAGCTACATGGAAGCCATGGCAGGCCCTGAGGCTACTAAATGGAAAGAGGCTATGGCCAACGAGATACAGTCCATGTATGACAATCAACTTTGGAACTTGGTTTACAATGTACCAGGTCGTAAGACAGTCGGTGCAAATGGATCTTCAAGAAGAAGACCGACATGGATGGTAATGTACACACTTATAAGGCGCGACTGGTTGTAAAGGGCTTTTCTCAAACTCGGGGAGTTGATTATGATGAGACCTTTTCACCGGTAGCAAAGATTAAGTCTATTAGGGTTATGTTAGCCATTGTTGCATTTCATAACTATGAAATATGGAAAATGGATGTCAAAACCGCTTTCCTTAATGGGAAGTCGGCTGAGGATGTTTACATGAGTCAGCCAAAGGGTTTTGTCAGCACAAAGTACCCTAATAGAGTGTGTAAGCTTGATTAATCCATCTATGGATTGAAACAAGAACCTCACAGATGGAATCTTTGTTTCGATGAGAAAGTCAAAGAGTTTGGTTTTTCGAGAAGTGAAGATGAGTCATGTGTATATGTCAGAGATAGTGGGAGTATGGTTAGCTTCTTGGTGTTGTATGTGGGTGACATACTGCTCATAGGAAGCAACATCCCAAATTTGCAGGAGATGAAGTCCTGGCTTGGGAAGTGTTTTGCTATGAAGGACCATGGAGAGGCTGCCTATATCCTAGGGATAATGATATTAAGAGACAGGAGTAAAAGACTAATTGGACTTAGTCAGAGTACCTACTTGGACAAGGTGTTGAAAAGGTTCAACATGCAGAATTCCAAGAAAGGAGAATTACCGATCCAAAGCAATGCCAAACTGAGCAAGGCTTAGAGCCCGAGTATAGAGGCTGAGATAGCTGAGATGAGTAGATTAACATATGTTTCCATTGTTGGCTCGATCATGTATGCTATGACTTGTACCCACCCTGATGTGGCCTTGGCTTTGAGCATTGTAACGCCCCGTTCCTAAAAGTACTTATTTATGAGTCCCCGGGATTTAAGAGGAAGGGTATTTTGGTCCTTTTGTGGGAAAAGTGGAAAAAGAGGGCCAAATATGAAAGTTGGGACATGCCGAGTACGCCCAGCGTAAGTGCGTAATTGGATGTGGGTGCAAGGTTGAGTACGCCCAGCGTACTCTCAGAGTTCTAAAACCCTAAAATTAGGGTCAGCCACTATATAAGGAGCATGTTGGTTCATACCCTAGCCTCCATAAGCTCTCTCTTAACCTCAGAAACCCTAGATATCCGTTCCACCTCCATTGTTGGGTGTGTTTGGCCTTGGAAAGCTTATTTTGGCAAAGGAGAGGCTAGAAGAAGAAAGAGGAAGTTGTCAAAGAAGGAGTTGAGTGGCTGGAGCTTATAGATCTAGAAAGATATCATCCTTTGGAGCCTATCTGAGGTATAAAGCTTCTTGCTTGTCATTTATATTGCATAGATCTAAGTGTTGTGAAGTTTTGACATCATTCTTGTCCCAAAAGTCCTCATTTTGATGCATGTTTTGAGTTGGTCGAGATTATCTGTCCTTTTAGACCTTTGGAGAGGTCTTGAGTGAGAAAAATGAGGTCCCAAGGACTGTGGTTGCTCCATGTGTGAGATAAGTAGGTCTTAATGGATTAAGACCTTGGATTAAGAGCTTTATGGACGTCCCAAGTGATAAAGTTTGAGACTTTATGAATCTTAGGCATATTTGGCCTAAGGATCTGAAGTTTGGGCTTAAGAGCTTAAGCCATTAAGAAGTTATGAGGACTTAATGAGAAGCGAAGTTACGCCCCGCGTAACAGAGGAGTACGCCCCACATAGCAGGTCAGTGCCCCGATCCCTAGTTGCGAATCAGCGTGTACGCCCAGCGTACTCCCTCTGTTGGGTTTTTCATTTTGGGCCTTAGGGATTGGGTTGTTATTGGGTTGATGGATTTTGGGCCGTGACTGGACATTATGGATGGAGTATTGTGGACCCATTAATTATATTGGACCATGGCTCTAGACCCATTTGGTGAGGTGGGCCCAATTTAGTAAATTGGGCCAATAGTGGGCTTTGCTTCGGACTTTTGGACTTTGGGCCATTAGTGGGCTTGAGAGCTTATCCAGTGTTGGGTAGGAATGAGTTAAGGGTAAATTGGTCAATTTATCCTTGGAAGGGTATTGTGCTTATCCTAATGATTATTTTTGCTATGTTGGCTAGTTCGGGATTTTCGGTGAGTCGGTGATTCGAGAATCTGCTTCTTCAGTTCATAGTTTCGACAGTGGCAAGGTGAGTTATCCTCACTATATCAACAGGGTCTAAGGCACAAAGGCCGACCCTTTATCGGATTGAAATCCGGGTATTGTTGTTATGTTATTGCTTTGATATGTTTGCATCCTGGTAGCTAGGATGGTATATGTTAGAGACCTGGTTAAGGTCGGTATCCTGTTATGTAGGATGATGCTATGCTAGTGACCGGTTAGGTCGGTATCCTGGTTAGGATGATGATATGTTATGTGATCTGCTAGATCGACTTGTTGACTGTGAATTGTTATATGATTGTATGTTTATGTGCACATGGTTGTTTGGACTGGGGTTGGGTTGAGGCAGGTCCTGCTTTGTGCTATAGGCTAATATACCCAGGGCGGACCGGTTGTCCTGAAGGCCCAGCGAGCGGTCCGGATAGGCTGTAGGCCCCAAGAGCTCGGAGAGTGGACCAGGCCGACTGAAGGCCCGGTGCGGGCGGACCAGTCATACTGTAGACTCAGAGAGTGGACCAGGTGGATTGAAGGCCCGGTACGGGCGGCCCAATCACACTGCAGACTCTATGTATATGGCTAGACTCGGAGGGTGTACCAGGTGGACTGTTGGCCGGTGCGGCAGACCAGTCACACAGTAGACCCGAAGTGCATGGTTGTTATGTGTTCTGATATGATATGGCATGTTATGCGTGTATGGTATATGTGGTTGGTATTTTGAGGGTATCTCACTAAGCTTTCGGGCTTACAGTTGTGGTTTAATGTTTTTCAGGTTCTTTAGGAGACCGTGGAAAGGCAAAGGCGTGATCGTACCGCTCCTCATGATTACATTTTATGATGTGATTCTGGGAAGACTCTGATAATAATTGTATTGAAAACCTTTTTGTAATAACATTGAGAAAATGGGTTGTTTTTGAAAAGTTAAAAATTGGTTGAATTTTTATGGTCGTTACAAGTTGGTATCAGAGCCTTGGTTTGAGTGAATTGGAGGGACATTCGTGTGAATCCAGTCTCAAATTAGGTAGAGTTTTTAAAAGAGAATTTAAAATGGTTTTCAAAATGAATAAAAGGATGACGCGGAGGTACGATCAGCCGGAGCCAGTAAGTAACCCCAAAATACCATACATGATATTTGTTTTTGAGCTTTGATAGAACATCATGCTAGTACTAGGCTAGAGATCTTCAGGGTTTCATGATAAGTGTTGCCTGATTTATGATGCCTGCTAGCCTAGGGTCCTCTGTGGGAGATTTCCGGTGTTCCTCTAGGAGTGAGGATTGAGCGTTTGTTATGTATGTTTTCACTAGGGTGTTGTGGTAGTACTTCATACAAATATGGGTAGGTGTGGAAGGTAGTATGGGCCCGTACTACTGAAAGCACAGGACCCATATGCGTATCAGGGAAACCATGACCTCTAGGGTTGGGTTGAGAGTTGGTTCCCAGGATAGTGGGAAGTGTCTGAGATTTTGTGGTGTTTTTCAGTATGGTGGTCACGAGGCATGCTGGGAGCGGATCCGGGTCAGGATCAGGAGCCGAAGAGGGCGATCAGAGTGGGTCGGTACCGCCCGAGGTTGTGGGTCAGATGAGCACAGGCGAGTTGGATGCTAGGATTCATGAGATCATGCATAATGAGGTTGTTGCGTTGTTCCGGGCCGAGTTGTCGGAACTGTTTGGGTCGATCAAGACCGCCATGGTTGAGTATTTTGATAAGCGCTATGCGGCTCTCACTGAGACGGCTGCCGCGGCGGCTACAGTAGCTGTAGCAGCGGTAAGGGGAGGAGCTGGTCGAGGTTTTCAGTATCGGGACTTCGATAATACGAAGCCTCCTACCTTTGATGGAGTTCAAGACCCGATTGTTGTTATGAGGTGGTTGTCGGACGTGGAGGGGTGTTTCTTCACGTGTTCATGCCCTGTTGATCAGAGGGTGAGGTGTGCTCTGAACCTGTTGAGGCTCGGGGCGAAGGATTCGTGGAGATTGACCACGGGGTCATATTTGGATGCGCAGAGGGCTGCGGTTTCATGGGATCAGTTCAAAGAAATGTTCAGCACTCGTTATGTTCTGCGGGTTGAGATGGAGAGATTGGCTCAGGAGTTCCTTGAGTTGAAGCAGGATTCGGAGTTGGTGACGGAGATCACCAGGATGTTAACTAAGAGGGCGATGTTTTGCCTTGAGTTCGCTTCGGAGCAGGCTCAGATGTCCCGATATCTGAGTATGCTCAAGAGAGATATCAGACAGTTTGTGTCTACGCAGAGGTGCAAGACTTTGTTGGAATTACAGGAGGCCACAAGGCGGCGTGAGTTAGAGATTGAGTTGCAGTTGCGCGAGCTGAGGCAGGCTCCGGTGCAGTCGCAGCCGGCGCCGGAACGGTCCAAGACCGTTGATTCTAGGGTGGGAGATTAGAGCAGCCACGCTTGTGGGAAGTGTGGGAAGGGTCACACCGGAGTTTGTAGGGTCGGTGGTGCTTGCCGCAAGTGCGGAAAGGAGGGGCACTATGTGAGGGATTGTCGACAGTCAGCCCCGGTTCGGGATTTGAGGATTTGTTATCATTGTCATCAGGTTGGACACTTGAGAGTCAATTAACCACAGCTTGCTGTAGGACCGGTGCAGGCTCCAGCACCGGCCACTTTGAGGATCACGGGCGGAGGTCAGGGTGGAGCGGAGCCCCCAAGGGCTCAAGGTCGTGCTTTTCAGCTTACAGCAGAGGAGGTCAGAGAAGTGCCGGATGCAGCGGCGGGTATGTTTCTTTCTTGATATCTTGTTATGTTGTGATTATTGTGGAGTATTGTTTATCTGCTAGTCTTGTTATGTGGTTTTCGGTATGGTATTCGTTGTTCTTTGAGGGTTATGGTATGGTTATGGGTTTAGTATTGGGAATTCCATTGGTTATCATTCATGAGGGTTATTAGTGGAAATCTGACGTCTGGTTTGAATGTCGGGTAGCATCTGCATTCTGAGGAGTGGTTAGCTGCAAATTGAGTTTCTTTCAAGCTCGGGATGATCAGTGTTGTTATGTGATTTTGTGAAGGTTGCTCGTGCTAGTGGGGATCAGTTCACGTGTAAGTGTTTGTGTGGTGTAAGGTGGTTGAGGGAGGTCGTTGATGACGACCGGTGATAGATAGTCAGTGCTATAAGTGGGGGAGAATTGGAAAATTCTCCGGAAGATCGATGAGCATGTGAGGTTGTTTAGCTGCTTGGGATTCAGCAGTGTTCTGTCAGCCAAGAGCGTAGGCTGGTATGAGTAAGTGGCAGGCATGCGGGGCGGGATACAGACCAAGGGTATTTGATTGTGGAGGGCCTGGGATTAGGCCGGGATTGAGTGTGTATGATGGAGATAGAGTTCAGAACCCCTAGAGGGCTAGAACAGTATGCATGGGAGGGTTTCCCGGAGAGATAACTCGGAAGGATGAATGCTAGTTGAGCGGTCTGGGTAGACTGAAGGCCGGTAGGCGTACCAGTCAGGCCGAAGGCTCGGAGAACAGTCCAGCCAGGCTGAAGGCCCTGGAGGGCGGTCCAGATTGGCTGAAGGTTCTAAGAGTGGTCAAGACTGGCTGAAGGCCTGGTAAGGCAGTCTAGTCATGTTGAAGACTCTGCAGGTATTGTTAGATCGGTTCGAGGAAGTGGATTGAGTATGTCGCGATATGTTAGCATCAGAAGGTCTGGCCCTGGGTATTGATCTCGATTAGTAGAGATAGTGCATGGAATCAAGAGTCCTTGCGAGCAGATTCAGAGCATGTGTGTTGCATGGATAGCGGTTATGCTATAGGGGAGTGGTGTAGCGTTGGGTGAGCACCGTGGCACTTGTCGCAGTGACAAGGCGTCCAAGTGGATTTCCTTGGCAAGGAAAGAGAGAGGAATGTAGTTCCGAGAGGGAGTGTAAATTCACGGAAGTGAAAGCGGCAGTGCAGAGTTATGATTTGAGTGATCCAATTATGGTCATTGAGCAACGTGATTGCGGCAGTGGTATGGAATCACATCCGGATGGGATGTCTGCTGAGGTTGCGGAAGGATTTCCGTGGGGGTAGAGCCAAGAGGCTCGGAAAGGATGCAAGGATGGAGTCTTGGATTCCCAGTTTGACTCTGATCAAGGAATTGTGTATGTAGCGGTGATTCATCCTGGGGGATGTTTGGAGGTGTCGCCAGTGTGACGGGTTTTCCCATCCCGAGGGTGCTAGAGCTAGTTCAACATGTGCATGCGATTGCAAGAGGAGAACTCATGGGAATTGCTCTGAGGCTGAAGAATGTGTCATTCTGTCAGCATGGAATGGATAGAGTTAGACTCGGATCGGGAACCCGGTGGTTCAAGGTTATATCTAGCTCGTAAGAGTCAAGTGATTGTTGTGATCAGGATCGAGAAAAGTGCCATGGAGTGGTACTCGGTTGATAAGTGTAGAATCTGATAAGTGTGGTTATCAAAGGGGGAAGCCGGTGGCCGGCTTGAGGCGGTGGTCAGAATACCGCAAGAAAAGGGAAGGTTGAGTTTCGGATTTCAATGGTTGTGTCTTAAGGAACCGGGTTTGGTTAATGCCAGGTGGTGCGTTGCGGGAGAAGTTTTGGAGTCAAGTTGTCGCAGGCTTCGAGGGTGAAGCCTAATTTAAGTGGGGGAGAATTGTAACGCCCCGTTCCTAAAAGTACTTATTTGTGAGTCCCCGAGATTTAAGAGGAAGGGTATTTTGGTCCTTTTGTGGGAAAAGTGGAAAAAGAGGGCCAAATATGAAAGTTGGGACACGCCGAGTACGCCCATCGTAGGCTGGGTTACGCCGAGCGTAAGTGCGTAATTGGACGCGGGTGCAAGGTTGAGTACGCCCAAGGTACTAGAGGTATGCCCAACGTACTCTCAGAGTTCTAAAACCCTAAAATTAGGGTCAGCCACTATATAAGGAGCATGTTGGTTCATACCCTAGCCTCCATAAGCTCTCTCTTAACCTCAAAAACCCTAGATAGCCATTCCACCTCCATTGTTGGGTGTGTTTGGCCTTGGAAAGCTTATTTTGGCAAAGGAGAGGCTAGAAGAAGAAAGAGGAAGTTGTCAAAGAAGGAGTTGAGTGGCTGGAGCTTATAGATCTGGAAAGATATCATCCTTTGGAGCCCATCTGAGGTATAAAGCTTCTTGCTTGTCATTTATATTGCATAGATCTAAGTGTTGTGAAGTTTTGACATCATTCTTGTCCCAAAAGTCCTCATCTTGATGCATCTTTTGATTTGGTCGAGATTATCTGTCCTTTCAGACCTTTGGAGAGGTCTTAGTGAGAAAAATGAGGTCCCAAGGGCTGTGGTTGCTCCATGTGTGAGATAAGTAGGTCTTAATGGATTAAGACCTTGGATTAAGAGCTTTATGGACGTCCCAAGTGATAAAGTTTGAGACTTTATGAATCTTAGGCATATTTGGCCTAAGGATCTGAAGTTTGGGCTTAAGAGCTTAAGCCATTAAGAAGTTATGAGGACTTAATGAGCAGCGACGTTACGCCCCGCGTAACAGAGGAGTACGCCCCACATAGCAGGTCAGTGCCCCGATCCCTAGTTGCGAATCAGCGTGTACGCCCAGCGTACTCCCTCTGTTGGGTTTTTCATTTTGGGCCTTAGGGATTGGGTTGTTATTGGGTTGATGGATTTTGGGTCGTGACTGGACATTATGGATGGAGTATTGTGGACCCATTAATTATATTGGACCATGGGTCTAGGCCCATTTTGTGAGGTGGGCCCAATTTAGTAAATTGGGCCAATAGTGGGCTTTGCTTCGGACTTTTGGACTTTGGGCCATTAGTGGGCTTGAGAGCTTATCCAGTGTTGGGCAGGAATGAGTTAAGGGTAAATTGGTCAATTTATCCTTGGAAGGGTATTGTGCTTATCCTAATGATTATTTTTGCTATGTTGGCTAGTTCGGGATTTTCGGTGAGTCGGTGATTCGAGAATCTGCTTCTTCAGTTCAGAGTTTCGGCAGTGGCAAGGTGAGTTATCCTCACTATATCAATAGGGTCTAAGGCACAAAGGCCGACCCTTTATCGGATTGAAATCCGGGTATTGTTGTTATGTTATTGCTTTGATATGTTTGCATCCTGGTAGCTAGGATGGTATATGTTAGAGACCTGGTTAAGGTCGGTATCCTGTTATGTAGGATGATGCTATGCTAGTGACCGGTTAGGTCGGTATCCTGGTTAGGATGATGATATGTTATGTGATCTGCTAGATCGACTTGTTGACTGTGAATTGTTATATGATTGTATGTTTATGTGCACATGGTTGTTTGGACTGGGGTTGGGTTGAGGCGGGTCCTGCTTTGTGCTATAGGCTAATATACCCAGGGCGGACCGGTTGTCCTGAAGGCCCAGCGAGCGGTCCAGATAGGCTGTAGGCCCCAAGAGGGCGGACCAGACGTGCCGAGGCTCGGAGAGTGGACCAGGCCGACTGAAGGCCCGGTGCGGGCGGACCAGTCATATTGTAGACTCGGAGAGTGGACCAGGCCGACTGAAGGCCCGGTGCGGGCGGACCAGTCATACTGTAGACTCAGAGAGTGGACCAGGTGGATTGAAGGCCCGGTACGGGCGGCCCAATCACACTGCAGACTCTATGTATATGGCTAGACTCGGAGGGTGTACCAGGTGGACTGTTGGCCGGTGCGGCAGACCAGTCACACAGTAGACCCGAAGTGCATGGTTGTTATGTGTTCTGATATGATATGGCATGTTATGCGTGTATGGTATATGTGGTTGGTATTTTGGGGGTATCTCACTAAGCTTTTGGGCTTACAGTTGTGGTTTAATGTTTTTCAGGTTCTTTAGGAGACCGTGGCAAGCCAAAGGCGTGATCGTACCGCTCCTCATGATTACGTTTTATGATGTGATTATGGGAAGACTCTGATAATAATTGTATTGAAAACCTTTTTGTAATAACATTGAGAAAATGGGTTGTTTTTGAAAAGTTAAAAATTGGTTGAATTTTTATGGTCGTTACAAGCATGGTCAGCAAATATCAGCGGAACCCTGGCAAGTGTGACGACCGAAAAATTCCAACCAATTTAAACTTTTCAAAAACAACCCGATTTCATTAAATTATTACAAAAAGGTTTTCAATACAATTAGTTTTAGAGTATTCCCATAATCACATCAAAACATAAACATGAGGAGCGGTACGATCACGCCTTTGCCTTGCCACGGTCTCCTGAAGAACCTGAAAAACATTAAACAACAACTGTAAGCCCGAAAGCTTAGTGAGATATTCCCAAAATACCAACCACATATACCACACACGCATAACATGCCATATCATATCCGATCACAGAACAACCATGCACTTAGGGTCTACTGTGTGACTGGTCCGCCGCACTGGCCAACAGTCCACCTGGTCCACCATCCGATTCTAGCCATATACATCAAGTCTGCAGTGTGATTGGTCCGCCCGCACCGGGCCTTCAATCCTCCTGGTCCACTATCTGAGTCTACAGTTTGACTGGTCCGCCCACACTGGGCCTTCAGTCGGCCTGGTCCACTCTCCGAGCCTCGGCACGTCTGGTCCGCCCTCTTGGGGCCTACAGCATATCCGGACCGCTCGCTGGGCCTTCGGGACAACCGGTCCGCCCTGGGTATCTTGTCCTACAGCACAAAGCAGGACCCGCCTCAACCCAACCCCAGTCCTACAACCATGTGCACATAAACATACAATCATATAACAATTCACAGTCAACAATCCAATCTAGCATATCACATAACATATCATCATCCTAACCAGGATACCAACCTAACCGGTCACTAACATAGAATCATCCTACATAACAGGATACGGACCTTAACCAGGTCTCTAACATATATCATCCTAGCTACCAGGATGCAACCAAATCAAAGCAATAACATAACAACAAATACCCAGATCTCAATCCGATAAAGGCCGGCCTTGGTGCCTTAGACCCTGTTGATATAGTGAGGATAACTCACCTCGCAACTACCGACTGAACAGATAAACCCGAGCTGTTCCGACCACTGATATGATCTCCACCACCGGCCAACCACCAAAACACTGAACTCAAAACAATAACCAACAATTACCAAAATGCCCCCAGAAGTTAACCGGACCACCTTTGGTCTAGGACAAGTCAAAGTCAACCCCTGACTGACTCTACTCGCCAAGTCAACCTGATGACTTGCCGAGTCCCCATGCTTAGAATTCCCCCAATCCACGACTCAACTCGCTGAGTCACCACGAGACTCGCCTAGTCCAGCAACTCTGAGTCCTTCCCCACTCGACTCACCGAGTCATCCCTTGACTCACTGATACACAGCTCACCCTGAAGAAGGATTAGGACCTCATGACCAAACTCACCACGTCCAAGAACAAACTCGCCGAGTCTAAGGCTATCTTCAACCTACTCGCCGAGTTGTTCTTCCAAATCGCCGAGTTCCAGTCCATCTTCGAGCAACTCGCCGAGTACACCTTTGTGACTCGCCGAGTGCCTCTAGATCTCATCCCATACAGAAGCCTTCCAGGCCATGCAATTGATCCAAAACGTAGATCTACCCTCCTACAACCCATCCATCACATAAAGTGGCAAACTTTACGTGAATCCAAAGAGATCTAGGCATTTTACACTCTAGGGATAGGGTTTGGGATGGCTTCACCAAACACTCAAGAACAGGGACTTTAATGCACTCTAGACCTTCTCCATTCCAGATTTGAGGTAGCAACCTCAGATCTATCCTTCAAACTCAAAATACCACAACCTAAACTTCCTACAGATCCCAAAAATGATGAATCTAGATGAATAGCAGCCCAAGAACGAGATAATACCTCAAAAGGAAGGCCCAACAGCAAGGAAATCCGAATCTTAGCAAAGCCCTTTGCTCCAAGCCTCCTAACTTTCCAAGATCTCCTCCAAAATCCCTTCTCTAAGGCTCAAATGCACTCCAATCCTTCACAATTGCGTTCTAGGGTTTTTTGGACTTCAAAGGAGGGTAAGGAGGCTGGGGAGAGGATATAATGTCCTTTATATAGGGCTCATCCTCCGAAATTAGGGTTTTCTCCACTTGGCACCAACTCACCGAGTCCAGCCGCCGACTTGCCGAGTTGGCCACTTAACACGCGACCAAAATCGCGACCCTACTCGCCGAGTCCACTCGTGGACTCGCCGAGTTGCCCTTTCCCAATTACACTTTTAGCCCTTCAACTTTACTCTTGATATTCTGGGATGTTACAATTCTCCCCCACTTAATTTAGGCTTCGTCCTCGAAGCCTACGGCAACTCAACTCCAGAATTTCTCCCGCAACACACCACCTGGCATTAACCAAACCAGGTTCCTTAAGACACACCCTTCAAAATCCGAAACTCAACTTTCCCTTTTCTTGCGGTGTTCTGACCACCACCTCAAGCCGGCCACCAGCTTCACCCTTTGATAACCACACTTATCAGATACTACATTCATCAACCGAGTACCACTCTATGGCACTTTTCTCGATCCTGACCACAACAATCACTCGACTCTTACGAGCTAGAAATAACCCTGAACCACCGGGTTCCCGATCTGAGTCCAACTCTATCCACCCCATGCTGACAGAATGACACATTCTCCAGCCTCAAAGCAACTCCCATGAGTTCTCCTCTTGCAATCGCATGCACATGCTGAACTAGCTCTAGCACCCTTGGGTTGGGAAAACCCGTCACACTGACGACACCTCCAAACATCCCCCAGGATGAATCACCGCTACATACACAATTCCTTGATCAGAATCAAACGGGGAATCCAAGACTCCATCCCAGCATCCTTTCCGAGCCTTTTGGCTCTACACCCGCGGAAATCCTTCCGCAACCTCAGCAGACATGCCATCCGCAATTGATTCCATACCACTGCCGCAACCACGCTGCTCAATGACCATAATTGGATCACTCCAATCATAACTCTGCACTGCCGCTTTCACTTCCGTGAATTTACACTCCCTCTCGGAGCTACATTCCTCTCTCTTTCCTTACCAAGGAAATCCACGTGGCCGCCTAGTCACTGCGACAAGTGCCACGGTGCTCACCCAACGCTACTCCACTCCCTTATAGCATTACCGCTATCCCTGCAACACACATGCTCTGAATCTGCTCGCAAGGACTCTCGAGCCCAAGCACTATTTCCACTAATTGAGATCAATACCTAGGGCCAGACTTTCTGATGCTAACACATCGCGACATACTCAATCCATTTCCTCGATCCGATCTAACAATACCTGCAGAGTCTTCAGCATGACTGGACTGCCTTACCAGGCCTTCAGCCAATCTGGACCACTCTTAGAACCTTCAGCCAATCTGGACCGCCCTCCAGGGCCTTCAGCTTGGCTGGACCGTTCTTCGAGCCTTTGGCCTGACTGGTACGCCTACCGGCCTTTAGTCTACCCGAACCGCTCAACTAGCATTCATCCTTCCGAGTTATCTCTCGGGGAAATCCTCCCATGCATACTATTCTAGCCCTCTAGGGGTTCCGAACTCTATCTCCATCATACATACTCAATCCCGGCCTGATCCCAGGCCCTCTACAATCAAATACCCTTGGTCTGTATCCCGCCCCGCATGCCTGCCACTTACTCATACTAGCCTACGCTCTTGGCTGACAGAACACTGCTGAATCCCAAACAGCTAAACAACCACCCATGCTCATCGATCTTCCGGAGAATTTTCCAATTCTCCCCCACTTATAACACTGGCTATCAACCACCGGTCGCCATCACCGACCTCCCTCAACAACCCTACACAGGACAAACACGAACCCGCGAACTGATTCCCTCTAGCACTAGCAACCTTCACCAAATCACATTTCAACACTGATCATCCCAAGCTCGAAGAAACTCAATCTTCAGCTAACCACTCCTCAGACTGCAGATGCTACCCGGCATTCAGACCAATGCCAGATTTCCACTAATAACCCCCATGAATGATAACCAACGAAATTCCAAACACTAACCCATAACCATACCATAAACTTCAAAGAACAACGAATACCATACCGAAAACCACACATCGAGATTAGCAGATAAACAATACTCCACAATGATCACAAGATAACAAGACATCAAGAAAGAAACATACCTGCAGCTGCATCTGGCACTGCTCTGACCTCCTCTGCTGTAAGCTGAAAAGCACGACCCTGAGCCCTTGGGGGCTCTGCTCCACCCTGACCTCCACCTGTGATCCTCAAAGTGGCCGGTGTTGGAGCCTGCACCGGTCCTGCAGCAAGCTGTGGACAGTTGACCCTCAAATGTCCAACCTGATGACAATGATAACAAATCCTCAAATCCCGAACAGGCGTTGATTGCCGACAATCCCTCGCATAGTGCCCCTCCTTTCTGCATTTGCGGCATGCACCACCGGACCTACAAACTCTGGTGTGACCCTTTCCACACTTCCCACAAGCGTGGCGGCTCTGATCTCCCACCTTAGAATCAATGGTCTTGGACGTTTCGGCGCCGGCTGCGACTGCACCGGAGCCTGCCTCAGCTCACGCAACTGCAACTCAATCTCCAACTCACGTCGCCTGGCGGCCTCCTGCAACTCCAACAAAGTCTCACACCTCTGCGTAGACACAAAATTTTTGATATCTCTCTTGAGCATACTCAGATATCGGGACATCTGAGCCTGCTCCGAAGCAAACTCAGGGCAAAACATCGCCCTCTTAGTGAACATCCTGGTGATCTCAGTCACCGACTCCGAACCCTACTTTAGCTCCAGGAACTCCTGAGCCAATCTCTCCCTCTCAACCCGCGGAACATAACGAGTGCTGAACATCTCTCTGAACTGATCCCATGAAACCGCAGCCCTTTGCGCATCCGAATATGACCCCGTGGTCAATCTCCACGAATCCTTCGCCCCGAGCCTCAACAGGTTCAGAGCACAACTCACCCTCTGAGCAGCAGGGCATGAACACGTGAAGAAACACCCCTCCACGTCCGAAAACCATCTCATAGCAACAATCGGGTCCTGAACTCTATCAAAGGTAGGAGGCTTCGTATTATCGAATTCCCGATACTGAAAACCCCGACCAGCTCCTCCCCCTGCCGCTGTAGCCGCCGCGGCAGCCGTCACTGTAAGAGCTGCATAGCGCTCATCGAAATACTCAACCATGGCGGTCTTGATCGACCCAAACAGTTCCGGAAACTCAGCCCGGAACAATGCAGCAACCTCATCATGCAGGATCTCACGAATCCTAGCATCCAACTCGCCTGTGCTCATCTGACCCACAACCTCGGGGGGTACTGACCTGCCCGGAACTCCTCTCCTGCTCCCGATCCTAACCCGGATCCACTCCCAGCATGCCTCGGAATCTCCATACTGAAAAAAAACCACAAGATCTCAGATTCTTCCCACTATCCTGGGAACCAACTCTCAATCCAACCCTAGAGGTCATGATTTCCCTTATACGCGTATGGGTCCTGTGCTTTCAGTAGTACGGGCCCATACTACCTTCCACATCTACCTATATTTGTATGAAGTACTACCACAACACCCTAGTGAAAAACATACAAAACAAGCGCTCAACCCTCACTACTAGGGGAACACTGGAAATCTCCCACAAGGAAACCCTAGGCTAACAGGCATCATAAATCAGGCAACATTATCATGAAATCCTGAAGATCCCTAGCCTAGCACTAGCATGCTGTTCTATCAAAGCTCAAAACAAATATCATGTATGGTATTTTGGGGTTACTTACTGGCTCCGGCTGATCGTACCTCCGCGTCCTCCTTTACCCATTTTGAAAACCATTTTGAATTCTCTTTTGAAAACCCTCCTCGATTTGAGACTGGAGTCACACAAGTGTTCTTCCAATTCACTCAAACCAAGGCTCTGATACCAACTGGTAACGACCGAAAAATTCCAACCAATTTAAACTTTTCAAACACAACCCGATTTCATTAAATTATTACAAAAAGGTTTTCAATACAATTAGTTTTAGAGTATTCCCAGAATCACATCACAACATAAACATGAGGAGCGGTACGATCACGCCTTTGCCTTGCCACGGTCTCCTGAATAACCTGAAAAACATTAAACAACAACTGTAAGCCCGAAAGCTTAGTGAGATATTTCCAAAATACCAACCACGTATACCATACACGCATAACATGCCATATCATATCCGATCACAGAACAGCCATGCACTTAGGGTCTACTGTGTGACTGGTCCGCCGCACTAGCCAACAGTCCACCTGGTCCACCCTCCGAGTCTAGCCATATACATCGAGTCTGCAGTGTGATTGGTCCGCCCGCACCGGGCCTTCAATCCTCCTGGTCCACTATCTGAGTCTACAGTTTGACTGGTCCGCCCGCACCGGGCCTTCAGTCGGCCTGGTCCACTCTCCGAGTCTCGGCACGTCTGGTCCGCCCTCTTAGGGCCTACAGCATATCTGGACCGCTTGCTGGGCCTTCGGGACAACCGGTCCGCCCTGGGTATCTTGGCCTACAACACAAAGCAGGACCCGCCTCAACCCAACCCCAGTCCAACAACCATGTGCACATAAACATACAATCATATAACAATTCACAGTCAACAAGCTGATCTAGCAGGTCACATAACATATCATCATCCTAACCAGGATACCGACCTAACCGGTCACTAACATAACATCATCCTACATAACAGGATACGGACCTTAACCAGGTCTCTAACATATACCATCCTAGCCACCAGGATGCAACCAAATCAAAGCAATAACATAGCAACAAATACCCGGATCTCAATCCGATAAAGGGTCGGCCTTGGTGCCTTAGACCCTATTGATATAGTGAGGATAACTCACCTCGCAACTGTCGACTGAACAGATAAACCCGAGCTGTTCCGACCACTGATATGATCTCCACCACCGGCCAACCACCAAAACACTGAACTCAACACAATAACCAACAATTACCAAAATTCCCCCGGAAGATAACCGGACTACCCTTGGTCAAGGACAAGTCAAAGTCAACCCGATGACTCGCCGAGTCCCCTTGCTCAGAATTCCCCCAATCCGTGACTCAACTCGCCGAGTCACCACAAGACTCGCCGAGTCCAGCAACTCTGAGTCCTTCCCCACTCGACTCACCGAGTCATCCCTTGACTCACTGATACACAGCTCACCCTGAAGAAGGATTAGGACCTCACGACCAGACTCGCCGAGTCTAAGGCTATCTTCAACCTACTCGCCGAGTTGTTCTTCCAAATCGCCGAGTTCCAGTCCATCTTCAAGTAACTCGCCGAGTACACCTTTGTGACTCGCCGAGTGCCTCTAGATCTCATCCCATACAGAATCCGTCCAGGCCATGCAATTGATCCAAAACGTAGATCTACCCTCCTACAACCCATCCATCACGTAAAGTGGCAAACTTTACGTGGATCCAAAGAGATCTAGGCATTTTACACTCTAGGGCTAGGGTTTGGGACAAGATGGCTTCACCAAACACTCAAGAACAGGGACTTTAATGCACTCTAGACCTTCTCCATTCCAGATCTGAGGTAGCAACCTCAGATCTATCCTTCAAACTCAAAATACCACAAACTAAACCTCCCACACATCCCAAAAATGATGAATCTAGATGAATAGCAGCCCAAGAACGAGATAATACCTCAAAAGGAAGGCCCAACAGCAAGGAAATCTGAATCTTAGCAAATCCCTTTGCTCCAAGCCTCCTAACTTTCCAAGATCTCCTCCAAAATCCCTTCTCCAAGGCTCAAATGCACTCCAATCCTTCACAATCGCGTTCTAGGGTTTTCTGGACTTCAAAGGAGGATAAGGAGGCTGGGGAGAGGGTATAATGTCCTTTATATAGGGCTCATCCTCCGAAATTAGGGTTTTCTCCACTCAGCACCAACTCGCCGAGTCCAGTCGCAGACTCGCCGAGTTGGCCACTTAACACGCAACCAAAATCGCGACCCTACTCTCCGAGTTGCCCTTTCCCAATTACACTTTTAGCCCTTCAACTTTACTCTTGATATTCCGGGATGTTACAACAAGGCTCACTAGACTGCGGTAAAGAATATTCTCAAGTACCTGCGGAGGACTACGTATTGGATCCTTACCCTTGGTGGGAGTGATGACTTGAGAGTATTAGGGTATATTGATGCTAGCTTTCAGGATGAGAGGGATAACTTCCGCTCTCAGTCGGGCTGGGTCTTTACTCTAAATGGAGGGGCATTCACTTGGAAGAGTTACAAGCAGGAGACGGTAGTTGATTCGACATGTGAATCAGAGTACATAGCAGCGAGTGAAGCGGAAAAGGAGGCGATATGGCTGAAGAACTACATCAGAGACCTTGGAGTTGTACCAACTATTAAGGAGGCTACGAAGATTTTCTGTAACAACAATAGTGCGGTTGCCTTAGCCAAGGAACCGAGAGATCATGGCAGATCCAGATACATTGACAGAAAATATCACTTCATAAGACATAAGATTGAAAAGGACTCCTCATGGCAAAGAGGGTATCATCAGAAGAGAATCCTGCAGATCCCCTCATGAAGGGACTGCCGAGGGTTATGCATTTACAGCATGCGAGGCGCATCAGGCTGAAGGATAATATTAGTTTTACAGATTAGATAGCTATTTATGAAACTTGTAAAATGTAATCGACATTTGATGATGAATAAAAGGTGTGTTTATTTATGAGTAAGGTGTTATAGTCTTTTGTCAATTATTTACTATTATTTTAGCTTTTCATGTTTTGACTACCAGAATAAATTACTTTATTCAAACTTCCACAGTCGGTCATACGTCGGAAGTAGGTATGAATTAAGATTTTCATGAATTGGGCTTGTAGATGACAAAAGATGTTTAGCCATAGCAATGGTTGCTACAACATTCATGAGTGCTCATAACTTTTGAGTATTGGAATAAACCCACGCTCACTTGCATCACTTCATGGAATTTATCTCTAGTGATTGTGAGACGGTAATATCATATAAGTCTTCAAACCTAGAGATATGAGTTATTGCCAATGAGTTGGTTGTGCATTGATTGCACGAAAATGCATCAGTAACATGATGTTATAAAACGTGCCTTTGTGTATAATTCAACAAGTAGTAGAAACAAGTATATGAGTCGAACTTTATCTGTTCCTTCTAGTCCTTGGAGGATTAGAAGTGATATTTGGGCCCCTCAATGATTTTGTTTTGACCTATGTACCAGGCCCGGTCAGAACCTAATTGATGTATTCAATTTAGTTCTATGTCAAACAAATCGGAAATTAGGAAAAAAAATGTTGGACAATAAGTACGACGTTGTTCCATGTATTTGTCCGGCTGATATCTTGAGAACAGAGGATTATATGATCACTTATCTAAAATGGCGCTTCATAGTTCAACAGAGTTTTAAGAGCTACAATTGCCGGTTGGTTCCTGAAGTAATATAGGCAAATATAGTTATTAGACTTATCCAAGTGGGAGACTATTGGATAAGGTGTCTAAGTCCATAACTTTATTTGGTATATACTTGACCCAACCCGACATGGTCCATTTGGGTTGCACTTCACCCGAACTATTTGTATGGTTAAACCTTGTGAATTGTATGTTTATGGTTTGTTAATATATTATAAGTTATAATATATTAATATGAAATCATATTATTTAACTAGTATTGATCATAAATTAATTCAGAATTAATTTGGTGATCTAAAAGGTGACTAATTAAATATGGGCTCTTGTATTTATATATGTGTGGGCTAATACTCATTTGGTATGGGCTTGGCATGCATGGGAGTCCATGGATAGTCCATAGAGCTTTTAACCCATGGATCCTTGTAAAAGAAGATTCATGGGTATTAGGGTTTACATGGATGTAACCCTAGTCCTCCACACTATATAAAGGAGCTTATGATGCTTAAAATGGCACTAAGTGTGTGTGTGTGTGTGTGTAAGAAGGTGGCCAATTTCTACAAAGCAAACATACACTCTCATAGTTTTTCCAAGTTTGTGGTGATTTGTGATTTCCATTTGAGGCATCCACATTATTGGTGCTTGGCTCTCAAACTCCAAGGAATCAACTCACTATCAAAACGGTATGTAATTCCTCTAGCCTTTATGTTTAAAGTTCCCCATGACATGCTAGATAGGTTATGAACCTTAGCAAAACAAATTTGCATGTATTCATAGTAAAACATAGATCCATTGTTTTAGGGTTGCATGTACACCATAGGAGTGTTAGGGTGCACAAAACCCATCATCGTATCGTCTCGCACCACTAGAGATGCAGGAGTTGTCCTCTCAGCTCTAGGAGCTATTGGGCGAGCAGTTTATCCGACCGAGTAGTTCACCTTAAGGAGCACCGATTTTTTTGTGAAGAAGAAGGACCGTTCTCATCGAATATTCATAGATTATTGGGAGTCGAATAAGTTGACGGTGAAGAACTGTTACCTACTTCCAAGGATTAATGAGCTTTTCGATCAACTGCAAGGTACATCTTGATTTTCCAAGATTTATATAACGTTACCACCAAATGAGAGTGGGAGAGGGGGATGTGGAGAAAACACATTTCCGGGCTCGATATGGGAACTATGAGCTTGTAGTGATGTCGTTTGGGCTCACCAATGCACCTACGTCATTTATGGATTAGATTAATTGGGTATGTAGGCCGATGCTCGATAAAACAGTCATAATGTCCTTGATGACATTTTGGTCTACTCCAGAACCATGGAGCAGCATGAGGATCACATGCGAGAGTTACTTGGAGTGTTGATGAATGAGAGGTTGTATGTCAAGTTCTCCAAGTGCGAGTTTTGGTTGTGAGTGGTCCAGTTCTTAGGACATCTCATCTATCATAACAAGATTTTTGTCGATCCGTCCAAGATTGAGGTGGTTATACAATAGGAGGTCCCGAAGTCTCCATCTGAGATCCGAAGTTTCTTGGGTTGACAGACTACTAGCGGAGGTTCATCCAACACTTCTTGTAACATCCCAAAATACGGGCCAAAAATTTCCTTTTTAATTAAACACTTTGCAAAATATTTGTAAATAAAACATTGTCTAATCAAATCATTTCGCATCCATACATCGTGTTTGAAAACCAAAATACGAAATCAACCAAAATATAGAGTACAAATCCCAGAACAATCTTGGAAGGCGGAAAAACAGTGCGTGTGTATGATGTGCCGCTACCGCGCCAGCTCCTTCCCCTTCGTAGAAGAGGTACCTGAAACCAAAACTGAAACTGTAAGCACGAAGCTTAGTGAGTTCCCCCACTTTACCACATACCATATAATCACATAACATACATATATTGTCAGGCATATCTGGGTGCCCGACCTACCCCTTCGGTCCTCTCGACCGGATACTCACTAGCATATCTGGGTGCTGGTCTCCCCTTCGGTTCTCTCGACCGGATGCTGACTAGCATACCTGGGTGCTGGTCTCCCCTTCGGTCCTCTCGACCGGATGTTGGGGACTATTTCACCCCCTACTACTACCACATAACACGTATCACATAATCTATTTAGCATGACTGGGTATGACTGCCCCTTTGGCCTATCGACCGGTAATCTAGGGACTATCTCCCTTACTGTCACTAGCACATAGCATCAGAACATACCAGCACATAAACATATCACAGGTAGTAGCAACCCTAGATGAATATCACATAGACAATCATCTAATCATACAACTCCTACTGGTGGGTCGGCATTGTCGTCGTAGACCCACTGCTACTGGAAGGTAACTCACCTCGAAAAGTAGCTGCTGAAAATCTACTTGCTAAGCGCCTGACTGCTGAACCGGTAATCCTCCAACTATAAATCATATACATAGATTAGCCACTCACAAATACCCTTAGGTCAGATGACTGACCCACCCCTGGTCCAAGGTCAACTCCTTGGTCAAAGTCAACTTCCAGTTGACTGGACTCGCCGAGTCATGGCACAGACTCGCCAAGTCCTTCTCCTACTAACCCGGTCCTACTCGACAAGTCCCTATTCCCACTCACTGAGTTACCCTTAACTCACTACTTGGGACGATAGAACCGACTCGCGATCCGACACGCCGAGTCCAAGAACAACTCGTCGAGTCCCCACAAGCAGACCTCCTACTCGCTTCCAAATCCTCACCAGAGCATCCTTTATGAGGATTTAGGTTTCTGGGACTATTGCTACACGTTAAATTGCTAATTCTGCATGCAGATACGAAGGGTTGGACCTTCAACACCTAAAACCCTCTTACACAGTAACAGTTCATATGACTCGCCGAGTTTGAAGAACAACTCGTCGACTTCCGGGCAATCTTCATAGGACGCACCGAGTTGTTCATCCAACTCGTCGAGTTCCACTTTCGGACTCGCCGAGTCCCTTCGACGCACTTCCCATACAGACCAAATCTGAAACATGCAACGCTTCCAAACCATAGATCTATGTTCCTAGGGCATGCTTATCACGTAAAGTTGCAAACTTTACGTGCATGCATGGCCCTATAAGCTCCAAAAGGAAAATCCAAGCTCTTTATGAGGTCATACACTCAATAGGGACCTCAATCACTTCAACCACAGAGACTTTATACTCTAATACATCCATAAGGTCTAGATCTGAAGTCCTTTCGGATCATAGAGCACAAACACATGGAGTTTGGTGTTTTAGGGTATGAAAACCACCAATTAGGGACAAAAGGGGATCTAATGAACTAGTGATCAAGGTAGGGACTTTTCTACCTGAAAGGAAGCCTCTTGCAGGGTAGATGTCGGATCTACTTCCCCTCCTTGCACTCTTCCACCTCCTTCTTCTTCTCTTAAGCTTTAAACTTCCTTCACAAGGCCAAAATCACTCACAAGGACAAAAAGGGGCTAGGGTTTCGCTCTACAGCTCTTCTGGAAGTGTTAGGGACAAGGGAGGCTGAGTTAGAGTGTTTAAATAGGGTGCAAACACCCGACTTAGGGTTTTTTCCCAAACACGGCCTACTCACCGAGTCCGGGAACCAACTCGCCGAGTCCAAAGCTTAGACCTCACGTCTCATCCCGCTCCTACTCGGCGAGTTGGTCCTTCAACTTGCCGAGTCCAAGGAAAAATGCATTAATTAAGAAATATTAATTACAAGGAATACGTACCAGGAACTAGGTGCTACAAATCTCCCCCACTTATTTTAGACTTCGTCCTCGAAGTCTGCTGCTCGATCCTGAAACAGCTCGGGGTAGTGCTCCGTCATCTCTTCCACAGGCTCCCAAGTCCACTCTGATCCCTTCCGGTGCTGCCATTGCACCTTCACGAGTTCCACCCTCTTGTTCCTTAGATCCTTCGACTTCCTGTCGAGGATTGCCATAGGCCGCTCGATGTAATTCAGGCTGTCATCGACCTGAATATCCTCCAAAGGCACCACTGCCGATTCGTCCACCAAACACTTCCGCAACTAAGAGATGTGGAAAGTGTTGTGGATCTGGATGAGGTCGGCTGGCAGATTCAACCTATACGCCACCTTGCCCACCCAGGCTACAACCCTGAATGGCCCGATGTACCTTGGGCCCAACTTGCCTCGCTTTCTGAATCGTATGACGCCTTTCCATGGCGACACCTTCAGAAGAACCATATCCCCGACTTGGAATTCCAAGTCTGAACGGCTCTTGTCAGTATAACTTTTCTGCCGACTCTGTGCAGTCTGAAGCTTGCTCCGAACTTGCTGAATCTTCTCGATCGTCTTGAGCACCACTTCGGTGCTCCCCATGACCCTCTGGCCAACTTCACCCCAACATATCGGGGTCCTGCATCTCCGCCCGTACAACATCTCGAAGGGAGGACGGTCAATACTCGTGTGGTAGTTGTTGTTGTATGAGAACTCAGCTAGAGGAAGATAGGTATCCCAACTACCGCCGAAGTCTAGCACGCATGCCCACAACGTATCCTTAAGAGTCTGGATGGTCCGCTCACTCTGACCATCTGTCTGCGGGTGAAAGGCGGTGCTAAAATGCAGACGGGTACCCTACTCGTCATGAAACTTCTTCCAAAACCTGGAAGTAAAACGCACATCCCTATCTGAAATCACTGATACTGGCACCCCGTGTCGCGCCACTATCTCCCTGATATAGATGTCGGCCAATTTTTTGGCCGATATGCTCTCATGTATTGGAATAAAATGGGGGCTCTTGGTCAATCGATCCACGACGACCCATATCGAATCCACTCCTCGCGTGGTCCTGGGAAGCTTCGTGATAAAATCCATCGTAATATCTTCTCATTTCCACAACGGGATGTCCGACGGTTGCATCTTGCCATGCGGCCTCTGGTGCTCGGCCTTGACCTTCCTGCAGGTCAAGCAGTGCTCCACGTACCAGGCTACATCCCGCTTCATGCAGAGCCACCAATAATCCAGACGAAGATCCCTATACACCTTCGTCGCCTCGGGATGAATGGAGAATCTAGATTTGTGCTCCTCTCCCATCAGGACCTGGCGCACACCTCCATGGTACGACACCCACACCCTACGGTGTAGTGTCAACAATCCTTGACTGTCATAGTCGAAAGAGGAAATCTGACCCACAATCCTCTCACTCTTCCGATGTTCCTCCTTCATCACCTCCTGCTGAGCCTCCCGAATCTACTCCAGCAGCGGAGTCACCACTGTCATCCTCAAACAAACATCCATGATCGGTGCTGCCTTGCGGCTAAGCGCATCTGCTTTCCCAGGTGATAAAGGATCTCGCAATCATAGTCCTTCACCACATCCAACCACCAACGCTGTCTCATGTTCAGATTCGGCTGATCCATGAGGTACCTCAAACTCTTGCGGTCCGTGTATATGGTACACCGAACCCCATATAGGTAATGACGCCAAATCTTGAGGGCGAAGACCACCACCCCCAACTCTAAATCGTGCGTCGGGTAGTTTGCCTCGTGAGGCTGCAGCTACCTCGAAGCATAGGCAATGACATGCCTTCTCTGCATCAGTAACGCGTCCAACCCCGAAATAGACGCGTCACAATATACCACAAAATCCTCTACGCCCCTGGCAGGGCTAAGATTGGCGCCTCGCACAATCTCTGTCTCAGAATCTCAAACGTTGTCTGCTGCTCAGGCCCCCATCGAAAGACCACGGCTTTCTTAGTCAACCGTGTCAGGGGTACGGGTATCTTGGAAAAGTCCTGAATGAATCTCCGATAGTAGCCCACTAATCCCAGGAAACTCCGAATCTCATATGGAGACTTCGGAACCTCCCATCTCATCACGGCCTCTATCTTGGCCGGGTCGACCAGTATACCGTTCTGGTTGACAAGGTGCCCAAGGAATTGCACCTCGCACAACCAAAACTCGCACTTGGAGAACTTAGCGTATAAGCTCTCCCTCCTCAGGGTCTCTAAAACCTCTCTCAGATGCTCCTCGTGCTCCTCGTGCGTCTTGGAATAAACCAGGATTTCATCAATGAAAACTATCATAGACCGATCTAGCATCGGTCTGCACATGCGGTTCATGAGGTCCATGAACACGGCAGGAGCATTAGTGAGCCCAAACGGCATCACCACGAGCTCATAATGGCCATAGCGCGTCCAAAACGCGGTCTTCTGCACATCCTCCTCTCTAACCCTCATCTGATGATAACTTGAATGCAAATCGATCGTGGAGAACCAAGATGCTCCTTGTAACTGGTCAAAGAGATCATCAATCCTCGGGAGTGGGTAATGGTTCTTCACTGTTACCTTGTTCAGCTCTCGATAATCTATACACATCCGATGCGACCCGTCCTTCTTCTTCACAAACAGAATCGGGGCTCCCCATGGTGAACTGATCGGTCTAATGAATCCCTTGTCTAACAGCTCCTGCAGCTGTGTAGACAACTCCTGCATCTCGGGAGGAGCCAGCCGGTATGGTGCCTTGGCTATCGAAGCCGCACCAAGGACTAGGTCGATCCTGAACTCTACCTGTCGCTCCGGAGGTATTCCAGGGAGCTCCTCTAGGAACACATCAGCGTAGTCTCGTACCACCGGAACCTCGCTCACCGTCGCCTTACCCGCCTCTCAGGTGTCCACAACATATGCGGCATATCTCGCGCAACCCTGCTGAAGGTAGCGCCTAACTCTCGCTGCTGAACATATTGTGGGTCCACGATGTGGCCTCTCACCGTGGATCACCAATTCTCCCCCACTTGGGGTCCTGATCCGCACCAGCTGCTGTGCGCAAACTATCACTTCCCCATTAGGGCTCAACCAATCCATACCGATAATAAACTTGTTCCCCCGCAAAGGTATGGGAACCAGTTCCACCAAGTAGCGCTCCTCAAACAACCTTAGAACACAATCTCTGAACACTGCTGATGCTCGCACCGATCGATCATCGGCAATCTCTACCTCTAAAGGGCAATCCAATCGGCCCAAAGACTCAGCAAACCTCTTGCTAAGCGCAAGAGAGACAAACGATCGGGCGGCACCCGAGTCAAACAACACCTGAACTGGGATACCGTTCACATGGAACGATCCTAATGCATATACACAGAGCACATATCAATATCATAACATCATAAAAATAAAACAGAGAGAAAGAATCATACCCGTCACCACATCGGGGGCGGCGTGTGCCTCCTCGGTAGTCAGCTGAAATACCCGGCTCCTCACCACTGGAGCCTCTGCTTTGCCCTGCCGGCCGTTAGTAATCCGCAGGGTCATTGGAGTTGGCACCTTCATTGGCGCTGCTGCTATCAATTGGGGGCAGTTGGCCTTCTTGTGGCCCCTCTGGTTGCAATGGAAACATAGCAACTCAGACGTCTGTATCACAGGTGTAGGGGCGGTACAGTCCATGTTGTAGTTCCCCAACTTGCCGCACTTATAGCAGCCTGACGATCCCAACTTGCACGCTCCCTTGTGTGTCTTGCCGCATTTACTGCAGTGGCCTCGCCCCTGTTGGCCATTCGGCCCCGCATCTGGTCCCTTAGGCTTCTTCCCCAAAGCCCCCACAACATGCCCCTCCTCTGCTTTCCTCTTTCAGATGTGCTCCAGATCTATCTCCCTCTCCCTTGCCCTAGCAATCATAGAGTCCAGGGTAGGGCAAGCTGAAAAACTGACATGCTCCTGAATATCGGCTCGTAGCATGTCATGATAACGAGTCCTCCTCATATCATCATCACCCGCGTACTGGGGCACCAACAACGCCCTCTCCCGGAACTTGGCGGTGATCTCCACCACAGTCTCCATCGTGTGACTCATATCTAAGAACTCCCTGGCCAGCTGCTGAAGCTCGACAGTCGACGCAAAATCTGCCCTGAACCTGGTCACAAAGTCCGACCAGGTCATAGCCTCAACAGTCGAGGCTCCCAACGAGTCACCGACGGACTCCCACCAATCTCTAGCTCGGTCTCGCAAACATCCTGCTGCAAATCTCACCTTCGACCCCTCAGGGCAGAAGCTAGTCAACTGTGCAGACTCAATGTTTGCAATCCATCGTCTGGCAGCTATGGGGTCCTTCGCCCCGTGAAAATCCGGCGCACCACTTCCCCTGAAGTCCTTAAAGGACAGTGTGCGAGATCCTGACTGGTCAAATGCCATGTCACTCCTAAACGCCCTGAGGCGGTCCTCCATCAGCTCAACTATCCCTTCCTTGATCAACCTGAAAATGATGGGGGTCGACTCAAGGATGCCTCTGGTGATCTCTGACGCGATGAACTCGCATAGCCTCTCATCTACTTGCTTGGAACCTGATCCCGAACCCGATCTCTCTCCAGAACTGCCACCTGCTGGCCTTTGACGTAGTACCACCATTCTACAATACACACAGGCAACCATTAGTGATACTGATACCTCTAAAGGGATCACATCTATTACAAGTTCCCTGGTCTTGCCTCAGCCTTCCTTAATTCGGGTACGGATCCTCTGCTTTTAGTAGTACGGGCTCATACTACCTTCCACATCTATCCGTACCTTCCTCAAGGACAGCCTTGACTCCACCAGATCCCTTTTTCCACTACTGACCCTCTGTTATTCCCATTCTAGGCTTGCCCTAGGGAAAAATATCTGACTCCACCCAAATCGGTCCTTAGCCGCTGAAGGCCTCCTTGTAATGCCAGTTAGCCATTACCTGGATACCATCACATGTGATGAGGCCCAAATAATCCTTCAAGTAACATACTCGTCCCTACAATAGTTAGACTCAAACAAGAGTTGCGCAATAGGGCCAAACCCAGTACTCTGAGATTATTCAACCCTGATCACATGTAATGTAACGTATTCACCTAATGACTAACTTCCATCTCGCAGAGTCCCACGTAGCACAAAGCAAGCAGCATTCGGACGAAGGAAAACTACTCAAGCAAATCTATCCTCAACATGAGAAGCTGAACTAGCACATAATGCTAAGCTCATACTACTAAGCATAACCTAATTAGGCTATCCTAGCACTGTCTACCCAATACTAGCATGCAATTCTCATAAGCTGAAGCACATAAAGCAGGCACATAAGACATCACTCCTAGATCCTTAGTCCTATTCTAGCATGATGTTCTACAGAAACTGTTAAACATAACATAAACTTGTATGGGTACTTTGGGGAATACTTACTTGAGCTTGGCCGGTCGCGCACATCACACACTTCGTTCTTTCTTAAAACTCTTTACTTAATCCTTTAGAAAACCTTTTCTTTTTCAAAATTCCTTAATCCCTTGATTTGAGTTCAGACACCCCCGAAGGTGTGTCCGAATCCCTCAAACCAAGGCTCTGATACCAACTTGTAACATCCCAAAATACGGGCCAAAAATTTCGTTTTTAATTAAACACTTTGCAAAACATTTGTAAATAAAACATTGTCTAATCAAATCATTTCGCATCCATACATCGTGTTTGAAAACCAAAATACGAAATCAACCAAAAGTCAGAGTACAAATCCCAGAACAATCTTGGAAGGCAGAAAAACAGTGTGTATGTGTATGATGCGCCGCTACCGCGCCAGCTCCTTCCCCTTCGAAGAAGAGGTACCTGAAACCAAAACTGAAACTGTAAGCACGAAGCTTAGTGAGTTCCCCCACTTTACCACATACCATATAACCACATAACATACATATATTGTCAGGCATATCTGGGTGCCCGACCTACCCCTTCGGTCCTCTCGACCGGATACTGACTAGCATATCTGGGTGCTGGTCTCCTCTTTGGTCCTCTCGACCGGATGCTGACTAGCATACCTGGGTGATGGTCTCCCCTTCAGTCCTCTCGACCGGATGCTAGGGACTATTTCACCCCCTACTACTACCACATAACACATATCACATAATCTATCTAGCATGACTGGGCATGACTGCCCCTTCGGTCCTATCGACCGGTAATGTGGGGACTATCTCCCCTACTGTCACTAGCACATAGCATCAAATCATACCAGCACATAAACATATCACAGGTAATAGCAACCCTAGATGAATATCACAGAGACGTTCACTATAAACAATGCTCTGATACCAATCTTTCACACCCCCAAAACCGAGAACCGCGGAAACGTTTTGGGGTGGAGGACGTCATGTAATGTATCACAACAATGTAAAGTAGTAAACAAGCAACAACATCATCCATTGCATTAATATTATAATTTTAATTACAAGTGTGTTCTTTCATAAAATACAACAATAAAATGAATAATCAGAATAAGACGAGTCTGGACTGCTCCGTCTTCACAAACCTGGTCGTCGTACCTTTCTATTTGTGACCTGAGAATACAAGTTATTTTGAAAGCGAGTATCAGCCAAAAAGCTGGTGAATTCATAAGTATTAATGTGTCTTTGATTTGTAAAACTGTAAAGTAATGACTTGAAAACCTTTGGAAAAAGATTGTATAAGTATGAACTATTTGAAAGCAGTTGAAAGCGTTTGAATACCCTAGCAAATCCCTATGATTTCTATTAGTATAAAGAGTAGCCTTCTACCAAGACTCGAATGTTTAGAAAGTAGTCTTCTACCAAGACTCAAATGTACGAAAATTAGTCTTCTACCAAGACTCAAATGTATGAAAAGTAGTCTTCTACCAAGACTCAAATGTATGGAAAGTAGTCTTCTACCAAGACTTGTATGTTTTGCTATAACAAAGATGGTTTTCCCTTGTATAACTACTATTAACAATATAAAGTCTACCTCATCGTTTATGTGAATGTATCACAAAATAAAGTAATATGAAAAATATAGCCATGTAAGTGTTATCCTTTTGTATTAGGATTAACTAGACATCGCGACTGCCGAAAAGGTATTAACCTTGAACATCCGTAGATTGTTCATTTTCCTCTGTAGTTGGCAGCAGGTTTAAGGACTGGTTAGTCCCGTAAAGGTACTCCTAATATAAGTATTAACCGTAGCCATTTGTAGATGTTCATTTCCCTCTGTAGCTAACAGCAGGTTTAAGGAATGGTTAGTCCCGTAAAGGTACCCCTAATATAAGTATTAACCGTAGGCATCCGTAGACGTTCATTACCTCTGTTACTAACAGGTGGGTTCCGGAATGGTTAGTCCCGTCTAGTTATCCTATTGAACTAGGATAGGCAGAACTAATTTACACGTATAATATGTACTAGCAACTCATCATATAGAATCTAGGTACAAATATCCATGTATGTGTATACAAGTAAATGTATTTATGTAAATGTATTCATGTAAGCGTATCTATGTAGACGTATTCATGTAACATGTAAGGTATAGTATAGACTCATGAATGAACTAACTCTGGTGTAATTCCTTGTAATAAGGATAATGTTTTTTATCTCCTAACTATCCTTATAATAGTTTACTGGAAGGTAATTGATGTCTAAGAAGGTTTATACACCCTTGCTACACAAGAGTGTGGGAACTTAATGAAGGATGAAAACCATCATATCAATACATATATATATATATATATATATATATATATATATATATATATATATAAGAAAATAAGTGTATAGAAATAGTTTTGATCAAGAGGATGAAAAATGGTTTTGTAAGACATTGAAGAGTTTTGAACAATAACTAACAATGACTTGATGTCATTTTAATAAACATTTCAAAAGTATATCCTTTGATAACAAAGTATAACAGAGTTTTGTAAAAACCTTTGTAAAGTTTAACAACTAAGAAAGATGACTTGATGCTAGTTTGTAAAACGTTTTGGAAAGCCATTCACAGAAATCTGTTTGGTAAAACAGCTTAAAGTGTAGTAAATCCTTTAGTATGCTGGTTATTAATCACATAGATGATATAATAACTAGAATGATTCAACCTGTATCCCCCCCCCCCCATTAAAGCATTTAGAAACATTTAAAAGATTGATGTAGGGGTATGAACTCACCTGCAGTGAGCGGATCGGAAGGAAGTGTCGGACAAGTGCTTGGTGTCAAGTGAAGACTTAGACACACACAATGATCCTAATTACATATGAATACATATGTATATAAACAATTAGTGATTTTAACACTAATTAAACATGTATAAACATCCTATTGCAAGGAAAACACTTTGGTCAAGTGCTAGGAGGCTATCGGGTTGCAACAAAGGAGTGCAAAGCCTCATACGGGAGTTTATGGTCCAAGGACCATCTTTATTGGAGTTTACGGCCCAGGGGAGTTTACTCCTGGCCGTAAACTCTCCATTAGTCACCAAAATGGTCTTAAAACTCTAAGGGTTTAAGTGGTTAAGTGTTCCAAAGCTTTAACCAAGTGTTTGGATGGGTTTAAGGTCCTAAAATGACCTAGTATGGTGTTCACGGACCTGGGACCACTCCCCCATGAGTTTACGGCCGTAAACTCATGGTAAGGAGTACCATTTCGTGTATTGGGGCCCCTAGTTTAATGGTGTAAGGTTCTATGCTAATATCCAAGGCTTACTAGGGTGTTAGGGTGTCATTTGTACCCTTAAAAGGGGTTTACGGCCCAAGAACATGTCTTGGCCGTAAGCTCCTTGAATCTCATGATTTCTTATGTTTTCTAATCTCTAAATATGATAAACATGGTGTACAATGAGTTGGATCAAGAGTACTTATAATCTACGAGCTCAAATGGTCGATAATGGCCAAGAACACAAGTGTGTGTTCTTGGTGTTCTTGGTGGATCTTGAAAATCTACAATATGGAATGATTTCATGGATGAAATCATGTAAGATTACTAGATCATCTAAGATATCAACTAGTTAGGGCAAGAAACTTACGAGTTTTGAAGATCGGGAACGAAGATCGGGATGGTACTTGAGAGGATTTGGGCCAAGGAAATGAAAGAAATGAACAAATGACCCTCATCTTCACCATATAAGGTGATTTTCCGGCCCATATGTACCATTTCGTGTATTGGGGCCCCTAGTTTAATGGTGTAAGGTTCTATGCTAATATCCAAGGCTTACTAGGGTGTTAGGGTGTCATTTGTACCCTTAAAAGGGGTTTACGGCCCAAGAACATGTCTTGGCCGTAAGCTCCTTGAATCTCATGATTTCTTATGTTTTCTAAGCTCTAAATATGATAAACATGGTGTACAACGAGTTGGATCAAGAGTACTTATAATCTACGAGCTCAAATGGTCGATAATGGCCAAGAACACGAGTGTGTGTTCTTGGTGGATCTTGAAAATCTACAATATGGAATGATTTCACGGATGAAATCATGTAAGATTACTAGATCATCTAAGATATCAACTAGTTAGGGCAAGAAACTTACGAGTTTTGAAGATCGGGAACGAAGATCGGGATGGTACTTGAGAGGATTTGGGCCAAGGAAATGAAAGAAATGAACAAATGACCTTCATCTTCACCATATAAGGTGATTTTACGGCCCACATGGAGTTTACGGCCGTAAACTCCCATGTGGTGGCCGTGAACTCATGGTTAATGTGATTAAGGCTCGGTCTTTGTGCTATAAATTCAGCAGATAAACCCCGACACTTCTTCCTTAAGTGCTCAAGGCTCAGAACTCTCAAATGGACTCTAAATTGTGCTGAATGATAGCATGAATGAGTTTGACTTTCTATTGACTTGGTATGTTGTACATAATGGAAATTTCGGGTTGTCACACAATGCTTCCAAACCATAGATCTATGTTCCTAGGGCATGCTTATCAAGTAAAGTTGCAAACTTTACGTGCATGCATGGCCCTATAAGCTCCAAAAGGAAAATCCAAGCTCTTTATGAGGTCATACACTCAATAGGGACCTCAATCACTTCAACCACAGAGACTTTATACTTTTAATACGTCCATAAGGTCTAGATCTGAAGTCCTTTCGGATCATAGAGCACAAACACATGGAGTTTGGTGTTTTAGGGCTTGAAAACCACCAATTAGGGACAAAAGGGGATCTAATGAACTAGTGATCAAGGTTAGGGACTTTTCTACCTAAAAGGAAGCCTCTTGCAGGGTAGATGTCGGATCTACTTCCCCTCCTTGCACTCTTCCACCTCCTTCTTCTTCTCTTAAGCTTCAAACTTCCTTCACAAGGCCAAATTCACTCACAAGGACAAAAAGGGGCTAGGGTTTCGCTCTACAGCTCTTCTGGAAGTGTTATGGACAAGGGAGACCGAGTTAGAGTGTTTAAATAGGGTGCAAACACCCGGGTTAGGGTTTTTGCCCAAACAGGGCCTACTCGCCGAGTCCGGAAACCGACTCGCCAAGTCCAAAGCTTAGACCCCGCGTCTCATCCCGCTCCTACTCAGCGAGTTGATCCTTCAACTCGTCGAGTCCAAGGAAAAATGCATTAATTAAGAAATATTAATTACAAGAAATACGTACCAGGAACCAGGTGCTACACTTCCCCAAGATTGTTATTCCTCTTACTTGTTTGACGAAGAAGAGTGGATTTTCGTTGGGAGCTTGAGTGGTTGTATATGTTTCATGTTAGGTGGAATTTAATGGGCCTACCATATATAAAGTTAAGAAAATATAAAAGTTATATTATTATTTATTTTTAATACAATTAAAAATATGTTTAAATTTATATTTTTATTAAAATTATTTCTTTATTTAAAAAGTTCTGCTAAAAGGCTAAAAACAAGTTGGATGGTTTTGCTATACCAAATTACATTGGCACTTCAAGCCTCTATAAAACTTGGGGCTTACTTGTGTCCTTTTCAAAGGTCAAAAAGGTGGTGTCACGTAGCATATTGGACGGATTTTCTTTTACGTACGGAATTAGGGACGGTAAATTGGGCAATTATATCGTACGTGATGTAACACAATGATGTAACACAATGTGATTTTTTTAAATAATATAAAAACGAACCAATTAAAAAGAACCAATTAAAAAAAACAATAAATATGACAAGACATAACAAATATAAGATAAAATAACTAGTTTATTTAAAATTATTAATTATTAATTATTTATAAATTTGTTTTTTCAAGATAAATGTTACTGGAATCCAACCAACTTGTGTATTTTGGTTTAAAAGATCCTTTATGGTTTTTTTTGGTGGTCTAAGTATGTAAACTTTTATTTTACCAATTTAAAAGGGGATCCACCATATAAGTTTCCGGTTTACCGGTTACAATTGGTATATTTGACTTTTCTATATATTTTTTTAAAAGTTCAAAATTTAAAACAAATTCATGTGGGTTTTTCTTAATTATTGGGGTATTCCGGTACAAAGAAACGAAGGGGAACGCAACCCTCCTCTTCAAAGAATGGTTCCTTCAACCTATGATATTCCGATTGAATTTGTGATCTGAAAAAAAAAGGTTCACATCTTCATCGTCTGTAACCAGAACATCATTTCCTTTTGTGGTCACTACCAAATTGGGTGGTGACACGGAGATGTTGTTTAATGATGGGTGCCATCGTCTTCGCTTGATTGCAGTAGTGGATGAGTTCGTTGGAACCGCCGATCTTTCTATGATATCTTCATCTACATATATACTAAGTTCATTTAATGAGTATTTAACTCTTAAAATCCATGAACAAGGTAAAACAGAAATAGATCTCAGATTCAAACTTGGTGATGAGTTATGATTCTCTCTGATTTATTAGATCTCTTGGATGCATCTTCATCCCGGTAGGCCCCGCCACCACTCCGAAAGGGATGACACACTTGCTGACTTCGACTTTTGTGTGTGGCCATACGAGCATCATCGATTCCTTCAGGATCGGTGTTCGCCATCTTTGTCGACATTTTGGGTTGCAAAAATGGAAGCTTTGTGTGTATGTGTGTGTGTTTCTATAGTTATGAGAATCGATGGGTCTATATGGATTTGCACGAAATCTAAACGATGTTAATTAGGTCTTGGAATCGGAATCACAAAAGTATGTGTGTGATGTACGTATGCTTTTGAGTTGCAGGTATTCCAGAGAAAGAATATATGTTGAACGAAAAGAGAGAGAGAGAGAGAGAGAGAGAGAGAGAGATTAATTGATGATGTGATAATGACTATCATAATTAACCTACTGATCACGAAGAGGTTAACCGGATGACCCCTTCATTTTTCTCAAAGGGACCTTTTGAACCCTAAAAATATGAGTTTATATCCTTATAACGCAAAAAAAAATAAATAAATAAAAGACCTTATAAACCAAAACACCTAATTTGGTTGGGCTTCACTAACATTTATCATTTTTTAAGTCAAGTCTTAACAACAAATATGATGACTTGTCATAACTCATATGTTTTAAGCTGTACAGAACCATTGCTGACTGATCACATCAATTTCAACCCAATGAGCCGACCCAAGTAATGCTGATGTGGAGCTCTTTCACAAGAGTGAAGACCATCCCCTCATATTAAGCTGATGTGGCATGGAACTCCGTAGCAGCTTCTTCTATCTCATTTATTTTTTCACACAAGCATCATACCACACCTCTCTTCTTTCCTCATGACGATAATTATCAGTTTTATAAATCAAAAGTGGAGAAATTAAGTGGTTGAGCTTTTAGACTTTCTTCAGTCTTTAACAAATGTTTGTCTTCCATACAATAAATCCAAAAAAAATGTAGTCATGCGTATTATTTTTAATATTGACGAAACCTTATTTTTTTCATTAATTTATACTCATAAAAATCCTTCATCATCATCATACATGATACATGCCTTCCCGCATCCCGGAGATCTCATCAAACACAAGATGATTACCTAAATTACATCTCAATTTTATGAATTTATCCCAAAACCAATTCCTACCTTATCTAACTTTATTACCCGACCCAGACTACACCCATGACCCGCCTCCTTAATATCCATACCCTGAAAAAAAAAACAACACCAATATTAACATCAAAAAACTTAATCCACAACAACAATTAAAAAAAAAAAAAAAAAGATAGATTTATGTACCAGAATTATCCATGGGGTTTCCAGCAACAACAGGTTCAGGTTCCTTAATCTCCACCACCACACAATCTGACATCAAGAATGTTTTTGCCACAGATGAAGCATGCTCCAGACAACACCTCACCACCTGAAATTTAATTTTCAATTTCCCTTCCATGTCAGGGTTTTACAGTTTAGGGTTTAGGGTTTTGCAGTATCTGACTCACCTTTGTTGGATCGATGATTCCAGCCGACATTAAATCTTCGTATTTATCTGTCGCTGCGTTATATCCGTATCTCGCATTATCATTCGCCAAAACCTAAAATAAAATAAAAAAATACCAAAATTTATTAAATAAAGAGAAAATGACCATAATAGGCATGTATGTATGTATGTATTGAACTTGTATACCTTCTCACTAACTACACTTCCATTAACACCTGCATTTTTTGCAATCAACTTAAGAGGGTAACTCAAAGCTCTCTTTACAATATCCGCTCCAACCTACAAAATTCATCAAGATTCACAAAGGTATTTACGTCAAATATCAAGAACAAGAAATTGTCTTATAACCTTTTCTACATGGGACAAAAAGTTATAGTTTTTGTCCTATTCACATTGGTCTCTATCCAATGGACATCAAACATTTTACTATATTGTCTTGTTCTATGTAAGAAATAGGGCCACAAGGCATTTACGTCTTTTGCACAAATAAAATCAAAAATAAAATCAAAGAACAAGACATTGTCTTATAACATTATCTACATGGGACAAAAAGTTGTACTTTTTGTCCTATTCACATTATTGGACTCAGTTTGTTTTGTCTTGTTCTGTGTAACAAATGGGCCCACAAAAACATACCTTTTCCTCATCATTATCAAGTGTCTCCTTGATAGCATCCACTTTAGAGGCAAGCCTCAACAAAGTACATCCACCACCCACAACAATTCCTTCCTCTACAGCAGCCTGCAACCAAATTAGGGTTTAGGGTTTAAGGTTATTTAGGGTTTAAGATTTAGGGTTTAGGGTTAACTTACCTTTGTTGCATTAAGAGCATCTTCTACTCTAAGTTTCTTCTCCTTCAATTCGGTTTCAGTTTGAGCTCCAACCTAAAGTGTAACAAAACAAGATTTAAACCAATCTACTTTCATACGACACAAGAAAATCAAAATCCCTAAAATACCCTTCTCACTACTAACCTGAATGACAGCAACACCACCCGAAAGTTTAGCAATTCTCTCATTAAGCTTTTCCTTTTCATAATCCTGTTCAGCTGCCTCAATAAGATTTCTAATTTGAGCTACACGCTTTTCAACTGCAGCTTGAGAGCTTCCATCACCAACTATTGTTGTGTAATCTTTCCCAAGAACCACTTTAGCAGCATGCCCTAATACTGAATTGTCAGCTTTGTCTAAAGTAAGCCCCACTTCATCTCTAATCACAGTCCCTATACTCACAAAATGTGTGTATTAGTATATCTATGACAAGGGCAAAATTGGAAATTTGGAATAGAAGTATTAGTAGTTACCTCCAGTTAAAATGGCAATGTCATCAAGATACTGGCTTTTTCTTTCTCCAAATCCAGGAGCTTTTAAAGCAGCTATCTTTAATGCCCCTCTAAGTCTATTCACAACAAGAGTTGCTAAAGCTTCTTGTTCGATGTCTTCAGCTATTATAAGAATTGGGTAACCGTTTTTTATAGCATCTTCTAATACACTGATGAGATCTCTTGCATTTGTCACTTTCTTGTCTACTAAGAGCAACTGAAAGAGAGATCAAAAGGGTGTTTATGTCTTTTCACTTTTGTGTATTGGAATGAAAATGTGAGGAGATATGTAACATGGGTTTGGATTTTTTTTTTTTTTTACCTTGCAGTTTTCATATTCAACTACCATTTTCTCACTATCGGTTACAAAGTAAGGTGAGATGTAACCTCTGTCAAATTGCATGCCTTCAACAACATAAAGACTGTTTTCAGCACTTTTTCCTTCTTCAAGAGTTACTACACCTTTTCTTCCTACTTTACTCATGGCTTCTGCTATCATGTTTCCTACTTCATAGTTGTTTCCAGCACTAACTGCTGCCACGTCAGCAAGTTCACTATCTTCAACCTCTTTTGAGATCAATTTAAGCTCAGCTACCAAGGCTTTAGTTGTCTTTTCAATGCCTCTGGTAATTAGGACAGGATTTGCACCTGCTGCCACAACCTTGTAACATGTAACAACATTTTATTTACAAAGATTGAACTATGAATCTATGATAAATATGAAAATGGTGAAAATGAGAAGAATTATATGTACCTTGACACCTTCTGCAATAAGACCTTGTGCAAGGACTACTGATGTTGTAGTTCCATCTCCAGCTAAATCATTGGTCTTTGCAGCAGCTTGTCGAACAAGTTTTGCACCAATGTTCTCCACTGGATCATCCAATTCTACCTCTTTAGCAACAGTAACTCCATCGTTGACAATTTTAGGGGTGCCATACTTGCTTTCTAGAACTACATTTCTCCCCTTTGGACCAAGAGTAACGCCGACTAGATCTGCAAGTTTGTTTACACCAATCTGTAACAGAAAATAGATTGATGAATCAGAAAAAACATGGAGTGTGATAAGAGTAAGAAAGAACGAGTTGTGTATAAACTAAGGACGTTAATGGTGATTGTTAACTCACTTGAAGCTTTTTGATAGCTGATCCGTCTTTGTTGAAGTACAATTCCTTTGCTGCAGCTTTGATTTGGGGAGTTCGTGGGGCTTTTCGGAGTGAAAGATTTTGTCTCCTGACTAACGAAGTAGAAGATATTGAAGCAAAAGATGATAGCTTGTTTGATGGAATTGACAGATTCTTATCTATTACTCTGTTACTGGAACATGCCAAGGATCCAAGAGATGAGACACCAGCGAAAGTCGAAGCCATCTGTCACAAACACACAACACAATGTCAAAACGAAACTGCGAAATAACATAAAGCAGAAATGAACACATCTACTCCCTCTGTTTTAAATTAAAACCTACACTTCTATTTCGAACCTAAACCCTGATTAATATTCGCAAAGCCGATATGAACAACGTTCGAAATCTGTGCTATTCGTTTCAGAAATAATAATTCAATGTTGTAGCATTTTTTCTTAAGGATTCAAATTTCAAAACTGTGTCAAATTGCAAGTAGAAAATTCGAGAGAGAGCAATGTTAATCATCTACAAGCAAGGAATGATCCGATAACAAAACAATGAACGAAGAGTGATGTAATTTGTATATGAATTAACTTACCAGATAAAGAGTGTAGAGTTACAGTCGGATTTCAAAGAAGATTGGAGCCGTATGCACGTAAATGGAGGAGTTGCGAAGAAGTGACAGTGGGGTTTATCAAGTTAGGTTAATTGTCGAGATTGAGCTTATAGTTATATAGTAGGACAACGGCCCCGTTTTGGTCTTGAAGGTTCGAATTGATTGGGGCCGTTAGATTGGATTTGTCATTGCACCAGAATTCTCTAGAAAGGCATATAATGCATCCAAAATTAAGTTTTTTACTTTGGTTTTTTTAATATTTTGTTTATTATTATAAAACTATGGTTGTATTCGGTAATGTCCTAAATTTTCAAGTAAGACTTTTTTAAATAAAATAAGTAAAAATATTTATTTTTATAAAGGGAAATATTGAATTGTTTAAAAACAATAAAACCGAGTCATGATAGATAATGTATCAAAACATCATAACCGTCTATAGTTTAAAAACATAGCGTATATGATGAGTATACAATCTAGTCAAACTGGAATCTTCTCACGATCAAGGGAACTACATAAATACATTTAATCAACAAGAAAACATAAAATTTAGTAAGTTTTCGAAAATATAACATAATACAATACACATACATACAATGCATATCTACAGCAAGACTCTCGGCTCTAGTGTAGATCAATCATACAAACAAAGGTTCTCGATTCCAGTACCTATCTACATGGCAACTAATGTCTCGTGTCATCTAGTCATCAACATTGGTATTCTAGGCTTTCGGCACCACTATCGATCCACCATCAACCCCTTGACATAACATATCAACATATCATGTAATCAAACAATCAACATACAGGAGAATATATTAATATGCTTGCATAATCAACATACTACAGTACAGCTACATCATATTATATAAATGATATATACTATATCACATAATATAGTGAGATAACTCGTCTGAACCGAAAGTTAGGAATCACAGCTACACGTGCACACCAGTAGGAAACGGTCTCACGAAAAACCTAGATACCAACTAGAGTTCAAACCTTAGTCTTTATGCGTAAATTAGTTGGTGGTGAATAGATTTGTGGAAGTTCCCAAGAGGCATCAGACACCTGATGAGACAAAAGTGTTGACTGTATGTTTTGCAACATCACATTTTCTGCATAGTAAAGTCCTATCTTCGAAACAAAAGAAGTAGCCAACTGTTTCATGTACATAAATCCGTTGTGAAAATCTGTATACCTCGAGTTACCTAACAATAGTTGAATTATACTAACCGGTGTAAATTCATGGATATCTATATAGAATTTCATTAGAAAAATTGAAATTACAAAGCATATACATAAACTTATCTACAACAAACAACCCAACAATAACAAAGAAGGATTTTACCTTACATTTTTTGAGTTTAATTCATAAAATAGACAAATACTAAGGTAAGAATGTCAAATTTTTTAACATAAGTCATCAAATCGGCCTTAAACATTTCGAAATTTGCATTAATATATCAAAAGTGCCAAAACGAGCTACAAAGTAAAATTAATGAAACTCCACAACTATCTAATTTCAGCAAATTAATGAAACTCTAGCTTAAATTCGACCATTAGATGCAAACGAGGTCCACTTCAGTTCTCAAAATTGCAATAACAAAAGGCATAAGATCATACCTTTGATTCCTAGGTTAATTAATCAATTGATTGAGCTTCAATCCACTTTAGTACTCACGATCTCCCTCTGTTGCTTGATAGCTCCCTCCCTCTGAAAATTTCAATCAAAATTCTCCCTCTATTACAACATCAGGATAGGCGGAGGACGACAGGAGGAATCTGCATCAAGAGATGCGAAGGTCGGCGACACTACTTGTGGCGGCGGCGGCGAAAGGGTCCGATTGGAAGGATGTTTTGAAGGAGGAAGAGTCGTTTGATGGGCTTTATGAAGGCGTTGGAAGGAGGAGATATTGTTTTTACTAGGGCACGAATCTATTTCTTCCATCACTTACTCGGTCAACTGGTATTTTCTTTAGCACCGAGTCAGGAAGTAATGACGGGTCATAAACATATTTAGCATGTATCAAACATGTTGGCCGGACTGAGTCAGCCAAAAGGTACTGACCGAACCCGGTCAACACAATATCAAACAGGCCCTTAGTTAGAATACATGAACTGTAACATCCCAAAATTTAGAAGTATGATTGAAGGACTTGAGTGTAAATTGAAGAAGGTACTCGACGAGTAGGTATGCTTACTCATCGAGTCAGAGCGGGTTCTGGTCGCGAGTTAAGTGACCAACTCGCCGAGTCGGCAGCTGGACTCGACGAGTTGGTGTTGAAAAGAGAAAACCCTAATCTTAAGGGTTGCACCCTATTTAAAGGACCATATATCCTCCCTTCAGCCTCCTTATTGCCCTTGAGAGTCAGCAAACCCTAAAATCGTGTGAGCTTCCATTGTTAAAGATATTTGAGCTTTGGAGAAGGAATATTGAGAAGGGAGCTTGAAGATCAAGAGGCTAACATCAAGGGATTGGTGTAGATCCATAATCTACTTCATCTTGGGCACAATTTTGAGGTAACAAGTTGTTACCTTGACTCTATTGCTTTTATATATATTCAAGAATGAGATTTGGGCCCATTTTGGCATGTTAAGGATCTATTTCGGGTTAGGGTCTAGATCTGAGGTTACTACTCTAGATCTAGACTTGTCTTGGTCCAGAAACTCACAAAGTATCAGCCCTTGGTTTGTTGGTGAAGCATTCTTGTCTTAAACCTTAGCTCTAGAGTGATTTGGGCCTATAGCTCTTTGTTTCCACGTAAAGTTTGCAACTTTACGTGAGAGTCATGTCCTAGAAGAGTGGATCTACAGTTTGGAGCCCCAACATGGCTCGAAAAGCCTCTGTATGAATAAAGGACTGAAGAGACTCGACGAGTCACTTGGGTGGACTCCGCGAGTCATATGAAGATAGGCATGAACTCGACGAGTTGGAGGAACAACTCGGCGAGTCTGTTGAAGATTGTCGTGGACTCGGTGATTCTGTTCTTGGACTCGGCGAGTCACAATGCAAAACCCCAACCTCTTCTGGTTAAGACTCAGATTAGTGAGTTGAGTGATGACTCAGTGAGTTGGACATGATAGGACTCAGAGATTGTTGAACTCGACGAGTCATGGGGTGACTCGGCGATTCGAGTCGTGATATGAGAGTTTTCTGAGTTTAGGAACTTGGTGAGTCAGTGGGTTGACTCGGTGAGTAGGGTCAATCGGGAAGGTTGTGGCACCCTGGAACTTCTACCTTGTTCAACTATTCAATACTATCAATGTTAAACTCGTTTCAGCTATCTTTTAGCATTGTTTTAAGTCTATTTGGATGATCTAAAGCCTTGTACAACCAAAGTTTGACTTAGGGATGGGTTGGTTTAAGATTTGGGGTTGCAAAAAGGCCAAACACTCCCTTTAGAGGAGAGTGTGGCCACACACATGAGTGTGTGGCCGCACACCCATTATCTATATATAAATGAGGCTCATTTTCACTTAATTTACTCTCTCCTCAACCGTACACACACCTCTCTCTCTCTCTCTCTACTTGTATCAACCACAAACAATTTTAAGGCTTCAAAAATGTAAGTATTCCATCCTTTTAGCTTGCTATACTTGAAAGACTTCATGATTTGAGCCTTGATTCACCTTAAAATCGGCCGCACACTCTGACCGCACACTCAGACCACACACTCCGACCACACACTCGGACCGCACACTCAAACCACACACTCCAACCACACACTCTTTTGTGTGGCCTTACACTCCCTTCATACAATCATATGTGATTGTAACACTTGTCCCAAGTGTTTCCTAGTCCCATAGGGTGCCACTTATCATGATTAGTTGTATTATACACTAATTATGTCCATACATGTATCGTTATATGTTAAATAGGGTCCGTTTGTGCTCGAGGTTGCACTTGACACTCAACATCCCTAACAATCTTACATTCGAATCACACGTCAAACGGTGAGTTCATACCCCTACGTTTTTCCAAATTTTCATTTTTCATGGGGGGGAATACAAGCAAAAGTACAAGGAAACTTGTGCTCAAAATATATTATTTCGTTTAAGTTAATAATATTTTTAGTATGCTTTTAACATGGAAAACAGTTTTTACCAAACGATTAAGAAATCAACTCATAGAAACAGTTTTCAAAACTAGGATAACGAACTTGTGAATCATGAAGTAAAATGTATTATTTTATAAAGGATTCATGCAAATCATAAACATGATTTTCAGTATTATTACTTGTAAATTTGTTAGTCTAAGTTGGAGACACGTCCTTGGTAACACTCCCACAGAATCAGAGTGTAGGACTAGCACTTGTAACCATAATCTCTTGTAGGGAGAGCGTGACTGTTGTGTATAGATCTATACGGGACTGACAACCCCGCACCTTGCTGCTAGCTACAACCGGACCGGAAGGTCTACGAGTGACAAAGTCATTAAGGATATCGGCCGTTGTGGGCCATATCCAATTAGTTATGGTTATAAAACTCACAACCTAGATAACATATATTTACTTTTGTAATAATGAATCAAGTGAACTAACCTCAAAATAATAATCGATATGATTACTAGAAGTTATTAATAATACCTACAGGATTTAGTTCACCACGTGCTTATTAGTTTTATTTATGTAATAAGGCTAATATACCTTACTGGGAGTAACCAGGGTTTTTTCAAGGAAACTACGTTTAACGATATAAGTATGTTAGATACATGTACACTTCATTTTAGAACGGATAACCAACAACCTACTTTTAGGGAAAAAATAGGATTTTCCCGGGATAACTCGGCCTTTCATAAACGGATTGTTTAACAAGTAACTAACTGTGACAACCCGAAATTTCCGTTTATTTTAACTCCGTAAGTAAGCACGTCAAAAATTAGCCAAATTTATTCCAAAATATTTTTGGTCGGATTTAATCTCGTTGGAATATTTTATATAATATTCGTCAAGCGAACAAAAAAAAATAAGGAAGTATAAATTTAGAGTTGTCGTGTTTAGCGTAAGTCGCGGGACTCCAGAAATTTGGAATTTACGGACAAAAACTCAGAGTTTTTGACCACGAACCCCCGAGAGTATAAATATGACACTTAGTCATTTTCTCTCATTTTCCAACTTCCAACCTCAAGAACACCCAAGGATTCTCTCAACTATCATAAATCCATCCCGTCAAATCCGCCAAAAACGATCATCCAAGCTCCTAGAACGTAAGTGCACTTACCCTAGCTTCTTGTATGCTTAATAGAAACTTGTTTACACTTGAAATCATCCAAGAAACACCAAGAACAAGGTGTTTACGGTCCAAGGTGTTCTTGGACCGTAAACCCCAAAATAGGTGCCAAAGTGTGCCTTGGTTCATCCTAAGCCTTGACAACTAGCATAGATCTCCTTCTTGATGAGTTTAACACTCGAAAATCATCCATTTCCCAAGAAAACATGAGTTTACGGTTTGGGGAGATCATCCCAAAAACCGTAAACACCTCCAAAGGGTGTTTAGATGCCCCTAATGCCTCCTAATGGTTGTGTGATGGAGTAGAACCTTACTTGCGTGAACTAGGGACCCCAAGAACATGAAATGAAGGAACAAAGATGATTTTACAGTTTGGGAAGGTCTCCCAAAACCGTAAACACCTTCTAAGAGTGTGTAAGTGCCCTTAACACCTTCCAATGCTTGTTCAAGTGACTAGAACCTTGCATGCATGAGTTAGAACCACCAAAGCACAAGAGAAATGGACTAACATGAGTTTACGACCATAAACTCATGTGTTTACGGCTGTAAACTCCCAAGGGAGTGGTCCAAGGACCGCAAACTCCATAAAGCGTCCATTTCAAGCCCCAATCACTTCCATAGCCCTTGATTCGAGTCTAGCATAATTCCTTGAGTGAGTTAGGACCTTTGAACATCCAATGAAACCACTTCCATGAGTTTACAGCCATAAACTCATGGGGAAAGTGTTATGAAAACCATAAACACCCCTAAGGGCCACCATTTGAGGATTAAACTCCAATGTGAGTCCATACCCTCCTTATATGCAACCCTTTGTACTCCTAGCACTTGTAGCAAAGTTTTTTCATGTAGTAGGACATACTTACTTGCTTAAATTAGTTATTAAATGAATAATTGGATACTTAAATGTATCATTACTTGCTAAATAGGATCCAGGTGTGTGTTCAAGACCTCACTTGACACCTAGCGTCCTATACCGTTCATTCATCCGAATCGCCCACGTCAGGTGAGTTCATACCCCTAAATCAACCTTTTAAATGATTTTAATTGCTTTTATAGGGGGGATACAAGTTGAACTGTACAGTTATTAGATAAATCACATGTGACTAATAACTGTATAGCAAAATAGATTTTGCATATTAAACTACTTTATCCAGCTTAAGATTTCCAAATCGTGTTTTCGAATCTTGTTAAAGTATGAGTATCTTTTTTTAGATTATAAAAAGGTTATCCAAAGTTTTTCAAAGCTTGTTTACTAAAGAGACATCAAGTCATAATTTCTTGTTAAAAGTTTCCAAAGGTTTTCTTCACTTAAACTATTTTATCAAATCATTTTCAGAAGCTTGTTATAAAGTGATATCGAGTCATATATCCTTATTTGTAAGATTTTTCCAAAGGTTTTACCAGAGTTTTCTTCTATGCTTTTATTTCGTTAAATGCATGTCTATATTTGTATAGTTATATAAATAATGTTTAAAGGACTTAAAACGACTAATTCGCCTTATTTCCTTTTCCTCGTTGGGATGTGGTCTGGTGGGTATCGGTTATCCATCCGAAGGTCGTTTAAATATTAGTTATATATCGTGTATACATGTATAGACATAAAGGTTTCCATCGACCAGTTTATTTCCCTTGGGTAGCAAGGGCATCCTTCCATTCATCAATCATATACCTGAAACATTAGTAACTATTATAGGAATAGTTAGGAGATTCTATTTACTCTTTCCAGTACGGAGAATTCCAAAGGAGTCAGTTTATTCGTGAGTTTATATCATTATTTCAATACTTATAATAGAATTCGAAATACGAGATACATCTTCAGGACACGGATTTCACCGTTGTCAAGTTGGTAACCAGAGTCTCCTGGAGGGAGAGCGGACATTGTGTGTATAGATCTATACGGGATAGACACTCCCACACCCTAACTGCTAGCTACAGTCTCGGCCGACCAAGCCAAGGGGTGACAAATGTCACATTCATTCTGACGCCAACATGTCGTCAAGTATTCGATTGTCAATCAGTATGGTTACGAGTACCTTATGTTTACCTTATAATTCATGGCTTTAAGGTAACAAGATTTAGCACGGTATCTTTGAAACCATCTTAACCTATTTTCCTAGTTATATACTAGGTCACGTTTTAAACCTTTAAACCAACCAACTTAGGATTACCGGATGTTTTAGACTTTGCTAGCTGTATCGTTCATTTGATACTGTCTGGAGTCTGTATTTCCTAGTTTTAGACTTTGCTAGCTGTATCATTCATTCGATACTGTCTGGAGTCTGTGCTTCCTTGTGTTAGACTGAGCCAGACGTATCATTCATTCGATACTCTCCTGGAGTCTATGTTTTCATTTGCTTTAGTCAGCAGTATTACTGCTGAGGTATATGTTATTTTCCCCTAGTATTTTTACTTGTGATATCCTCATAGTTCCTTCAAAGTCAAAACTGTATTTTGGTAATGATAGTATTTTGGGGAAAATTACTCCTTAAAACATAAATTTGTCGGGTCTTGGTAGAAGACAGCTTTTATTTAGAAAATATAGGATTTTCTGGAAAGAATTCTAATACTCTGTAGATTCTAAACTACCATTTTCATGAGGTTATTTTGAATATCAATGTGTATTTATGCTTTTGCGAAGTCAGCCTAGTACCGAGCTGCATCTATGTTATATTCTGCATTTACTTTGATGTTGCAATGAAATGTAACCTATGTAAAACTATTACTATTAATGCAATGGTTGTTGTACTTTGATTACTATACTGCATATGTTGTGATACTTGACATGATGTCCTCCACCCCAAAACGTTTCCTCCGTTCCAGTTTTGGGGTGTGACACTAACGGATGTTGATATTCATTCCATGACACCCTGAATTGTACATATCTTATATGAATCTGGAATTCATGGAAGGAATGGGTTTTCAAACATGCTTTTCATAAGAAAATATGGGATTTTCTTGAGGAACACTTTTCAAAAGGATCAAAGAACATTTTCCACTAAAACTAAATGCTTATGAACTCACCGGCTTTATGCTGATACTCTTTTCAAAACTGCTTGTATTCTCAGGGAATTAGTAGACAGGTACTTTCAGGAGATTGGAGAAGTCAGAGCGTTAGAGTCACGTCTTTCTATTTGATATGAACCAAACTATGTATTAAGACAATGTAAACGTTTTTCATATATGTATTCAATGTTTGGTTGTGTTTACTACATTTGCTATGATACAATTGGTGTGATACTACGCATGACGTCCTCCACCCCAGAACGATTCCGCCATTCCGGTTTCGAGGTGTGACAGATTGGTATCAGAGCCCTTGTTTATAGAGAACTAAATATACCGAACCTTACATAATATACGACTATAAACACTACGAGGCCTAAGTGCTCTAAACTAAAAGTATATTTTCAAAATATAAAGTATTTTGTAAAAAGTATACTAGTATGCATACGTAACAAAACCAGAGTCATAGATAGAACGAAACAAAAGTATTTGGATGTTGGGACACTGTGGTTAAATCTGGGCAGTTATGTAATCATGTCTAGGATCAATACAGCCTGATCAACTATATTCATTCGATACATGACCAACATGTGCTTAGCCACTTAGGAGTGACTATGGTGTTACAACAAGACTAAAACTTACCAAGAACAAAAGCATCCCACATAAAATACTATAGGAGGATTTTAGCTAGAGTCAAATTTAGTATACATATTCATTCCAAGTGTTTCTACCTCTTCCTTCTTAAGCGATAACTTACTTGCGTTAGTAACCTTTTTTTGCTTATCGCTTGGTAGAATATTTTTTATCATCAGGATGAGATATACCTTGTTTCATATATCTTGAGGACTTACCATCCTCTTCTTCCTGATTGTTTCTAGAACAAGATGCCTCCCCGACGAAGACCCATCAGAAGAAACGACGACACCCCACCACCACCACCACCCCCTCAGTCCGACCCCGTCTTGTTTTGGGCAACAGTTACTGCCGCCGTGACTGCAACAATGGCACAAGTGAACTCTGGTGGGGCTGGAGGTGGAACCGACCCTCAAAGACAAGATGGAGGTCAGGGACATCAAAAGGAGTGTTCCTATAAGAACTTCATGATCGCAAAACCCAATTCATTCGATGAATATGGAGGTGTTATCGCTCTGACTCGATGGTTCGAGAAGATCGAATCCATCTTCAAAATTTGCGTCTGTTTCGGAGCAAACAAGGTGAAGTTTGCCGCCTGCACTTTCACCGACAGAGCTTTGACCTGGTGGAATGGTCAAGTCAAATCCCTGACTCTGCCAGTGGCTAATTCCATAGGTTGGGAAAGACTAAAGGAACTCATGCTTGCGGAATATTGCCCGAGGGGCGAGGTGCAAAAGCTGGAGCACAAACTCTGGAACTTGAAGATGAAGGGTTCCGACATCGCTGCCTACACCGCTAGATTCTGTGATCTGGCTCTCCTCTGTCTGGGAATGGTCACCCCAGAGAGCAAGAAAATATAGAGGTACATTTGGGGACTGACACAACCAACCAAAGCAAATGTCTTGGCTACTCGGCCAACTACATTTGATAGCGCCAAGTGTCTGGCGCAGACTCTGAACAATCATGGAGTCGATCTTGATGAGGTGACAGTTGTTCCTGAACCACAGAAGGAGGGTGGTGGGAAGAAGAAATTTCGGAACAAGCGAAAGGGCCAGTCCTCTTAGGAGCCCTCCAAGAAACAACAAACAGTGGCAGTCCACGCTGCTACTACTCCTGCTGCAGTCCCCATTACTCCAACGAACCCCAGTCGTTATGCTGGAAAATTATCTCTATGCAACAAGTGCAACTACCATCATCAGGGACAGTGTCGGGAGATGTCGTGCACCAGTTGTGGCAAGAAGGGACACACAGCTCGATTCTGCAAAGGATCAGTCCAACCAACCAATTAGGCTCCTGGAGCGGGTGCTGGTCAAGCCTATTATGGCTGTGGAGAGGTTGGGCACTTCAAGAGAGATTGTCCCAAGGCAACAACAAGTGGCAATATAGGAAGGGTGTTGTCAATGGGCCAAGGGGAAGCGGTCGCTGATCCTACCGTTGTTACGGGTACGTTCCTCCTTGACAACTCCTATGCATGTATTCTTTTCGATTATGGTGTGGAGAGTAGTTTTGTTAGTCATGCATTCAAACATCTAATAAAATGTAAATCCCAACCTTTAACCAAAACATTCACCGTCGATATGGATAACGGAAAGAAAGAGAGCACTAGCGACATATTCATAGGTTGTACCCTTACCCTAAACGACCATTTGTTTTCAATTGACCTCATGCCCGTTTCCATAAAAAGCTTCGATGTCATCATTGGCATGGATTGGTTGAGCCCCAATCATACATATATTCTTTGTTATGAAAAAGCCATTCGTCTTAATTTTCCATCCGGTGAAACCCTCATGATCTATGACTATAAACTCAGCTCAAACCTTCGTATCATTTCATGCATCAAATCCCAAAAGTATATGAGAAAGGAATTCCATGCGTTCCTAGCTCATGTTGTTAATGAGAAACAGAAAGTTAAAGACTTCGAGAGCATCCCTAAAGTCTGCAACTTTCCTGATGTCTTCCCTGAAGATCTTCCTGGAATCCCTCCCGAGCGCCAAGTTGAGTTTCGTATCGACTTAATCCTTGGAGCTACCCCTGTAGCTAAGTCCCCATATCGTTTAGCACCAACTGAAATGCAAGAATTATCTAGCCAGCTCAATGAGCTACTCAACAAAGGATTCATCAGACCGAGTTTCTCACGTTGGGGAGCCCCAGTTTTGTTTGTGAAAAAGAAGGATGGATCCTTTCGGATGTGCATAGATTATCGTGAACTGAACAAGCTTACCGTCAAGTACCGTTACCCCTACCCAGAATCGATTACCTATTCGATCAACTTCAAGGAGCCAGTTACTTCTCGAAAATAGACCTGAGATCATGGTACCATCAGCTACGAGTCCATGAGCCTGATGTTCCAAAAACCACATTTTGGACTCGGTACGATCACTACAAGTTTGTAGTAATGCCCTTTGGTCTAACCAATGCACCCACGGTATTCATGGATCTAATGAATCGGGTGTGCCGCCATTTCTTAGACAAGTTTGTGATAGTATTCATTGATGATATACTTGTCTACTCTCGGAGTGAGGAAGATCGCAAACAACACTTGAGGTTAGTTTTAGAGACATTAAGGGCAGAGAAGCTATACGCAAAATTTACCAAGTGTGAATTTTGGATCAAGAAGGTAACATTCCTCAGTCACGTGGTTAGCGAGGAAGGCATACATGTGGACCCATCCAAAATTAAAGCGATTGAGAATTGGTCAGCACCAAAGACACCCACGGAAATCCGTTAATTCTTGGGTCTCGTTGGCTATTATCGCAGGTTTATCCAGAACTTCTCCAGAATCGCCAAGCCTCTAACCACCCTGACTCAGAAAGGTGTACCTTTTTGTTGGGTAGAAAAGCAAGACTTTGCGTTTCAAACCTTAAAGCAGACCCTATGCAGCGCACCTATCTTGTGTCTGCCTAAAGGGATGGAAGACTTCGTAGTCTACTGTGATGCATCCAATCAGGGCTTAGGCTGTGTGCTTATGCAGCGAGGAAATGTTATCGCCTATGCCTCAAGGCAACTGAAAACACACAAGATCAATTACACAACCCATGATCTAGAGTTGGGAGCAGTGGTCTTCGCATTAAAGATCTGGAGACACTATCTCTACGGAACCAAGTGCACTGTCTTCACTGATCATAAGTGCCTACAACATACTTTCAATCAGAAAGAGTTGAACATGAGACAACGACGATGGGTAGAACTACTTAATGATTATGAGTGAGAGATACGCTATCATCCAGGCAAGGCCAATATGGTAGCAGATGCCCTCAACCGGAAAGAGTATTCAAGTCGTAGAGTGAAGGTACTGACAACGACCATCTATTCCCATTTATCCGCGCAAATCAAAGAGGCTCAGCTGGAAGCCTTAAAACCGGAGAAAATATCGGATGAAGCCTTAAGGGGAATGGAAAAGAACTTGGAGATCAAGGGAGATGGCGTTCACTACTTCATGAACCGGATCTGGACCCCAAAGTACGGCGGGTACCGAGAGATCGTCATGAACGAAGCTCACAAGACTAGATACTCCATTCACCCAAGTTCGGATAAGATGTACCTGGATCTCAAGAAGTTATATTGGTGGCCAAACATGAAAGAAAATATTGCTACCTTCGTGGGCAAGTGTCTGACTTGTGCTAAGGTGAAGGTTGAATATCAGAATCCCTCAGGATTACTCCAGCAGCCAGAAATACCTGAGTGGAAGTGGGAGAGGATTACTATGGATTTTATCACTAAATTGCCCAAATCTCTGAGTGGGTACGACACCATATGGGTGATTGTGACATCCCCAAAATCACGGCCAGAAAAGACCGATTTCATTTATGCTTTTAGAATAATTTCAGAGTAAATCCTTTTGATTTAAAAGAGTTGCGGAATTTGTTCCCCAAAACAAAACGTGATAAAATAATATTTACCAAAGCATTTCATAAAGAAATGTATTTTCATTATATAATCAAAACTCGGGATGTCATGTTTTTGGGGATGATAAAGCATAAATGAAATCGGTCTTTTCTGGCCATGATTTTGGGGATGTCACAGTTGGTATCAGAGCATTAGTTTAAGTGAACTAGGAATTTGTAGGATTTCTAGACTTAAACTTAGAATGCTAAGTGAAATTGTGAGATGTGTGTCTGTTATATTTTAGACACGAGCACTAGTTTATTTTTGGAAAATTACCTAAAATGCTTTTATGTGCTAAATGTTATATGTTGCCATATATGATATTATTTGTTCGGATCTATGGTCTGTTGCCGACCGGATCTAGTGTTAGGTCAAAATATGGTTTATACTTTGCTTTTCTGGGCAATTATATTTTTGTGTAATATTTTATGTATTTATGGTCTAGTTTACGGCTGAGTTTACAGCCATAAATGAGTGTTATCCGGCCCATATTCCAAGTATAAATAGAGGTGTTAGGGTGAGGAGTAGGGATTGATGAACCCTAGAGAGTTTACGGCCAGAGAGACGGAAGAACTATTGTGTGTTAGTGTGTGTGTGAATCTCTTGTATTCGGATCATTATTCTATTCATTAATACATTGAGATTCATCATATTCTTCTTCTTATTCTCTTCTATTTGATCTGACATCATCCGTTTGATTGGGATTCCGCACCATCAAACGGATCTGATTGATACACAGGCAAATTAGGGACTTACAATTGGTATCAGAGCCAAGTTGTATCAGTCAATTTTGTTAGATTTGGAGCATTATTTGATCTTATTTTCAAAATATTTTTGCGTTTTTGGATAGATCTCGCAAAAATAAGGGGGGTTTGTTCTTCGTGTTTTTCATAAAAAAAGGTTTTTGATCGAGTTTTGGAGCTTCAAAGTCGAAAAATCGTTGTTTTTCACGTAATCGTGGAAGGGTTTTCGGCCGGAGCTTACTGCCGGAAACAGTTCACGGCCGGCGGCGGGGTTCGTGTTTGCGGCTAGGGTTCCCGAGCATGCGGCTCGGAGTTTGCAGATCGAACGTGTGCGGCTCGGCAAGAACGGCTCAACTCAGCGCTTTAATAAAAAAGGCCGCAAATCTCAGGGAAGGCAAGGATCGAACCTGCGACCTCCGGATCAACAACCCAAGCGACTAACCATCTCGGCTAGCCAATCCTTTGTGCATTTACTCCGAAATATTAAACTTAATCACTTCCAGTCGCACCAAACTTTCGCAATTTTGTCAAATCCAGCCCAAAAATCATTTTTTTAAAATTCCATTTTCAACCAAAAATTTTAATTTTTAATTTTTAATTTTTGAATTTTATTTTTTGACTTTTGACTTAAAATTTTGATTTTGACTTTTAAAGTTTGACCTTTGACTTTAAACTTTGACTTTTTCGTTTAACTTTTAAATTTTCAAATTTAGCTTTTCGGTTTGACTTTTAAGTTCGACTTTTCAAGTTTGAATTTTGAGTTTGACCTTTTTTAAATTTGACTTTTAAGGTTCACTTTTGAGTTTGATTTAAAAAAAATAATAAAAAAAAAATAATATAAAAAATAAAATAAAAAATTTGACTTTTAAGTTTTATTTTAGCTCTTAGTTGTGCTCTTTAATTGATTTTAAGGTCTACGAGGGAGTTGAAACATGAAAGAGACTCGTCAGGATATGTTAAGACAAAGTTTCAATTTTTTCGATTTTATCCCTGGAGAAACCCTTGAAACTCAGTTGCAGCGATTTACTACACTCACTACTGAGATGAATATAGTCGGGATCTTCTTGACTAAGACTGAGATTAACAAAAAGCTGCTAAATTCACTTCCAAAATCGTGGGATATGAACGTGGCCATCATCAAGAAGACAAAAGATCTCAATCATCTTAGTCTTGCTGATGTAATTCAAGAACTTGATACTTTGAAGTATAGAGAAACAATGAGTTCTGAAAACATTCCGGTCACTGAAGTTACATGTACTCCAGCTTGTGAAGCCACGATTAAATTTCTTCGGGAACAAATTGATGTATTTAAAAGAGAAGTTGAGGACCTGAGATATGAAGGATATCAACTCAGGAAAGGACAGAAACCCCTGAAGGCTGAATTAGAAGCTAAAACCAAGGACTTTAGGAAACTTTAGGAAGAGTATAGCAGCAAGTGTGAAAATTATGATTATGTTAAGAGACAACTTGGTGCTGTAACTGAAGAACTTGACGCTTTAAAAATTAAGTGTGTAAAAACTGATGTCATTTTCAAAAATTATATTGCGTCAAGTCAGACAGTCGAGTCCTTATATGAAACCCAGTTAAAATTCAAAGAAAATCAAAACAAGGGTCTAGGGTATGATAATGTACCTCCTCCTTATAATCATAACTACACATCCATCCCTATGACACAGGACGAAACTGATAGGGAGCCACATCTTCAATATGGCAAACGAGCTGGATTTGTGTCAGGAGGAGTTATTAATATTAAAGATACTAATGTTGCTACTTCTTGTGCAGGCAAAGTAACAGAGGATGAGAACAAGGAGAGTTCTTCCGAACAAACAAACGACCCCTTGAACTCTGAATCTGTTGCTTCTAATCAACCTGCCGTTGGTAAATACAGGCCACCATTTCAAGCTAAACAGAGTGCCTGTTGCAACTGTGTGTGTGGGAAAAGCAAGAGACAAGGCAAGGATACGCCACCAGGGGCAAGAAGAGATAACTTCATAGTGAAGAAAAAGACTTGCTTTCACTGTGGAACACCTGGACACATTGCCAGAAATTGTCCTAATCGCGCATATGTTCCCTACTATGCACAAGGCTGGCAGAACGCGCCAAGAGGGAGATTTTTCAAAAGAAACCCCTCAAAGTCACGTTCAGACCATGATGACTGGAACGCGCAGAAGGCCAAGAATCAAACCCACAAGGCCAAGAATCTGAATCCCAAGGGCAAGAAGGGAATGTCGGCCAAGAAGCCAAATCCAAGAGATGCTCCTGTGAAGCCAAAATCAAAGTCATCTCAAAGGCCAACATCAAGATCAAAAGCAAGCACTGAGCCACCCATCGGATCGAAAAAGAAATGGGTTAAACCCAACTACAAATGGGTACCAAAGGTTCAATCTCCCAAATCTTCTAATGACTATAATATTTCATCATCTTCTGTTTGTGATAAGCAGGATATGTCATTGGAGAGAGTACCCTGCATTGATGACAAAGGTCGACCCAATTTCAAAATGGAATGGGTTCCAAAGACCAACTAATCCCGCTCTGTGTCGGAGCAACTATGGAGGCATATCATCAGACTTCGGTTTGTTGGTAGTGGCTGCTCCTAGCATATGATTGGGGACATCTCTCAACTGTACAACATTCAGACCTTTGTTGAGAGTAGGTTTCCTTTTGCAGGAAAGGGAAGAAAGGAAGAAATCACTCATGGGGTTAGTGCTTAATGATATGAAGAATTTTCGGATCTGTTCTGAGATTATGCTTGTTGTTCTCAGACCTTCTGAATGCAGATTCAATCGGTGAATTACGGTTTGCGTTTTCTTCTCTATACTCCTGCATTTTTCTTAAGCTGTTTCACTTTAAAGACTAATTTTTGTTTTAGGATGGTTTAAATTTGCGCATTTACTTTTGTTTCTCTCCTATGCACAAATTTAGGGGGAGAAATAAAAACAAAACAAAAAAAATTGTTGGTTATGAAATGTGCTGCTTGAGGGAGATGTTTTGGGAAGTGATATTATCTAGTGATAACAGGCAACCTAAGTCTGCGTAACGTACCCAAAGTTGAAGGGTCTATGCTCTGGTTTGATGCGTCGGTAGGCACGAAAATTTTTAAATGGACTTGACTAGAGAGAGTTGAACTTAGGAAATTTATAGACTTGACAAATCTTGACCTAGTTAGATCCATTCAGCCTTACAATACGACGCTCGAATAGGTTGAGCAGGGAGATATATATGAGAATCTACTCGTCACATTAAATGAACCCGTACTTGGAACCGTGGTTTAACTTTTCCTCGATGTGCGGATTATGTCCTTAATTATGGTTGGATGGGGCGACTGGTAAATTCCGATAAATTAGGTCTGTAGAATATCATTTTCTTTCTTTCCGTCTGTTAGCCAAATGTTGTCTCCTTTGCGCGACTTCTAATCCGACTTGGTACACAACACATGCAACTCTATTTCTCTGCAGGCTATATATATATATATATATATATATATATATATGTGTGTGTGTGTGTGTGTGTGTGTGTGAAATACTTCTTATCTGTTAGCCATATGTTGTCTCCTTTGCACGACTTCTAATCCGACCTGGTGTACAGCATATGCAACCTTCTTCTTCTCAACCCCTCTGAAGTAGTTAGCAATAGAATTCTGAATCTCTTCTCTCTCTGAATGGTTGTCTGCTCACCCGGTGTAAGGAGTACTCTGGAAGTTCTTGATGGCTGGGGCATATCAGGAAGCGGGAAACATGTTCTAGTACAATTAAAATTGAACACTCAAAGATTGTCTATAGATCTCGCTGCTCAATTTAGGTGGACAACAACATCCCTGGTCGTCGTTAGATGAAAGGACCTTAAGATATAGTATATAAGAAATTAGGATCAGATATAAATTTTAGGTTTTTAAGTTCATCATGTCTTGTAACAAATAGTATGTCCTAAATTTGTCACAAATTTTTCGTGTTTAAGTGGACCACAATACCGACGATTGACCAGACAAAGATGTGAATATGGAAGGTACCGACAAGTGGATAAAGGTTGTCTAAAAACTTTGATCCCAAATCACTCTTAAAGTTAGATATCATTTTTATTTTTTTTAAATTTGTCATAGTTTCTTCTAATTTAAATATTAGGGAGAATTAAAAATTAAAAATAATGAAAAAAAATAAAAAAATAAAAAAAATTCAAAAATCAAAGAAAAATCAAAAAAATTAAAAATCCAAAAATAGTTTTATTTCTTGTTCAGAAAAATCAAAAATCCAAAAATATTTTTGTTTCTATTTTAATTTGTGTGCTAAGTTTCTTTTAGTTTTATTTTTGTCTTGAATAGTGATTTCAGGTATAGATAAGACTCATGGAGTTTGTGTTGAAGATTTCTGAGCCAAAGCCTCGTCCGTGAGCATCGAAGAATTCGCATTCGAAGGAGCAAGAAATGAAGATTATTCTTTCAACATTTAATCCTTCAACCCCAGAAACAAGGTGAAGCTGCAACTGAAGATTATGTGACGGATTGCATTGAAGCCTCCTCAATCAGTCTGCTGCTATCGTTGTACCTGCTGAAGTGATCCAGAAGATTTGTTCTCTCTGATGTTCTCTCTGAAGATTCTCAAGCTGAAAGCGCTATCTTTCAATAATCAGTACATCAAGCCTCCTCACCCAACATGCGTTCAATGCCAAATTCTGAAGAAAAGCCCAACTGCTCAATATGAAGTCATTCATTGAAGATTCATCAAGTTCATCTTGAAGTCGTGAAGAATTTGAAGATTAATGCTGAAGCCAAGTTCCCAATAAAGATTATCAAGAAAGCCATCTACTTTTTAGGGGGAGCTTGTTGGGTCAATTAAGAAAAGAAAGCTATAAACCAAGGGGGAGATTGTTAGGTCAAAATATGGTTTATACTTTGCTTTTCTGGGCAATTATATTTTTGTGAAATATTTTATGAATTTATGGTCTAGTTTACGGCTGAGTTTACGGCCGTAAACACCTTACAGCCGTAAACTCATTTACAGCCCATGTGTTATCCGAACCATATTCCAAGTATAAATAGAGGTGTTAGGGTGAGGAGTAGGGATTGATGAACCCTAGAGAGTTTACGGCCAGAGAGACAGAAGAACTGTTGTGTGTTAGTGTGTGTGTGAATCTCTTGTATTCAGATCATTATTCTATTCATTAATACATTGAGATTCATCATATTCTTCTTCTTATTCTCTTCTATTTGATCTGACATCATCCGTTTGATTGGGATTCCGCACCATCAAACGGATCTGATTGATACACAGGCAAATTAGGGACTTACATCTAGAAGCCTTATGTGTGTAGAATTCTCAGCGTACGTCTACGATATTAGAACTAGCAAGTAAACGTTTCGGAGTGATAAGGATGATTTGAATATCTATCGTGAATGAGGATCTGATTTCACCTTATTCGGTGTATAGATCAAAATGGTGAGAACGAGGAGTAGAGTTGGAAATACTAATGAAAACAGGAATCAACCACTAGTGATTGAGCAAATACCTGTTGTAGCTGCAGCACTGGGGCCAATAACAATGGCTGGTGTACAAATGATGATTCAAACAATGTTGGATCATCAAATGGAGGAGACTAGGTGGTTGCTTCAACAGAATCGTGAAGAACTGTCAATTCATGTGGAAGAGCCCGAATTAAATGAAGGGCACTCGGAAGGTGGAAGAACTATCAATTCACGTGTGGTTGCAGAGGCAAGTTGCAAACTACGTTCGTTGTACGTCAATTCAGGGGTGGAGCTGTTCGTTGGTGGAACACTCTAGGGAAGACTTTAAGCCCTAATGAGCCACTACAATTGACATGGGCAGAATTCTTGGTGCAATTCAAGTGCAAGTTCTGCTCGACTCAAAATCTGTTGGAGTTGGAGAATAAGTTTCTGACATTGACGAAAGGCAGCATGTCAGTTGATGAATACACTAATAACTTTACAGACAAGATGGAGTTTGCTTTGCGCATCATTCCAGATGAGCTGACAAAGGTTGACCGGTACGCAAAGGGATTCTCATGGGAGTACGCAGTGCCAGTTCGTCAGGCACCTACTCTGGAGGCAGCTATTTGGGCTGCCAAGTCTGTTGAGCACATGATCAAGGGAAGATCCGCCAGCAAGGTTGAAGTTGGTGAGAAGAGAAAGTTTGAAGGAACCTCAGGTTCCAATAAGAAAAGCAAATTTTCGAAGTCTGATTCGAAAAAGTTTGGAGGAAAAGGAGGCGAAGCGAAATGGTGTGAGAAGTGCAAGAAAAAGCACTTTGGGAAATGTAGTGAGGATGTAACCTGCTACAAGTGTGGAAAAATTGGGCATTTTGCCAATGAGTGTCCGTCCAACAAAAGGATGTGTTTTGGTTGCAATGAAGAGGGGCACATTTTGAAAGACTGTCTGAAGAAGAAGGAGGCAGCTAAGCCCAACATTCCACCAAAGCCGAAGGCGAGAGCCTTCCAGATGACACTGGTGGCTACGGAAGATGAAGTTGATGTCGCTTCAGGTACCTTTCTCGTAAACGAATTACCTGCTCAAATTTTGTTTGATTCTGGAGCCAACTACTCCTTTATTTCGCATGAGTTTGGTAGAAAACTAGCTTTGCCTATTGATAGACTAGATAATGCTTTATTAGTCAAAGTTGCTAGTGACAAGTTTGTACCTGTTAGCCATCGGATGAAAAACATCTTAATCGACCTTAATGGGAATAAGTTTCATGAGGAATTATTTCCTATCGAACTTAATGGTTTCGACATCGTTCTGGGAATGGATTGACTTAGCGCCAATGACGCCGAGATATTGTGCAGAAAGAAGATAGTAAAAGTAAAGCCGCCAGGGAAAGAGTCATTTATGGTGTACGGGGACAAACACCGAGTAAATTCTGGAATCATTTCCCTAATGAAAGCCAGAAAGTGTTTGACCAAGGGATGTACATCATATTTAGCATTCGTGATCGATGCTAAGAAGGAAAAAAAGGTGATGCAGAGTATTCCAGTGGTGTGTGATTATCCGAAAGTATTTCCCGAAGATCTTCCTAGATTACCACCTGATAGACAAGTGGAGTTCAGAATAGGCTTGCTACTAGCGACCACACCAATAGCGAAAGCACCTTATCGATTAGCACCGACGGAGATGAAGGAGCTGATGATGCAACTTCAGGAGTTATTGGACAAAGGTTTCATTAGACCTAGTTCATCACCTTGGGGAGCTCCGGTGTTATTCGTGAAGAAGAAAGATGGAAGTATGAGAATGTGCATCGATTACAGAGAGCTGAACAAGGCAACAATAAAGAATAGATATATGTTGCCGAGGATTGATGACCTATTCGATCAACTACAAGGTTCAAGTTATTTTTCAAAGGTCGACCTAAGGTCAGGATATCATCAGCTAAAAGTGAGAGAGCAGGATATCCAGAAGACTGCATTCAGAACTAGATATGGACACTACGAGTTCTTGGTTATGTTGTTTAGACTAACCAATGCTCCAGCAGCATTCATGTATTTAATGAATAGGTTTTGTAATCCGTTCCTTGATAAATCCGTGATAGTGTTCATAAATGACATTCTGATTTACTCGAAAAGCCAAGAGGAGCATGGAAGACACTTGAGAGAAGTGTTAGAAGTCTTGAAGAAGGAGACGTTGTATGCAAAGTTCTCCAAATGTGATTTTTGGATTCGTGAAGTCCAATTCTTGGGTCACGTGGTCAACCAAGAAGGGATAATGGTTGATCCAACAAAGATTGAAGCTGTGATGAAGTGGGAACAACCGAAAATTCCCACGGAGATCCGAAGCTTTTTAGGATTAGCCGGATATTACCGAAGGTTTATCCAAAGCTTTTCTTCGATTGCTACTCCATTAACAGCTTTGACCTACAAAGGAGCTACTTATTCTTGGAGTGATAAACATAAAGAAGCATTCGAGAAGCTAAAGAAGAAGCTATGTGAAGCACCGATTCTTTCTTTACCCGACGGAGTCGAAGACTTCGCTGTTTATAGCAATGCGTCTGGTGTTGGATTGGGTTGTGTTTTGACCCAAAGAGAAAAGGTGATCGCATATGCATCTCGACAGTTGAAGGAGCATGAAAGGAACTACCCTACTCACGATTTGGAGCTAGCAGCGGTAGTTTTGGCTCTATAAATATGGAGGCATTTCTCTATGGCACAAAGTGCAAACTTTTCACTGATCATAAGAGTCTCCAATATCTCTTTAATCAGAAAGAGTTAAATATGAGGCAACGACACTGGCTAGAGTTACTCAAGGACTACGACTGTGAGATACTTTACCACCCCGATAAAGCTAATGTTGTTGCTGATGCTCTTAGTCAGAAAGTCAATGTTGAGAGAAAAAGGCCACGAGCGTTGAGAATAGAAGTTGTCTCAACAATTATGGAGAGTATAAAGAAAGCTCAAGAAGAAGCTTTAGAGAAGAATGACCGAAAGGAGGAACGTTTGGGTAAAACGTTAGTGTTCGGTATAAACAGTCACGGACTGAAGGTGTTCCAAGATCGGATTTGGGTACCTAAGTCCGGAGGAATTAGAGATCTTCTAATGGAAGAAGCTCACAAGACCATGTACTCGATTCATCCTGGTAGCACTAAAATGTATAGGGACCTGAAACCCTACTACTGGTGGCCAACGATGAAGCTTGATGTTGCAAAGTATGTGGTCGAGTGTGTGACTTGTGCGAGAGTCAAGACACAACATCAGAAACCATATGGGAGTTTAGAACCTTTACCTGTGCCTATGGGTAAATGGAAAGACATTGCGATGGATTTTGTCACCAAACTACCCAAAACAAAAAGTGGTCACGACATGATTTGGGTGGTCGTTGATCGATTCACTAAGAGTGTGCATTTCATAGTAGCCAATGAGAAATGGTCTATGGAAAAGCTTGCGAGTTCTTACGTGAAGGAAATTGTGAGGCTTCACGGTGTTTCGTTAACGATTGTGTCGGATCGTGACAACCGTTTCACCTCAAGGTTTTGGAAAAGTCTAAAAGAGGAAATGGGTACCAAGTTGTGTTTAAGTACAGTTTACCATCCACAGACTGATGGTCAGAGTGAAAGAGCAATACAAACACTTGAAGATATGCTAAGAGCATGTACCCTAGAATTCCAAGGTAATTGGGATGAACATTTACCTTTGGTAGAATTTTCCTACAATAATAGTTTCCACTCGAGCATAAAGATGGCACCTTATCAAGCTTTGTACAAACAAAAGTGTTGTACGCCATCTTGTTGGCTTAAGGCTGGGGAAAAGCAGTTTATTGGGCCCGAGATGGTCCATCAGACTGTTGAGAAGTTGAAAGTGATCAGGGAAAGAATGTTAGCAGCTCAAGATCGTCAAAAGAGCTATGCAGACAAGAAGCGAAGACCGATGACTTTTGAAGTTGGGGATTCGGTTTTACTTGAAGTCTCACCGTGGAAGGGACTTATAAGATTTGGTAAAAGGGGAAAGTTGAGTCCAAGGTTTATAGGACCGTTTAAAGTTCTTCAGAGAATTGGGAACCAAGCTTACAAGCTCGAATTACCCGAAGAACTGAATGGATTTCATAACACTTTTCATGTGTGTTATTTGAGGAAGTTCATGGGAGAAGTTCCTGACATAATTCCAAAATATGAATTGAGAATTGATGAAAACAAGAGGTTAATTGAAGAACCAGAGGCAATTGTTGACCGAAAGACTAAGAAGCTTCGACGCAAGATGGTCGAATTAGTGCTTGTCCGTTGGAAACATTCGAATGGGCCAAATCTCACCTGGGAAACGGAGAGTGATAAGTTGAGTCGCTATCCACATTTGTTTGTTGATGTGTGGTTCCAGGGACGGAATCATCCTAAGGGGGGAGAGAATTGTAACGCCTGCATTTCCAGGCTAGGGATTATCATTAATGTAATAGTCTAGGTTAACCCTTGTAACTTTTTTTGGAGTATTAATGATGAAATATTTGAGTATTATGTGAATTATGTGAATTATGTATTTATTTTCTTAATTATTATAATTTAATGAATTAAGAATAAAATAAGCGTCAAATTTGAAGTGTGGGATAAGCCTGATATCTTTACATAAAGTTGTAGTGGTCGAAACAAGGATTCCGAAGATATAAAGAATGCCGAAATCCGAGTTATAACGAAGAAGTTATGATCTGTCGAAGTTTCGCGACAGAACCGACAACGCTGAATGACGTAAAAAGTGAAATTTACGTTAGAGCAATATTTAGCCTTAGTGATCTAAACGAAAGTCGTAGAGTTCGTTAAACCGAGAGTGTGCATAAAAAGAACGCCCAAATATGACTTCGTATGAGGAAGTTATGATTTTTCGAAGTTTCGACTTAGCAGTATGCAGCCCGAATACTCGATTTGAGATCGAGCGGTTTTTAGCCGAAACAATCTAAACGAGAATAGGATATCTCGTTAATAGTAGTGAAACGATGAAAAGATAGGCGAAAACGGACGTCGGATGAAGAAGTTATGGATTTATAACGGAGTTTTCCTGTCCCGGCCTACTAAAAATAAATAATAAAAAATAAAGTCAAAATTAGTCGAAGGAGTCTAAACGAAAGTTGTAGAGTGTTGTCTCACCTACGCGGAGATATAAAGAACGTCGAAAACGGAGTTCGTATGAGGAAGATATGAATTTTTGAAGTTTATTAAATATTTTCGATATTTAATTTAAATATAAAATATCTGATATTATCCAAAGGGGGGAGTCAGCGAGCTGATCCACATTACACCCAGCGTAATTTGGGTTTCTAGCCCCCTATAAAAGGATGTCGAGGGTAGCCGAGTTCTTTGCTCATTTCTTCCCTTTCTCTCGCGTTTTTGCATCGTTTTTCGTGCAAGAATTATCCCGAAGCCCCGGTATCATTCCCGAGCCTTGAAGCAAGTCCCGAGAAGTGAAATTCCCGAGACAAAGCTCTGCCCGCGAGGAGTCCGGTTTTTTTGAAGATCTTCCAGATCTACCGAAGAATACTACTTCTACAAGCTGTAGTGCTGTCCGATCATCTTCTGATCAAATGAGTGTGTGGTTACTTTCTTCTAACGCATAATTATGAAGTATTTTATACAAAATACGTGTTATTTGTATATTTTGTTGTTATATGTGTGAATGTATATTCACTTTCTTCTATCTCATAGATATGATTTATTCTTTATGAAATACGTGTTATGTGTATGTGTCTCATCTGTTGTTTGGAATATGTATTGAATGAGAATGCTATACAGGTTTTAAACTATGTATAAAAATATATATTTTTATCTACTAATATTTCGGGTAGAACATGGGTAGATAGTTGTGTGATAAACAGATGAGAGGCCTCGATGTTGTTTTTGATTCAGTCATCTAGCGGAGTTTAGATGACGACCACAGACTTTTCTAGACAGTCCTGTGGAACGCTAGCAGGTTCGCCACCTGTAGGTGTTAATGAACTTGGGTGTTCATTCGCTGTACTCCATCCCCCTCATGGTTGCCTTATTTGACATATATTGTCGGGAAACCCCCGAATGCATGTGTTGTCGCCCCGATGAAATATTCTAAGACTAGGTCCCTTGTGTTAGTTGTTTTAGGGACGTAAAATGAGAATAACGGGAATGGGTAATTGGGTTATTGTTGGTTGGTGGAATTAAATATAATTATTTATTGTGGGTTGAAAACCCTATATGCTCACCAGACTCCCAAGTTTGACCCACTCAGTTTATTTGTATTACAGGAAGTGGCGCAAGGGAATAAGATGGATGAATCATCAAGTTGTTTTGTTTACAAGTTTGTATATGTATATATTTGTTGAATGACTTGTAATGTTATCGTTTATGCTTTATGGTCTGTATCGGAACATGACATCCCGAGTTTTGATTATATAATGAAAATAAATTTCTTTATGAAATGCTTTGGTAAATATTATTTTATCACGTTTTGTTTTTGGGAACAAATTCCGCAACTCTTTTAAATCAAAAGGATTTACTCTAAAATTATTCTAAAAGCATAAATGAAATCGGTCTTTTCTGGCCGTGATTTTGGGGAAGTCACAGTGATCGTCGATCGATTGACCAAATTTTCCCACTTCCTGCCAATCAAAGAAACATTCAAAATGGAAAGACTTTCACGAATTTACATTCAAGAGATAGTTCGTCTGCATGGTGTGCCTGTGTCCATTATCTCCGATCGGGATAGCAGATTCACCTCGAGCTTCTGGCAGTCACTGCAGAAGGCTATTGGAACTAAGATGGATATGAGTACAACTTATCATCCACAAACCGACGGACAGAGTGAGAGAACCATTCAAACCCTCGAAGACTTGCTGAGAGCGTGCGTTATTGATTTTCGGCAAGTCATGGGACACCCATTTGCCCTTAGTTGAGTTTTCCTACAACAACAACTACCATACCAGTATCAAGGCTGCGCCATTTGAAGCCCTTTATGGCCGTAAGTGCAGATCCCCTCTGTTCTGGGCTGTGGTGGGGAACACACAACTAACTAAGGGTCAAATCCCGGATAACACTCTCACCGGCCTAGAAATCATTCGAGAAACCACCGAAACGATCGTACATATCCGATAACGACTGAAAGCCTCCAGAGATAGACAAAAGAGCTACGCTGATAGAAGACGAAAAGCATTGGAGTTCTAGGTTGGTGACCGTGTTATGTTGAAGGTCTCACCCTGGAAAGGCATGATATGCTTTGGTAAGTGTGGAAAGCTGAATCCAAGATACATTGGGCCATTCGAGATCCTCGCTAGGATCGACCCCGTAGAATACAAACTCCGGTTACCCCATAATCTTAGTAACATTCATCCCATCTTTCATGTGTCAACTCTTAAGAGGTGTTTATCTGATGAAACACTTGTGATCCCTATTGAAGAGATCGAGATCAATGAGAACCTCAATTTCGTGGAAGAACCAGTCGAAATAATGGATAGGGAAGTCAAGTGGACGAAACAAAGTCGCATCCCGATAGTAAAGGTTCGCTGGAATGCCAAGCGGGGACCCGAATTCACTTGGGAGCACGAGGACCAGATGAAACAGAAATATCCACATCTTTTCCCTAGTCTATAATTATATCGATTTGGAATTTCGGGACGAAATTCCCTTTAACGGGGGGATGATGTGACACCCCATAACTTCTACCTTGTTCAACTATTCGATACTATCAATGTTAAACTCATTTCAACTATCTTTTAGCATTGTTTTAAGTATGTTTGGATGATCTAAAGCCTTGTACAACCAAAGTTTGACTTAGGGATGGGTTGGTTTAAGATCTAGGGTTGCAAAAAGGCCAAACACTCCCTCTAGAGGAATGTGTGGCCACACACATGAGTGTGTGGCCGCACACCCATTATCTATATATAGATAAGGCTCATTTTCACTTCATTTTCCCTCTCCTCAACCGTACACCTCTCTCTCTCTCTCTCTCTCTCTCTCTCTTTACTTATATCAACCACAAACACTTTTAAGGCTTCAAAAATGTAAGTATTCCATCCTTTTAGCTTGCTATACTTGAAAGACTTCATGATTTGAGCCTTGATTCACCTTAAAATCGACCACACACTCTGATCACACACTCTGACCGCACACTCTGACCACACACTCCGACCACACACTCTTTTGTATGGCCTTACACTCCCTTCATACAATCATATGTGATTGTAACACTTTCCCCAAGTGTTTCCTAGTCCCGTAGGGTGTCACTTATCATGATTAGTTGTATTATACACTAATTATGTCCATACATGTATCGTTATATGTTAAATAGGGTCCGTTTGTGCTCGAGGTTGCACTTGACACTCAACATCCCTAACGATCTTACATTCGAATCACACGTTAAATGGTGAGTTCATACCCCTACGTTTTTCCAAGTTTTCATTTTTTAGGGGGGGGGGGGGAATACAAGCAAAAGTACAAGGAAACTTGTGCTCAAAATATATTATTTTGTTTAAGTTAATAATATTTTTAGTATGCTTTTAACATGGAAAACAGTTTTTACCAAACGATTAAGAAATCAACTCATAGAAACAGTTTTCAAAACTAGGATAACGAACTTGTGAATCATGAAGTAAAATGTATTATTTTATAAAGGATTCATGCAAATCATAAACAGGATTTTAAGTATTATTACTTGTAAATTTGTTAGTCTAAGTTGGAGACACATCCTTGGTAACACTCCTACAGAATTAGAGTGTAGGACTAGCACTTGTAACCATAATCTCTTGTGTCACAACTAGAAATTTTGTGTCTTGTAATTACAACACTCAAGTAAAATGTTGAATCAAAAAGAGCATGTAAGATACTTACTTCATGGCAACAAAATTTCAATCAAGTACACCATACAAGCATTTCAAATAGTCAACAAGTAATTGGAAACCCTAGAAGTTCTTGTGTAGGTCCATTTTGGACTAGGACTTCCTTATTGGGCCCAATGGGCCAATAAGCTTCCAACTTGACTATCTTGGGCTTAGAACCTTAAATGGGCTCTAATTGGACCCACTTTCATTTATTTCCAACATTTTGGGCCATATTGGGCCTAGAATGAAATAAATCAATTATATGAACTACTATGGACCATAATTAACCTAATCTAGCCTAATAAAGCATAAAAATCACACTTATATTTTATAAGGCCAACAATCATTCAACCTAACTCTAATATGGGCTTAGGGGCAAAAAGCCCAAAAATCCTTTCTCTCCTCTCTCTATTCTCGGCCCAAGACAAGCCCAAAAGAAAAGGAAGAGTTGACTTATTTCATGACACCTCATTTTTGTCCTTAGGTTTTCCATGCAACACACATATCTCCATGCAACAATCTTGTCAAGCTTCTCACTCCTCCCCTCCCTTCTTGTTTCGGCCGAGAGCACACACACACACACACACCTCACAAAAACACTCTCTAAATTACTCAAGAATCACCCACTCTCTCCATCCAAGATCTTGAAAATTTGGCTAGAAGCTTAAGGATCTTCATAAAGTGATTCATCATCTAAGGTAAGTTAATGGCTAACTTATGATCTAACTCCCTTCACTTCATAAAAATCTCTTCTAAATTCATTCAATCTTGTGATCTTGCACCTTAGAAGCTCCTAAACTCGAGATCTTCAAGGAAAGGTTGCTAGGGCCGAAAATCACCTCATTTCTTTCCATCTCTTCTCCAAAACCGAAACCACACCCAAAGGTGAGCTTCATACCCCCTATTTTTCGGTTTTTATAAGTTTTGTGGGGGGGGGGGGGAGAATACAAGCAAATGTGTAGATCTATGAGTATATGTATGCTTTGTGTGATTTATATGTTTATTTACATGTTCCTATGTGATTATGGTGTTGGATCTAGTCAAAAAGGAACTCAAAACCGAGATCTACATTATGTTGAATGAAATAAGTATAAATCATATTATTTCATACAAATCAACTCTAGAAAAATAACCAAGTTGGTTAATATGAAATCCTTTGGGCTAAAATCCCATTTTTGGACTTTAAATGTTAAAAATATAAAGTTAAAGGGGCCAAAATGTCAAAATACAAATTCTGATGGTTGAGATGAGTTAAAACAGTTTCAAAAATGTATTTTCTGGAAAATTACTCTTTTGAAGGACTAAAATGGAAATTTTTAAACCTAATGGGCCAAAAATGCACTTTTCGGCCCAACAAGGCCCGAATTGCGAGATTTTCAAACTAGAGGGGCTTAATCTGTATTTTTCTGTAAAACAGAGGACTACTAGTGCTCCAAGTCCATTTCAAGGGATAAAAATACTTTTCATATTCAAAAGGGACTAAAGATGCAAAAAATTTCTATTTTGGGCCAAAAATGTAAAAATTGCGAAAATTGAGGTTTTAGCCGAGAAAACTTCATCTTGAGGGACTAAAACTGTTTTTCAAATAAACTTGAGCTGAAAAAAATACCCTTTCAATAAGTTTTGATACTAAAGTGTCAAGAAAAATGGTTTAAGGACTAAAACGGAAGTTCTTTTATACAAAGGGCCAAAATTGAAAATTTATCCAAAAGAAAGGGGCTGCAAAAGAAAATTTCTAGTGATTTTAAACAATAAATCTGTTAGGATGGAATACTAGTACCACGACTATCGACGAAATATAATACACCTTCAACACCCAAAATCGTTATCAAACGAACTGATTCGGTCTCGAATCAATAACGAATCCGAACTTAATAACACGACACTACTTCAATACACACGCAGAAATTTCGGGAAGTCAATACACACGTGGGAATACACCAGACGTCGATACAACATCTTTGGGCCCGAAAGTTTCAAATCGTGCTTGTTGGGCCTAGCTAGCCCAATGACATGATCTTTAGGCCCGAAGGAAACTCGCTTACATGTAGTTGGGTCTTATATGACCTAATTCCGTGTAAAAGGACTCTCAATGGCTTTTGTGCTGTTGGGCCCCAAGGGTCCTTTGGTACTGCTAGCGAAGTCGAGAATTCACCAATGCGAGTCGGGCTAAGGGCCCTTCGCATTCACGATAGCCTTGAACGACTTATGGAAATATCGGGGGCTTCGTACCCTCTTTTCCTCCTTGGTTGTGGGGCTATGAGAAGTCAGGGTGGTTGGATTAAGTGAATAGTACGAACGACGCCTAAGGGATCGGTTGTATAGTTGTAAACTAGTCATTTTCATTAATGTGTGTTTATAACAATTCACAATCCATAATTAATCCAATGTCACCGGGACTCATCGAACACACACGTCGCAACGAAATAACAAAATATAAAACGCTTAATTCAAAGTATTAGGAAAACATCGGGTTTTCCTAGGGTTTTCAATTCATACACCTACGAGATGCATACCAAGTTTAACAAATTCCTTTTTTTTTTACATTTATAGAAACAAACAAGCATACTTACGGATCTTCACACTTTTTATACTATGCTCTTTTCAGAAAATATCGGATTTTCTGGTGGTTTTCAAAACAATACAAAATATTATATTTCAAACATTACTTATGAACTCTCCAACATTTCATATGTTGACATTTTTCAAAATACTTGTATTCTCAGGTAACAGGTAAATCGAAAGGGAAAAATATACTCAGTAATGTCTTGTTGTTTGTTTAATTAGTATCGAACAATTTACTTTTGGGCATGTAATGTTATGGATCAATGTACTGAATGTAAACGCTACCAATTGTAATATTTCAATGTTTGGTGATGTATGATGTTATGTTTCATGTATATTCATTGTGATGGTATTCAATTGAGTCACAATAGCCCTCGGACGTTTCTGCCGTCTGGTTCGGGGGTGTGACATCTTGTAGGGAGAGTGTGACTGTTGTGTATAGATTTATACGGGACTGACAACCCCGCACCTTGCTGCTAGCTACAACCGGGCCGGAAGGTCTATGAGTGACAAAGTCATTAAGGATATCGGCCGTTGCGGGCCATATCCAATTAGTTATGGTTATAAAACTCACAACCTAGATAACATATATTTACTTTTGTAATAATGAATCAAGTGAACTAACCTCAAAATAATAATCGATATGATTACTAGAAGTTATTAATAATACCTACAGGATTTAGTTCACCATGTGCTTATTAGTTTTATTTATGTAATAAGGCTAATATACCTTACTGGGAGTAACCAGGGTTTTTTCAAGGAAACTACGTTTAACGATATAAGTATGGTAGATACCTGTAGACTTCATTTTAGAACGGATAACGAACAACCTACTTTTAGGCAAAAATAGGATTTTCCCGGGATAACTCGACCTTTCATAAACGGATTATTTAACAAGTAACTAACAGATGTTGATATTCATTCCATGACACCCTGAATTGTACATATCTTATATGAATCTGGAAGTCATGGAAGGAATGGGTTTTCAAACATGCTTTTCATAAGAAAATATGGGATTTTCTTGAGGAACACTTTTCAAAAGGATCAAAGAACATTTTCCACCAAAACTAAATGCTTATGAACTTGTACATATCTTGTATTCTCAGGGAATTAGTAGACCGGTACTTTCAGGAGATTGGAGAAGTCGGAGCGTTAGAGTCACGCCTTTCTATTTGATATGAACCAAACTATGTATTAAGACAATGTAAAACTTTTTCATATATGTATTCAATGTTTGGTTGTGTTTACTATGCTTGCTATGTGAACGACCCAAAGATCAAACAACTTATTAAACAATGATTGTAAATAAGAACAATAAAGATTCACAAAGAAAACTTTCACTAAGAATGATAATCTCACCAAGAGATTATCGTATGCACAAAGCGGTTATTAGGGTTTGTGAAAGGCGTGCCTATCACAAACCGGTACAAACGAATATATACAACTATTCTAGGCTATCCCTGCAAATCAGGGATATATCAGCTAACTAATAGACGATAACTATGGAAATTAGATAAGTATTAAATCTGTTACAAAATGCTGAATATTAAGTTATACACTAAACAACTGTTACGCTGACGCTGATACTGATGCTGAGTCATGCGCTGACGCTGAGTGACCAGTTTCAAACATCATCATATTACAATGTTTGACCTTAAAATCTCCCCCAATATGATGATGTTCAAAACCAGCTAGACTAGAACACCTCTGGACAAAAATTCTTCATACTCAACTTCAGCTTCTACTTTTACTGGCCAGTAAGGACTATCCAGCAGCTCGTATCTTCTATTCAGTAATTCCATAGCAATCAGAATATGAAATTCTCCAGAAAGATCTTGATGACTCATGAACATTTGTCTAAGCCAACAAGATGATTTGTTGGAGCCCTTGGAATCTCTGCAGTTCGCTGAAAACACATTTTTCTGTTCTTGTCAAGATAAAACATTCCATGTTCAGGAACAGAAATGAACTGATGTTGAACCGGCTCAACACCAATGGGAAGAGAGTTTTTTAATTCTCCAGTACCAAAATTTAGAACCAACACATCTTCACCATCAACCTGAAATCTAGTTCTTCTGTTTCTTGGAATTGAGGAAATTAAACCTTACTGCTGAGAACGCTCTTTAGGAACGAGATCAAGACGCTGAACTTTCTTAATCAGTAAATGAAGAGCACAAGTCAATTATGAAGAAAAAGCTGAAGTTTGCTTGGATGCCAACTCCAACAATTCCATCCATTCAGAGAGTCCATATCTGATCAGCTCGTCTCTCTTGACAACTTCAGTGTACGGATGTTGAGGACCTTGACGAGTGATCAGCAAAGTAAGAATTTTCTCGTTACGAGGTTTTGAGGCTTTAACTTTGATGATCTTATCATTGCTCACTCTTCGTTTAAGAACATCTTGAAACCTCTTGCGATCAATCCTGTCGAGAACACTATCAGTCCTTGACTTACTGCTATTGGGAGGAGGCTGTGAAGATTTAGATTTGGACTGATATTCTAAAAACCTTTGCATCTGAGCTTCAAAGGATCCTTTGGCCTGAAGTTTGTGCTGAATGAGGGATTCATTAGCTTGAGCAATATTCTTTAGAAGCTGAGCTTTATTGGCTTCATCAAGGATTTGCTTAACTTGATTAGGAGACATGTTCCATTCAGCTGCCAAATTGGATATGCTGACAATGGACTTAGATTTCTTGCTGGGAAGAGAAGTGTCAGCATGTGAGTCAGATAATTCAGTATCTGCTGCCTTGCGCTTTCGAGATAAAGGATGAAGATCCTCGATAACTACGTCTGAGTCTTCACCTTGAACTGGCACAGTGGGATCAATGAAGTTCATGTCTAGCATCTGACACTCATCATCATGTTCATCTTCATCATCATGCTCACTATCTTCAGTAAGCTTTTCAATTTCTGTTAGTCTCTCAGAGTCGTGCATAGGCTGTGTTGGCTCGGTCTGGTTTAAAATGTTGTCTTCAGATCCATGCTCAACAAAATCAGTTTCTCCCCCTTTTTGATCATCATCATCATTTGAGCCAGGGGAAAGAGTTGACAGAAGAACTCCCTTCAGTTGGTTGACATCAGCCTCAATACGTAGAAGATGCTGACTCATGTCTCGATTCAGTGTAAGAAGCTCATTAAACGCTGAGGCCGGGATATGAATGAGCTGAGTACTTGGAATTTCTTGTGATCGATGCTGCTCCCCCTGAGATGGTGGCTTCCCTTGAGATGGTTGCTCCCCCTGAGCAGATGGCTCCCCATGAGTTGAACGAATCCTTTCAGTGACAGAAATGGTATGGTGAGAAAGTTGAGGAGAGATATGACCACCTTCTTGACTAGGATCAGCTTGTATTTCAGCATTAGTGTCGTTGATATCAGCAGCTCCTTCGTCAGTGTCAGCGTTTAGTGAAGGAACAGTATATGGATTTGCGATCCATTCTCGCATCCGATCAGAGATGCCGATGTCATTTGCCAGTGGATCATCCTGATACATTCGTACTGACATGCGTGGGCATTGGATGGGGTTTCCAGAGTGGGAGTAGTAGGCTTCAGCAAAAAATTTATCCAGGACAAGAGCAATCCAGCATGGAAATGGAACATGATCAGCTCGTACATTGGCACGAAGAAGTTGGACAAGCTGATCAAAGAAGAAGGCCCCATAATCAAGACGTTTGTTGAGAAGAAGGGAACATACAACGTGTTGCTCAAAGGCACTCAGTTGATCACCACTACGAGATTTGTGACCCACACATTTGCAAAGTGCCCCGGTGAAGAACTTCCATCCTGGAGTCATACATTGACGCAGAATGAGAGCTGGTCGAGCACCAGCCTTGGAGTGATCATAGCCCAGTTGATTGAAAAGGCGTCGACAGTGTTCAATAGTTGGAAGCTCAGAGAATGGTTCAAAAATTGGTAACCTGAGTCCAGCACTGAGAAGATCAGCGGTGATGAAAATTGAGCGACGGCCACGCCCAATAGTGCCTGAGATGACGTTGTTTTCATTATTAACCATTGCGGTGTAGTAGAACTCACATACTTGTTCGGGAAAGAACTCTGATGGAACCTCACTGATAGCATATCAAAGTCGGCAGGATACTAGAAAATTGACAAAATCATCAAGTCCAAGACCGCGATGAACATCTGGTATATTAGGGTTGAAAACGACATTAGTGGATTTGATGTATATAGGAAGAGGAGGAGAGTTTGGAGCTGGGATAACTCTTCTTGAAGTGGAGGAGAAAGTAAACAGTGATGCCGCCATTGAAGAGAGTTTGGATTCTAGGGTTTTGAAGAGAGAGAAGGAAGTTTGAATTATGGGAGGAAGGTTTGAGAGAGAGGTGGGGAAAATGTTTAAATATGGGATTAAACGGTTTTAAAAAGGTAATGATTATCTTTTTCGAAAATAACTGCGTATCTTAACAAACTGTCAAATCAAAAAATAGCCATTGGGAAAAAAGAGTCGTTGTACTAAAGATGAAACGACAATCAGTGTCTGTGGAAGCGCTGAGATCAGTGTCATTAAAAGTTACATGCTGAAAGATAGTATGTCGTCAATTCAAGGTACAACTTGCTTGTTTAAGGTTAGCAAGGTGGTTGGTGCGTGTGATAGATATTGGTTTAATTATCTAACCATCGGCACAGACTGTTGAATCTTTATTAGTGAGTGGTGCTTCTTACTGAATCATTAGACACTGAGTGAGAAGAAGGTGAAGAGAGGATTGTTGCATGTGATAGACCTTGGTGTTTTGGTCTAACCATCGGCAAAGACTGTTAGACTCTCATCAGCATGTTTTTTGTCACACTGAATTACAGAATCAGTGTAAGATTGGTAAGAAGGGATAGTTGCGTGTGATAGACCTTGGTGTTTTGGTCTAACCATCGGCAAAGACTGTTAGACTCTCATCAGCATGTGTTTTGTCACACTGAATCACAGAATCAGTGTAAGATTGGTAAGAAAGGATAGTTGTGTGTGATAGATCTTAGTGTTTTGTCTAACCATCGGCAAAGAGTTTCAAGTTGTTATCAGTGTATGGTTTAATACAATGAATCATTCAACTTTAGTTTAGAAGATTTGTAGAAGAGATAGAGATAAGAGATCATACAATGTACTCAGCATGGTAAACATCATCAGCACATCATCATCAACAAAAAAATACAATAGTTTATAAGACAATAGCAAACATTAGTAAAACATTTTTTTAATCCAGAGTGATCATTCCAAGTTCTCCAATAATGTGAGCAGTAGTTTGAGTATCAAGGGCCTTGGTGAAAATACCAGCTAGTTGATCTGAAGTCTTGACATGTTCAAGAACAACCTTGCCCTTCTCAACATTGTCTCTGATGAAGTGATGTCTAATCTCGATATGCTTTGTCTTTGAGTGCTGAACAGGATTCTGTGTGATCTGAATGGCACTGGTGTTATCACAGTATATAGGAGTCTTTGTGAATTTAAGCCCATAGTCTAGAAGCTGATTCTGAATCCATAAGAGTTGGGCACAACATCTACCATCTGCAACATACTCAGCTTCTATAGTGGAGATAGCTACTGAGGTTTGCTTCTTGCTAGACCAGCTGATTAGTCGATTTCCAAGGAAATGACATCCACCTGACGTGCTCTTCTTGTCTAAGTTGCATCCTTCATAGTCGGAATCAGTGTATCCAAAGAGTTCAAGTGCTGAGTCACGAGGGTACCACAATGCCAAGTTCTGAGTGCCCTTTAAGTATCGAAAGATGCGTTTAACTGCAATGAGATGAGACTCCTTGGGATTAGCTTGGAATCTAGCACAGAAAATGGTTCCAAACATGATATCAGGGCGACTTGCAGTGAGGTAGAGAAGAGATCCAATCATTCCTCGATAAAGAGAGTGATTAAAATCAGTGCCGGTGGGATCAGCGTGTAGCTTATCAGTCTTGGACACCGGAGTAGAAGCCGGTTTGCAGTCGCTGATAGAGTACTTAACAAGCATGTCAGCAATCTATTTACTTTGACAAATTGAGATACCTGATTTTTGTTGCTGAACCTCAAGACCTAAGAAAAAGGTCATCTTCCCCATCATGCTCATCTCGAACCTTTGAGACATGATCTCAGCGAATTCCTTGCTCAGCTTCTCATTTGGAGAGCCAAAGATGATATCATCGACATAGATTTGAACAAGAATCATGTCTGAGCCTTTGTTTTTGATGAAGAGTGTATTATCAATTGCTCCTCTTCTGTAGCCATTTTCAAGAAGATATGATGTTAATGTCTCATACCAGGCCCTGGGAGATTGCTTCAGTCCATATACAACTTTATCTAGTCTGTACACATAGTCAGGGTGCTCTTTGTCTTCAAATCCTGGGGGCTTTTTGAGAAATACTTCTTCTTCTAACACACCATGAAGAAATGCTGTTTTGACATCCATCTGGTAGACAATGAAGTTCATGTATGAGGCATATGCGAGAAACAGTCTGATTGCTTCAATGCAGGCTACTGGAGCAAAAGTCTCCCCATAGTCAATAGATTCAATTTGAGTGAACCCCTGAGCAACAAGTCTTGCTTTGTTGCGAGTAATAATACCATCTTTATCAAACTTGTTGCGGTAGACCCAGCGTGTTCCGGTGATGGTCTTTCCTGATGGTTTGGGAACAAGAGTCCAAACTTTGTGCCTTTCGAACTCATTCAGCTCGTCTTGCATGGCTTTAATCCAGTCAGTGTCTTGAAGAGCTGAGTGTATCTTGTCAGGTAAGATCATTGAAATGAAATTAACATGCATGCAAAAATTATTAGATACACGAGATCTGGTTCGAACACCATCATGAAGATTCCCAATAATTTGATCACCAGGGTGATCTCGATGTTCAGGAGCTGATTCCAATGGATTTGACACTGAAGTGTTATTACTGAAAGGAACATCAGTTGCAGGAGAATCTTCAGCTTCAAGGGTTTCATCAGCATCGGACAAATGAGTTGTCGAGCTGACCGTAGTACCTTGATTTACAGAACTTGGGTCTGAAGCGATAGGATCAGGAATAATAGCTTCTTCTTCAGTATGAGAAACTTCATCATATGGGCAAGAGAGAAGCTCTTGAAAGATAGAAGAGGAATGAACTACTTTTTCATCAGTGTATGATTCTTCATCAAAATTTACATGAATGGATTCCTCAATGCACTGCCTGTTCACATGAAAAACACGAAAAGCCTTTGAAATAGATGAATATCCAACAAAAATACCTTTGTCAGCCTTAGGCTCAAATTTTGATCTGGGATCACGCTGATTGAGAATATAGCAAACACATCCAAACACATAAAAGAAGGATACGTCTGGCTTTCGATCTTTCAGCATCTCATATGGTGTCTTCTTGTGAACCTTGTGAATTAGAGAGCGATTCTGAGTATAACATGCTGTATTAACAGCTTCAGCCCAAAACGACATAGGGAGACCAGCATGTATCATCAAGGTTCTTCCTACCTCAATTAATGTTCGATTTCTTCGTTCAGCAACTCCGTTTTGTTGAGGTGTGCGCGGAGCTGAAAAGTTCTGCCCAATGCCTTTAAAATCACAAAATTCGTCAAGAGTTGAATTCCGGAACTCAGTGCCATGATCACTCCTTAGCTGGTTAACTTTGAGACCAGTTAGTGTCTCGTTTTGACGAATAAGGGAGATAATTTCTTGTGCAGCATGACCTTTCTTCTTCAAGAAAACCACCCATGTAAATCGAGTAAACTCATCCACAACCACCAGAGTATACTTGTTTCCTCCTAGCGAACGAACAAGAATAGGTCCAAACAAGTCCATGTGAAGTAAATGAAGAGGAACGGATATGCTAGAACATGACTTGGGTTTGAAAGATGACTTGTTTGCTTTCCTTGTTCACACGCTGAGCACACCTTATCTTTGACAAAACTGAATTTTGGGAGACCTCTAACCAGATCTTGATTGGATATTTTAGACAAATTCTTAAAGTTCAAATGTGAGAACCATTTGTGCCAAATCCAGCTGAGATTGGTTTGAGATTTGGTAAAAAAACATTGCATCAGTGCCTTGTCACTTGAGAACATGTCGAGAACATATATATCATCTTTTCTGCTTGCTGAGAGTGCAATGTTCTTGTCAGTGTTGATGACTCTTCCCTCCTTCTTTGTAAAATGAACTTCATAATCAGCATCACACAATTGGCTGATTGAGATAATGTTGTGTTTGAGCCCCTTTACATATGAAACATTCTGAAACACCACATTGTTACACTTGATGTTCCCATATCCTTTAGTAAACCCCTTCCCATTGTCTCTGTATGTAACTGCAGGACCACTTTTCTTGACATAGTCTTTCAGGAGAGACTTGGATCCTGTCATATGTCTTGAGCAACCACTGTCTAAGTACCAAAGATGCTCTTGACCCTGCAGTGTTTAGAAACTAGTTAGAACACACTGACCCATAGTAAAATGGGTCATTCACAAAGTTATACGACAATAAATTATAACACTCTTTAGGAAGACAGTTCAAAGAATTTGATTTAAGAGTCCATTTTTCATTTCTAATTTTGATGTTGTCAGTTCTTAAAGATGTTTTATCAAACGTGCATTCACTGATCTTGTGAGAGGTATCACCACATCTGTAACAAACTCTAGTACCAAAGTTTTTCTTGGTGAGCAGATGTCTAGTTTTAAAACATTTGGATTTGTAAGATCCACCAAGTGAACTTTGAGTCCTTTTGTTTGACATTGAATCACAACTGAATTCAGTGTCAGATGGATTATGATCAGTGATGGATGAGGAGCTGACATCAGTATCATATTTGGACTTATTCACAGAAGCACTACAATTAGGGTAATGCTTAAGTTGTTCATGAACAGCATGAAACACTCCATTTGAGATAGGAAAGGCAATAATATTTTCAGTGAGAGGGGTTGGTCTCACAAGATGTGCAGGGTAAGAGGTAGGATCAGTTCCGGTAATTTCAATATCACATTCAGTAACACCATTAGAATTAGTAACACAATATTCATCAATTAGACTCTGATTAATAAAAGTGTTACTGATAAACTTGTTTTTGAAACTATCTTTCAACTCATTCATGGAATAAAATTCAGATTCTTTTTCTTGAGATTTAAAAACCTTTTCAGCTTCAGCAAAATTCCCCCCCAAGAATTTTCTCACATGAATGAGGTATTTGAGCAGAAATAATATAATTAGCATTTTTGTGAGATTTAGCCCAAATTTGTAGTACAGTTTGTTCTTTGTTCAAGAGATCTTTAACATTATCAATTTCAATAGACAGAGAGGAGTTTGATAAACTAGTGACTCTTAGATTTTCCTGAGTAGAATCAATAATGTTATTTTTCAGGGATAATTCAGTTTTAAGAAGATCAATTTGATTTTGCAAGTCCCTTATTGTTTGATTCTTCTTAGAGTTAAGAACACCTAAATACTCAAACATTTTGATTTTTTCATTCATTGAATAGGAAACAAAATTTTGAACCTGATACATTAAAGGAGAATCAGTGTTGCGCTTCTTGGAATTTTCAACTGCATCAGACATATCAGCATCAAACGAACTTGTGCTGACTTCACATTCATTAGCATCTTCTGTCTTAGCCATCAGACATTTAACTTCATCATCTGATGACTCCTCATCAGTCTTCCATTTTTCTTCTTCAGCGACAAGAACTTTATGTTCCAAGTTCTCTGCTTTCAACTTTTCAACCAACTTGTTGTACTTTTGCTTCCAGTATTCGTCCGAGCTTTGGGTTCTTTTCTTGCATTCTTTTGCAAAATGATCAATGCTACCACAGTTAAAGCACTGAGCTTTCCCTTTCTTTTCAGTAGCATGTTTCTTGTCAGCATCTGATTTTTTAGAAGATTTCCCTTTCATCTTCTTCTGAAACTTTGAGAAATTACGGCCTGATTTCTCAAAAGTATTCACAATGAAAGCCGTACTAGCAACAACCTTTTCCAGATCATCAATATTACTTTTAGAAAAATCAATGTCTGAATGGTTTTCAGTGTCTGAATCGGACTCTTGCCTTTTGTTTGAAAACAGTGCCACTGATGACTCACGTTGAGCATCCTTCATCAGCTCCTTTCTCTGAAGCTTTGATTCTTCATAGTATCGAAGGTTTCCATAAAGACTTTGTAAATCCATTGTGCTGATCTTCTCACTATTATTCAGCACATCAACATGATTCTCCCAACCTGTACCCAAAGAATCCAAAAACTTCTGCACTAGAACAGTTCGATGCTTCAACTGATCTAGTCTCCGCAGATCATTAACAAGAGTATTAAACCTGTTAAAGGTTTGAGTCAGGGTTTCACCTTTCTTTGCAAAGAAATGTTCATACCTTCTGTTTAGATCATTTATCTGAGTAGCCTTGACTTCCTCAGTGCCTTCAAAAGATACAGTCAGCGTGTCCATCATTTCTTTTGCTGAGATGCAGTTCTGAACCAGCCCAAAGATACTGTATGGCAAAGCATAGCTGATTGCAGCCCGAGCACGAACATCGAGACCATTCTTTCTTTTGTCATCTGTTGTCCAGTTTTCTCTAGGTGTTTTCTTCATGACACCATCAGGAACATTGTTTTTCAAGGGCTGATACATCGGAACATATGGACCATTGTCGATGATGTCCAACATGTCTTCATCTACAGATTCTAATGCATAGAGAGCTTTGATTTTACACATAGCAAAATTGGTTTCATCAAATGGAGGAATTTTAGCAGAAGGATGATTTGATGAGTTTAAAGAAGAGGATGATGAAGTCATTTGTTTGATAAGCGAACAGTGCTCTGATACCAATTGAACGACCCAAAGATCAAACAACTTATCAAACAATGACTGTAAATAATAATAATAAAGATTCACAAAGAAAACTTTCACTAAGAATGATAATCTCACCAAGAGGTTATCGTATGCACAAAGCGGCTATTAGGGTTTGTGAAAGGCGTGCCTATCACAAACCGGTACAAACGAATATATATAACTATTCTAGGTTATCCCTACAAATTAGGGATATACCAACTAACTAATAGACGATAACTATGGAAATTAGATAAGTACTAAATCTGTTACAAAATGCTGAATATTAAGCTATACACTGAACAACTGTTACGCTGACGCTGATACTGACGATGAGTCATGCGTTGACGCTGAGTGACCAGTTTCAAACATCATCATATTACAATGTTTGACCTTACACTATGATACAATTTTTGTGATACTATGCATGACGTCCTCCACCCTGGAATGATTCCGCTGTTCCAGTTTCGGGGTGTGACAAAGGTTGACTTTGGGCAGGACTTTGACTTTGACCAGTTTGACCTTCAAGGGTATTATGGTAATTTGGATATTTATGTCAATGGATCATTGATGGCTATAGGTGTTGGAGTTTGGGGCAGTGCTTCGGGATTGTGTTTTCGTGGTTTGGTTAGGCAGTTGCAAGGTGAGTTATCCTTACTATACCCAAGGTTTTAAGGCACCAAGGCCGACCCTTTGATTTGTTATTTGAAATAGTTACTGCCGTGATATGTTAGTTGACATCTTGGTAGATAGGATGGCTATATGACGGTATGCTTTGTTAGATCGGTATTTCTGGTAGATTGGATGTGGCTATGCTTAGTGACCTGTAGTTGGTCTGACTGTCCGTATGCTGGTAGGAGATTACATGTTATATGTGCACGTGTTGAGCAGTAGTAGAGGGTATTCCATCCCGGTAGGATGATAAGGCCCTAGTATGTTGTCTTGTAGACTGTTATATGATTATTTGATATGTGCACATATTTGCTAGTATGTGGGCATTCCAACCCGATGGTTGTGGGCTAGGAGTATTCCGTCCCGATAGGATGATTGGACCCATAGTAGGTGGGCATTCCAACCTGATGGTTGAGGGCAAGGAGTATTCCATCCCGGTAGGATGATTGGACTCATAGTAGGTGGGCATTCCAACCTGATGGTTGAGGGCCTGGGGTATTCCATCCCGAGGGATGATTGGAACCATAGTAGTTATTGTATGTATAGATGTATGGGCATTCCAACCCGATGGTTGTGGGCCGAGAGTATTCCATCCCGATAATGATTGGACTCGTAGTATGTTGGCATTCCAACCCGATGGTTGAGGGCCTGGGGTATTCCAACCTGACGGTTGATTGGACCCATAGTATGCTGTTCATTGTTGTATGTGTATGGTTATATGTGTACGGGTATTTTGGGGGAACTCACTAAGCTTTTGAGCTTATAGTTTCAGTTTATTGTTTTAGGTACATCAGGTGATCGTGGCAAGACAAAAGCGTGATCATACCGCTCCTCATATTTCATGATTTTGTGATTTGGTTCTGGGGATACTCTGATGTTTAAACTATTTTGAAAACAGGTTGTAATAGCTTAATGGTTTCTTTTGAATGGATTAAAATGTTTAAAGTGCCGTGAATTTTATGGGTGTTACAAGTTGGTATCATAGCCTTGGTTTGAGTGAATTGGAGAAACATTCGTGTGAATCCTGTCTCAAATCGAGGCAAGATTTTCAAATGGTTTTCAAAATAAGTAAAGGAGGATGCAGAGGGTACGATCAGCTGGAGCCCGTAAGTTGACCCCAAAATACCATACAAGTTATTTGATTATGTGATATGATTAGAACATCATGCTAGTACTAGGCTAGGGATCTTCAGGAATTGCATGATAGAATTGGCGTATTACATGATGCCTGCTAGCCTAGGGTTTCCTTTGTGTGAAATTGACATCATTACTGTAGATATTTAGTGTATGCATCATGGTTATACATAACAAAGATCTTATAGCCTGAGAATGTTTGATTTGGCCTTATGTTCTGTTCTTGTCTGATTGGGAGCTTAGGGAAGGATTGGATATTCAAAAGTCTATAGGGTCCAGCGTTATGTATGACTAGCGTACACTAGTGTTGCAGGGTTGGTGGAAGTTTCATGGTTGGGTGAGTTGTGGGACCGGTAGGTCAGTATGAGATATTTAGCTTTCCTCTAGGAGTGAGGATTGAGCGCTCGCTATGTTCATTTGTGTTTTTAGGGTGTTGTGATGATACTTGAGACAAACATGGGTAGGTGTCGAAGGTAGTATGGGCCCATACTACTGAAAGCACAGGACCCATACGCGTATCAAGGAAGTCACAACCCCTAGGGTTTTGGTTGGGAGCTAGTTTCTGTGTTGTTATTAGGAATGTATAATGTCCTTTTTGGATGTATTTTAGTATGGTGGTTACGAGGCGCATTGCAGCAGGATCCGGTTCAGGATCAGGATCAGGAGAGGGTGGTCAGGATGGATCAGCGCCACCCGAGGTCATTGGTCAGATGAGGACGGATGAGTTAGATGCTAGGATTCGTGAGATCCTTCATGACAAGGTTGTTGCTATGTTCCAGGCTCAGTTATCGGAAAAATTTGGCTCGATCAAGACCGCCATGGTTGAGTACTTCAATGAGCGCTATGCAGCTCTTGCAGAGACAGCTGCCGTTGCAGCGGCAGCGGCAGGGGGAGGAGCCGGTCAGGGCTTTCAGTATCGGGACTTCAATAATACAAAGCCCCTACCTTTAATGGAGTTCAGGATCCGACTGTTGTGATGAGATGGTTGTCGGACGTAGAGGGATGTATCTTCACGTGCTCATGCCCTGCTGATCAGAGGGTGAGGTGTGCTCTGAACCTGCTAAGGCTTGGGGCAAAGGATTGGTGGAGGTTGACTACGAGATCATATTCTGACGCGCAGCGGGCTGCGGTTACTTGGGACCAGTTCCGAGACATATTTAGTACCCATTATGTTCTGTGGGTTAAGCGGGAGAGGTTGGCTCATGCGTTTTTGGAGCTGAAACAGGATTCAGAGTTGGTGACGGAGATCACCAAGATGTTTACAGAGAGGTGATGTTTTGCCCTGAGTTTGCTTCGGAGCAGGCTCAGATGACCCGGTATCTGAGCATGCTCAAGACGGATATCAGACAGTTTGTATCTACGCAGATACGTAGTACCTTGTTGGAGTTGCAGGAGGCCGCCAGGTGGCGCAAGTTAGAGATTGAGCTCCAGCTGAGGGAGCAGAGGCAGGCCCCGGTGCATTCGCAGCCTGCGCCGAAACAGATGAGGGCCCCTGATTATCGACAGGGAAGTAAGAGGAGTTGCACTTGTGGGAAGTGCGGTAAGGTACATGATGGAGTTTGTCGATCCTCTTCTGGGTGCCACAAGTATGGCAAGGAGGGCCACATAATCAGGGATTGCAGGCAGCAGGCTCCAGCTGCCGGAGTCTGACTTTGTTATCATTTGTGATCAGGTGGGCCATATGAAGGTCCAGTGTCCTCTCTTGGCTGCCAAGCCAGTGCAGGTCCCAACACCAGCCACTTTGAGACTTACTGACGGGGGTCTGGGTCGAGTAGAGCCTTCGAAGGCTCTAGGGCGTGCTTATTAGCTTGTGGCCGAGGAGATCGGGACCACGCCAGAGGTGACAGCCAGTATGTCTTTTATTCTATATCTTGTTCATGATATTATGAGTTGTTTGTTTCCTGCATAAGTTATTAGAGCATAGTTGATGATAGTGAGAAGTTATTATCGAGAAATTATAGAGGGGTAGTATCTGGTGATGCATTCAAGAGAGAGGAAGGTCATGATCCAGAGATTCAGATTCATCGGCGGAAACTAGGATCCCTTGAAATTCGTTGTCTCGGATTGGGACGATTGAGTCGCGTACCAGCTTCGCCGCCGGTAGACAGTAGTTAGTGCTCTAAGTGGGGGAGAATTGGAAATTCTCGGATGGGGCGTGGTTTGGAAGGATGTCGCCTGATGCAATTTGGATGTCGGTTACGGGAAATGGTGCGATGAGGCGTTCCAGTTATGGTAAGAACCCTGTATGTATGGTGGATCTTAGAGCGAGCAGTGATGATACTGCTATGCTATAACAATCAGTGGGGTTATTCCCAAGTGTTGAAAATGTTGAGGGGCATGCGGAAGACTCTTTATGGATTGTAGGTTATGCAATTAGTTTCTGAGTATATATACGTATTATGGGATAGAGACATGCTCCACAAGTGGATGATGTAGAGTGAGGTTCCGACATTTCGGCACCGACTGATGATGTGAAGTCATGGTTCAGGTCTCCTTGGAAGAGGAGAAGGTGAGTAGCTCCAAATTGGAGATTTGGATAGAGGAGCTAGAGATAGCAGAGTGGATAGACTCGGGAGCAGTCTAGACCGGCGCTGAGAACCGTGTGAGGATATTCTAGTCGTAGGTCATGGACATAGAGATCGCGAGAGTAATGTTCCCTATCATGGTACATTTGGAGTAGACATGATGTCGAGATTTGGGTGAGTTACACTCGGTTGTGTCGAATCAGAGTAGATTGAGGGAGCTGCAAGGTTGGATCCTTGAGCTTCAAGTATGGTTGTAGGCATGGGTTGTGAGTAGTGGTATTCCAATCTAGGGTATTCCATCATGAGGATGACTAGGTCCTATGATTAATTGGACCTGGTGTGTTTGGTATTCCAACCCGAGGGTTGATTGGGCCAAGCATGCGTGAGAATGGGAGGGTATACCATCCTTGGGATGACTGGACCTGTTATAGGCGTACCTGGTATTCCAGCCCGAGGCTGATTGGGCTAGGTACGAATGGTTATGTGATATAGCTGTCTGATTCACGGGAGTTGCTAGAAGCTGAAGGATGCAGTATCCTGTCATTGTAAAAAGGGAATAGATTCAGGATAGTAACAATATCCGTTCCCTATTTCAGGTTATCTGGGTTATCACCAATTTTGGGCGGAGGAAAGGTGGATTAGTGTAATAGTAGAACTCAGTGGATTATTGTGGTGTCTAACTTTCGCAAGTCTCGAAGGCATGTTCATGACAGGAAGGTGGCAGTATCATCAGGTGATATTGGTTTGATGTGTTCTGGCATTAGGTAAAAAAGGTCGGTGGTCAGCCGAGAGTATTGGCAAGGATACCACACGAGAAGAAGTTATTTTAAAAGGGGTACAATGGTAGGGTCTGGAAGGACCTAAGTTGATTGGGAAATCGGAGTCTGCAGTACAAGAGGTATATTCAGAATCGTATACTGCAGTAGGCTTCGAGGACGAAGCCTAATCTAAGTGGGGGAGAGTTGTAACATCCCAAAATTTATAAGTATGATTGAAGTACTTAAGTGTAAATTGAAGAAGGTACTTGAAGAGTAGGTATGCTTACTCGTCGAGTCGAAGCGGGTTCTGGTTGCGAGTTAAGTGACCAACTCGCCGAGTCGGCAACTGGACTCGACGATTTGGTGCTGAAAAGAGAAAACCCTAATCTTAAGGGTTGCACCCTATTTAAAGGACCATATGTCCTCCCTTCAGCCTCCTTATTGCCCTTGAGAGTCAGTAAACCCTAAAATCGTGTGATCTTCCATTGTTAAAGAGATTTGAGCTTTGGAGGAGGAATATTGAGAAGGGAGCTTCAAGATCAAGAGGCTAGCATCAAGGGATTGGTGTAGATCTAGAATATACTTCAGCTTGGGCACAGTTTGGAGGCAACAAGCTGTTACCTTGACTCTATTGCATTTATATCTATTCAAGAATGAGATTTGGGGCCATTTTGGCATGTTAAGGATCTATTTTGGGTTAGGGGTCTAGATCTGAGGTTGCTACTCCAGATCTAGACTTGTCTTGGTCCAGAAACTCACAAAGTATCATCCCTTGGTTTGTTGGTGAAGCATCCTTGTCTTAAACCTTAGCCCTAGAGTGATTTGGGCCTATAGCACTTTGTTTCCACGTAAAGTTTGCAACTTTACGTGAGATTCATGTCCTAGAAGAGTGGATCTACAGTTTAGAGCCCCAACATGGCTCGAAAAGCCTCTGTATGAATAAAGGGCTTAAGAGACTCGACGAGTCACTTGGGTGGACTCGACGAGTCATATGAAGATAGGCATGAACTCGAAGAGTTGGAGGAACAACTTGGCGAGTCTGTTGAAGATTGTTGTGGACTCGGCGTGTCTGTTCTTGGACTCGGCGAGTCAGAACGCAAAACCCCAACCTCTTCAGGTTAAGATTCAGATCAGTGATGTAACATCCCAAAATTCAATGCCAAAAATTTCATTTTTAAATACATTATTATATAAAACCATCAGTAATAAAACATTCATATTCATATCTCATGTCAAAACCAAAGTGTCAATAATCAAAGCATTTTACCGTAAAACCATATCAGAGTGTAATCCCAAAGATCTCTTGTGCGGAAAACTTAGTGTGATGCGCTGTGATCAAGCTGGCTCCTTCCTTTGAAAACGAGTGCCTGAAACCAAAACTGTAAACTATGACATCCCCGAATTTCTCGGCCAGAAAAGACCGATTTAATTTATGCTTTTTAAAATAAAATCAGAGAAATCTTTTTAAAAGATGTTGCGGAATTGGTCCCCAAACAAAATATGATAAAAGTTTATCAAAACCCTTCATCAAGAAGGTATATGTTTTCCATATATATATATATATATATATATATATATATATATATATATATATATATATCAAAACCTCGGGATGTCATGTTCCGATACAGATCAAAAGCATAAACAAGACATCATAAGCCTTTCAACAGTTATTTACAACTACTGGCCTCTAATCCAAAAATCTCTCATTGTCCTCCGACTATGCTCGGGGTCCACTACCTGTAACATAAAAAGCTGAGTGGGTCAGGCTTGGGAGCCTGGTGAGCATATAGGGTTTTCAACCCACAATAATAATAAACTTACTAAGTTCATCAATCAACAATAACCCTGATTACCCGTTCCCGTTATCCTCACTTTATGTCCCTAAAGAATATCATCGGGATGGACACTACTGCTAAGGGGTTTCCTCAGCCATACATGTTCTAAAGGCAACCATGAGGGAGATGGAGTACAGCGAATGAACACTCTTAGTTCATTAACACCTACAGGTTGCAGACCTGCTAATGTTTCCCACTGGACTATCTAGAAAGTCCGTGGTCGTCATCCAAACTCCGCTAGATGACTGGATCTCAAAACACATCGAGGCCTCTCATCAATTTTATTTTATCACACATCACAATCTACCCATGTTCTACCCAACATATTTGTAGATAAAAATACTTATACAGTTTAAAACTTGTATAAAACATCAACACAACAATCACCTCAAATAAATAATTAATATATTTACACATAGCACGTATTATAAGGTAAATACTTCATATCTATGTGTAAAATGAAAGTGACTATACACTCACATGATTTGATGATAATCGGGCAGCAATTCGTTTCCTAAAATGATCGTTTCTAATAAAACCGAGAGTTTTATTGAGAAACCGGGCTTTGTAAAAGTCGGGCTTTGAAACCGAAAAGATAAATTTTCTGGGCTTCTCGGGCACTTCGTGGGGTATTCTGGGCTTTACAATCGATATCGGGGCTTTGCGGGATGTTAAAATGAAGAAAATATGGGTTTAGGGGTTAAAAGTGGCAATTTCTTAAAATTATCCGAGAAGGCTCGCAGCCTTCTATTTATAGGGGGAAGCTTCTGATCGGACGGTCAGGAGTCTTCTGATCCGTCGGCTGTGAAGGCTCGCAGGGGAGGAGGCTCGCATGAGGTCTGCGCGTGCGAAGGAGCTGCTAGCGGCCTGTGATTGGACCGAAGTCCGGATCCGATGAGGGAAGGTCGTGGTTTCTGCGAGGGCTCGGACACGAGGGAGAAGGCACGCGTCGGATCTTCACTGGACCACTTCGGATAGGGCCATCTGCTCGGATGACTCAACAACTATGGTGACTCAGCAGCCTGGTGACTCAGCAGGACACGTGGCGCATGCGAGGCGAGGGTGACGTGGCAAAGTGTGACTATGCGAAATTTCTCGGTTTTCGCGCCAAAACTTCTAAAATCCATAACTTTTGCATACGAGCTCCGTTTTTGACGTTCTTTATATGCACGCGTAGCTAAAATTACAATATACAACTTCCGTTTAGACTTCATTGGCTAATTTTGACTTTAAATTTTACATTATTATTTTTAACAGACCCGGACATGAAATCCGTTAAAAATTCATAACTTCTTCATCCGACGTCCGTTTTCGTCATACTTTTTACCGTTGTGCTCCTAATGACGAAACCTTTAATTCTCATTTAGGTTGTGTCGGCTAAAAATCGCTCGATCTAAAATTCGAGTTTTTAGCTTTCTACTGCTACGCTGAAACTTCGAAAAATCATAACTTCCTCATACGAAGTAAGATTTGGGCGTTCTTTTTATCGAACTTCTCGTTTTAACGAATACTATGAATTTCGTTTAGATTACTGAGGCTAAAAAGTAGTTTATCAAAAACTCACTTTTTACGACATTCAGCACCGTGCCGGTTTTGTCGCGAAACTTCGACAGGTCATAACTTCTTCGTTATAACTCGGATTTTGGTATTCTTTATATCCCCGAAATCCTTGTTTCGACCACTACAACTTTATGTAAAGATATCGGGCTTATATCACACTTTAATTTTGACGCTTATTTTTATTCTTAATTAATTAAGCCTTAATAATTAAGCATAAAACACATAATTCACATAATATTCACATAATTCCTTTTCATTTCTTCAAAATGAGTTACAAAGGTTAATCTAGACTATTAACTCAATATAAATGCCTAGGCTAGAAACACGAGTGTTACAATTCTCTCCCCCTTAGGATGATTCCGTCCCCGGAATCACATATCACCAAACAACTGCGAGTAGCGACTCATCATGTCACTCTCCGCTTCCCAAGTGAGATTTGGTCCATTCGTATGTTTTCAGCGCACAAGCACTAAATCGACCATCTTGCGTCGTAACTTCATAGTCTTACGGTCAACGATTGCCACAGGTTCCTCGATCAACCTCTTGTTTTCAT